>NC_092383.1:69021145-69381978 GCF_030028105.1 Mobula birostris
CACTGACCAGCAAGTCACTTTGTTGCCTGCTTTTGCATTGAGATGTTTATGTCTCCCTGATTCTAGGTTTACTTTTCATCTTCCAGCTGACTGGCAAAGCCCAGCAGAACACAGAACTGTTCTGACACCCAATGAGACCAAACCCTTTGGTCAAAGGTTGTAAAATATCTTACTAAGATCAAATATTCACAAATGTCTTCATATTAACAAAAATAAATCAACATAAGACACACACTAAAAAAATGGGTAAACAACTGAACACAGTTAAACCAGCAATTAAACTAATTTAATAGATCTATTTACCGCTCCCCAGTTGCCATTTCTTACCATTTATTTCAATTATATTCATGCCAAGTTAAACTGGCACAGGTTCAGCAGGAAGCTCCCATAAGGAATCTACTGATGCAGATTAGATATTCCAGAGTCAGCATTTCACTGAAATGAATGTCACCACTCAACCTACATTTTAAAGGGCCATGTTGCTGCCCAGACGTCAACTCAACATCTGGCAGTTCAAAGCAGATCTGCTGATGTGTAAGTGGGAGATTTGCCCCATTATGTTTTCACAGAAAAAGAGTTCGTACAAATTATTCAGTAATCAATAAAAGGCATTCTACTACATTTGGGCAATGAAAAGAACAGCTATGCTCCAATTTAAGAAGTATGACAGTTCTAAAAGATTATTAGAAAATTGTAAAATAAGTTACATTTATCTGAAAGTTTTGACAAACAGGTTTTTGCAATCAGTGTAGATTTTATGTTTTTTGTTGACATCCACACTTTTCTCCCCAAACAATAAATGCTTTTGAAATGATTGGGGAAATAATAAGCAGACCTAAATTAATTCGCTTAGCTTTATTTAGCTCTTTTTAGAACATACGTAAAATACTTCAGAGTTTTAATATTTATTTCATATTCTTGCTAACAAGGCAAGAAATGTCAATTCCGTCAGGAACTGTATATTTGGCTTGAAATTTTCAATTCGGTGGGGAGTGATTTCTTCTAAGATTTAGAAGAAGACTGTCTATAACTCCAATATTTTGTATTGTATAGAGACAAGCAGACACACAGACACATATACATACAGACATACATACTTTAATTAAAAGTTGACTTTAAATTCATTTTTTTTTTTTAATTTCTCCTGTTTTCCACTATGAAAATAGCTCCAGTCAAGAAATGCATTAATTTTGGCATCTGAGTTACAAAAGATCAAAATCAGCAAGGCTTATAGACCAGCTCAGATATTGTATAAATTATTTCTTTTATAAATCTCCATTTTCTTTCATGATTGCAGACATCCCACCTTGCAAAAACTCATTTCAGGGAGGTAGCACCATCAATTTCCGGGAGAGGTGGGATGTCTGCAATAGAGCAGCTCCTTAGCAGCTAGCCAGCTAGTTTAAATAACGTAACGAATGACACCTGTTAAACTCAGCTCAACAGGTGTCTTGCAGTCTTAATCCACCATGGGCAATAGCAAGGGATCCCTCTCACTCAACAAAAATTGGTTTCCCGGACATCGTATATAATTTGCAGGCATCAAGGAGCCACTATTCATATGCAGGAGACTCCCAGAACTTCCGGTAGAGGTGGGATGTCTGGCATTCATAAACATTTTTCTGTTTCCACTTCAGTTCCAGTCACATGGACGTTATTTTAGTTTGTTACACCAACCCATGCAACACAATCAGATGGAAATGATTGGTAGATACCTATATGAATAATTTGATTAAGCAATATGAATGAAAATGTGAATTCAGAATAGCTCACATTTATTGCCACCACAAAAGTGATTTAGCTTTGAGGGGAAAAAAATGTATTCTCCTGGTAAACCTTTGTATTTAATTTCCAATCAAACCAGATCTCCCCAAAGTCTCTGACAAGTTTAAAGCAGTTTTATAAACAATTGACTTCCACTAATAAGCTGGATTGCTTATTAGAGTTGTTTGGTTTTTAACAAATTTAAAAAATTCAAGCCTTAACCATGATCAATTCCAGATTTTGAAGCAGTAATCTAAGCCAATGCAATCAGTTCTGTATTTGTTAAGACGTAAATAGTTATACCTCCTGCAATTAACTAGAAAATAATTAATTTTCAACAACCAAGTCATTATCTAAATCATGATAATTTCACCATATCAAGTTCCAGCTTTCTTCAATATTTGTTCAATTGATTGGTTGGTGTTCAAAGTTCAAAATAAATTTCTTATGGCAGTAGGTATGTCACCAGATACCATCCTGAGATTCATTTTCTTGCAGACATTTGCAGCAGAAAAAAGAAATCAACAGAATCAATGAAAACTGTACACAACGATTCACAAAAAAACTATGTGCAAAAAACAAATTGTACAAACACAAAAAAATAACAAACAAATGAATGGATGAATAAATAATACTGAGAACAGAAGTTGCAGAGTCCTTGAAAGTGAGTCCATAGGTTGTGGAATTAGTTCAGAGATGAGGTGAGTGAAGCTATCCATGCTGGTTCACTAGACTGACAGTCCAAAGGTAATAGCTGATGCTGAACCTGGCAGTGTGGGACTTCAGGCTCCAAGATCTCCTCCCCTATGGCAGAAGTGAGAAGAGATCATGGCCTGGATGGTGGGAGTCCTTAATGATAGTTGCTACTTTCTGGTAGCTGGTCTGCATTTGCGGCGGACCAATCAATTCATGGAGAGTGAGCTTCACAAGGTTGGGGAAAAGAGTTTAAAAAAGGAGCGTTTTGCAGGGCTCAGAACATTAGCAGCAGACCAATCAATTCGAAGGGAGACAAAGCTTCACACAAGTCAGGGAGAAGTGTGCAAACCAGACATCCCATCTCTCCCAGAAGTTCCAGGAGTCTCCCACATATTGATAGCAGCTCCCTGATGCCCAGAAATTATAAACAATATCCTGGAAATCGATTTTTTTTGAGAGGGAGAGCGAGAGTGAGCATCCTGATTGGTCTCTCTTCGTGCTAAGTAGACCTATCAGTTTTTTCTGTGGCGGGCTTTACAGTTGACCTCAAAAATAATGACAGTGTTGCTCGCTGCACTGTTTGCAACAGTGACTTTTCGATTGCCCATGGTGGGTTGAAATGTAAACAACATGATGAGGTGAGTTTAACAGGCGTCATTCGTTCATTACTGTAGCTAACATTATTTCAATTAGCTGGCTAGCTGCTAAGGAGCTACTCTATTGATGTTACATGATGAGGCCAAACTCCCTGTAGATTTGCTTAAAGTTGTAATAGAATAAACATGATAATATAAGTACAAACGTTTGTACAGACTTTAATGTCACATTTTCTGCATATACCCAACTTGGTTTACAAATTAGACAGAAGTCACTAAACAAAGTGTTACATACACCCTTGGAGATCGACCCTGGGGGGGCGGGGATATGGGTTTGTGGGGGGGGGGGGGTGCTACCTTCCTGAAATGGTGGTGCTACCTCCCTGAAATGAGTTTTTGCAGGGTGGGATGCCTGGCAAACACAGTAGCTTGTCATCATGCACTGACGCTGAGACAGCTCCAAAATAAATGAGAGGCACTGTCTAGCGGTGCAGTCGTCGAAGGAGTGGACATCAGAGTAGTACGGCTTTGGCTCATCGGGGCTTCTGCAAGGACAGGCCTAGGCAAGGGAAGGTTACCTTTTCTTCCCCCCTTAACAAGAATAGTGGGTATGACATTTAGGGCAGTTTTCTGTTCTGGGTATCAGATGTAGGATGTCCAGGAGAGTTCCAGCCTCCCTAATGGCCACATCTGCACCAGGTGCATTGAGCTACAGCTCCTTAGAGACTGAATGAGGGAACTGCAGCAGCAGCTCAATGATCTTCGGCTTGTTAAGGAGACCGAGGAAGTGATAGACAGGAGCTACAGGCAGGTAGTCACGCCAGGGGCTACAGGAGACAGTTAAGTGGGTGACCGTCAAAAGAGGGAAGGGAGGGTGTTAGGTAGTGGAGAACATCCCTGTGGCTGTCCCCCTTAACAACAGGGTGCAGCTACTACAGACAGAGTGCAGAGGAGATTTACAAGGATGATGTCTGGATTGGAGCGTACCTTATGAGAACAGGTTGAGGGAACTTGGCCTTTTCTCCTTGGAGCAACGGAGGATGAGAGGCGACCTCATAGAGGTGTATAATATGATAAGGGGCATTGATTGTGTAGATTGCCCAAGGCTTTTTCCTAGGGCTGAAATAGCTAACAGGAGGGGGCATAATTTTAAGGTGCTTGGAAATAGGTACTGAGCAGATGTCAGGGGTAAGTTTCTCCACACAGAGAGTGGAATGCAGTACCAGTGACGGTGGTGGAAGCAGATACAATAGGGTCTTTTAAGAGCCTCTTAGATAGGTACACGGAGCTTAAAAAAACAGAGCACTATGCGCTCAGGAAATTCTAGGCAGTTTCTAGGGTAAGTTACATTGTCAGCACAACATTGTGGGCTGAAGGGCCTGTTATATGCTGTAGATTTCTATGTTCTATGCTCTTGTAACAGTGCTCCTGTGAAATGTGTTCAGTTTTTTCTGTGATGGGAAGGACTGTATCCATTTATTCTGAAAGACTTTTCAGAATGAACCATACTGAGTGGACAACACACTGGACCATTGCTACACCACCATCAAGAATGCCTACCATGCTATTCCACACCCTCACTTTGGGAAGTCTGATCACCTAGCTGTGCTTCTACTCTCTGAATATAGGCAGAGACTGAAGACTGCAGCACCTGCAGCTGAGGACCAAGAAAGTATGGACGAGGGAAGCACAGGAGCGTCTACAGGACTGCTTTGAATCGGTGGACTGGACTGTATTCAAGGATTCATCTTCGAACCTGGATGACTATGCTGCAGTTGTTACCGACTTCATTAAAACCTGTGTGGATGAGTGTGTGCCCACAGAGACTTACTGTACATTCCCAAACCAAAAGGCATGGATGAACCAGGAGGTACGTCGTCTGTTGAAGGCTAGATCTGTGGCATTCAAGTCTGGCAACCAAGGCCCGTACCAGAAAACCAGGCATGATTTGCAGAGGGCTATTTCAAGGGCAAAGAGACAATTTTGAACGAGGTTGGAGGTGACATCGGATGCATGGCAACTGTGGCAGGGTCCGCAAGACATTACTTCCTACAAAGCGAAACCCAATAGCATGAATGGCAGAAATGCTTCACTACCAGATGAACTCAATGCTTTCTATGCTCGCTTTGAAAGGGAGAACACAACTACAGTTGTGAAGATCCCTGCTGCACCTGATGACCCTGTGACCTCAGTCTCAGAGGCCAATATTAGGCTGTCTTTAAAGAGAGTAAACCCTTGCAAGGCCGAAGGCCCCGATGGAGTACCTGGTAAGGCTCTAAAAACCTGTGCCAACCAACTAGCGAGAGTATTCAAGGACATTTTCGATCTCGCACTGCTACGGGCAGAAGTTCCTACTGGGTTTAAAAAGGCAACAATTATTCCAGTGCCCGAGAAGAATAATGTGGGCTGTCTTAATGACTCGCCCGGTAGCACTCACATCGACAGTGATGAAATGTTTTGAGAGGCTGTTCATGACTAGACTGAACTCCTGCCTCAGCAAGGACCTGGACCAATTGCAA
Source organism: Mobula birostris (assembly GCF_030028105.1). Lineage (NCBI taxonomy): Eukaryota > Metazoa > Chordata > Chondrichthyes > Myliobatiformes > Myliobatidae > Mobula > Mobula birostris. The sequence continues at coordinate 69,026,721 of NC_092383.1, forward strand.
TTTGCCTATCGCCACAATAGGTCAACGACAGATGCAACCTCAGTGGTTCTCCACACACCTTTAGACCACCTGGACAACACAAACACCCTGTCAGGATGCTGTTCAGCATTTAATACGATCATTCCCACAATCCTGATTGAGAAGTTGCAGAACCTGAGCCTCTGTACCTCCCTGTGCAATTGGATCCTCAACTTCCTAACTGTTAGACCACAATCCGTGCGGTTTGGTGATAACATCTCTTCCTCACTGACTATCAACACTGATGCACCTCAGGGGTGTGTGCTTAGTCCACTGCTCTACTCTCTATATACACATGACTAGATGGCTAGGCATTGCTCAAATATCATCTATAGATTTGTTGACGATACAACCATTGTTGGCAGAATCTCAAGTGATGATGAGCGGGCATACAGGAGTGAGATATGCCAACCAGTGGACTGCTGCCACAGCAACAACCTGGCACTCAACGTCAGTAAGACAAAAAAGCTGATTGTGGACTTCAGGAAGGGTAAGACTAAGGAACACATACCAATCCTCAGAGGGATCAGAAGTGAAGAGAGTGAGCAGTTTCAAGTTCCTGTGTGTCAAGATCTCTGAGGATTAAACCTGGTCCCAACATATCGATGTAGTTATAAAGAAGGCAAGGCAGCGTCTATACTTTATTAGGAGTTTGAAGAGATCTGGCATGTCACAAATACACTCTAAAGCTTCTACAGCTGTACCGTGGAGAGCATTCTGTCAGGCTGCATCACTGTCATCTCGTAGGCATTCTACAAATTCCCTCTCATGGGATCTAGCACCAAACTGATTTTCCCCAATCTGCCTGCATAATGAAATCCCCATTACTATTGTAAAAGTGCCCTCATGACATAATTTTTCTATTTCCAGTTGAAATTTTTAACCTCCATCCTGGTAACTGTTTGGTACTTTTAATTCCCACTACAATGAGGTAGGGAAAAAAAACTTAAACAGAATAAAATGAGAGAAAAAAAAACAATGCCATGGGAAGTTAATTCTTTCGCAATGTTTCACAGCTATACAAATCTGCTACTTCTATATTTCTATTCCAAGGTCTCATTCAAATTACTTCTGATGGCAGAGGGAAAAAAACAGTTTCCAAATCGTTGAGACATACACTGAATATTTTAGGAACTGCTAATTCTCCTCAGTCATCAGATTTCTGAACAGACAACGAACCCATGTACAGTACCTCCCTATTTTTTGCTCTCATTTTACACTACATTTAAAAAATATACATTTCTTATTGTAATTTACAGTTTTTATTAAGTACTGTAGCACTGCAATGCTACTGCAAAACAAATGTCATGACATACGCCAGTGATATGAAACCTGACTTTGATTCTGAAAAGATCTCAAAATGTCAATGCATATCAGTTCAAATTTTCCTCATACAATTGTACCAAAAGAAACCATTTGACAAGTTCACTCATGGTAGAATGACCAAAATTAAGATGTATGGGATTCGTGGCCATTTGGTGGGCTGAATATAAAACTGATTAACCCAAAAAAAGGAGTAACGGTGGCAGAATGTCATTCTGATTGGAATGCTGTCACCAGTGGTGTTTCATAGGGATCAATGCTAGAAACTCTGTAGTTTGAGTGCCTTGGATGAAAATGTAGTTGAACTGACTAGTAAGTTAGATGAATTGGTTAAGCGAAAAAAAGAGGTGCATTGCAGGTATAGGAAGGTAGGAACAAATGAGGTGCTTAAGGAATACAAGAAATACAAGGGAACACTTAGAAAGAAATCAGAAGGGCTAAGAGAAGGCATGAGGTTGCCTTAGCAGACAAGGTGAAGGAGAATTCCAAGGAATTCTACAGATATCTTTAGAGTAATATCAATAACTGTGGCGGTTCTCTTCCTGACGAACTTAACGTATTCTACCCAAGATTCGAACAGAAGGGGAGTGTCCCGCCCCCTACGGATGAACTAGACCTGGTGGCATCGAGATTCGTCGTCACCGAGGAGGACGTTAGAAGGGCCTTCCTGAAGATAAATCCAAGGAAGGCGACGGGCCCAGATGGTGTCCCGGGACAGGTTCTCCGGGCCTGTGCAAGCGAGCTAGCTGGAGTGTTTGCTGACATCTTCAACTGCTCCTTGCTTCAGTCTAAGATCCCCTCGTGTTTTAAGAAGGCAACGATAATCCCGGTGCCGAAGAAGAGCAAGGTGGCATGCCTGAATGACTATCGACCTGTGGCTCTGACATCAATTGCTATGAAGTGCTTCGAGCGATTCATTATGGCATACATCAACCACAGCCTACCGGTCAACCTCAATGCTTTGCAATTTGCCTACTGGAGCAACAGCTCAACGGCAGATGCCATCTCTCTGGCCCTACATTCCTCCTTAGGACACCTGGAGAATAAAGATGCATATGTAAGGCTCCTTTTCACTGACTACAGCTCTGCCTTTAATACCATCATTCCAAATAAACTGATTCCTAAGCCCCAGAACCTGGGCCTTAGCACTCAGACCTGTAGCTGGATCTTCAACTTCCTCACAGACAGGATCCAGGCTGTAAAAATAGGGGACAAGCTCTCGTCTACAATCACTCTGAACACCGGTGCCCCACAAGGCTGTGTACTCAGCCCCCTGCTGTACTCACTGTACACCCATGATTGTGTAGCCAAGTTTACATCGAACTCAACATATAAGTTTGCTGATGACACCACAATTGTAGGCCATATCTCCGTTAATGATGAGTTTGAGTACAGGAGGGAAATTAAGAACCTGGTGCATGGTGCGAAGACAATAACCTGTACCTCAACGTCAGCAAGATGAAAGAATTGGTTGTTGACTTCAGAAGGAATAGCGGACCGCACGACTCCATTTACATCAGTGATGCGTAAGTGGAACAGGTCAAAAGCTTTAAGTTCCTCAGGGTCAATATCACAAATGACCTGACTTGGTCCAACCGAGCAGAGTCCACTGCCAAGAAGGCCCACCAGTGCCTTTACTTCCTGAGAAAGCTAAAGAAATTTGGCTTGTCCCCTAAAACCCTCACCAATTTTTATAGATGCACCGTAGAAAGCATTCTTCTGGAGTGTATCACAACACAGCCCAGCACATCACACAAACCAATCTTCCATCCTTGGACTCACTTTACACCGCACGCTGTCGGAGCAGTGCTGGCAGGATAATCAAGGACATGACCCACCCAGCCAACACACTTTTCATCCCTCTTCCCTCCGGGGGAAGGCTCAGGAGCTTGAAGACTCATACCGCCAGATTTGGGAACAGCTTCTTTCCAACTGTGATAAGACTGCTGAACGGATCCTGACCCGGATCTGGGCCGTGCTCTCTAAATATCCGGACCTGCCTCTTGGTTGTTTTGCACTATCTTACTTTCCCTTTTCTATTTTCTATTTATGATTTATAATTTAAATTTTTACTATTTACTATCTATTTGTATTCCAGGGAGCGCGAAGCGCAGAATGAAATATCGCTGTGATGATTGTACGCTCTAGTATCAATTGTTTGGCGACAATAAAGTAAAGTAAATAGTAAGTAAATAGCAAACGGATTGCAAGGGACAAAACTGGTCCTCTGGAAGATCAGATTGGTGATTGTGTGTGGAGCCAAAAGAATTGGGGAGACGTTAAATGAACTTTTTGCAACCATATTTATTCAGGAGATGGACACAGTCTATTGAAGTGAGGGAAAACAGCATCAACTTTAAGGACCATCTGCAGTTTACAGCGGAGGAGGTGTTTGCTGTCTTGAGACAAATTAGAGCGGATAAATCTCCAAGGCCTAACAAGGTGTTCCCTCAGACCCTGTGGGAGGGTAGTGCAGAAATTGCAGAGGCCCGAGCAGAGATATTTAAAACAGCCTTAGCTGCAGGTGAGGTACCAGAGGACTGAAAGATAGCCCATGCTGTTCCACTGTTTTAAGAAAGGTTCTAAAAATAAACTAGGGTATTATAGGCCAGTGAGCCTGACATAAGTAGTAGAGAAGTTATTGGAAGGTATTCTAAGGGACTAGATACGTGAGTATTGTGATCGTAATGGACTGCTTAAGGATAGTCTGCATGCCTTTGTGCATGGTAAGTCATGTCTAACCAATCTTAGAGTTTTTCATGGAAGTTACTAGGCAAGTTGACGGAGCCAGGCAGTGGATGTTGGCTACATGGACATTCGCAAGGCACTTAACAAGATCCCACATGAGTAGTCAGTCAAGAAAGTTCAGTTGCTCGGCCTTCAAGATGAGGCAGTAAATTAGATTAGACTTTGTTTTTGTGGGAGAAGCTAGAGAGTGGTAACAGATGGTTACCTTTCTTACTGAATGCCTGTGACTAGTGGAGTGCCACAGCGATCAGTGTTGAATCTGTTGTTGTCTGTCATCTCTATCAACAAGCTGGATGATAATATAGTTAACTGGATCAGTAAGTTTGTAGACGACACCAAAACTGGGGGTGTTGTAGACAGCAAGGAAGACCATCATGGCTTACCACAGGATCTGGACTAGCTGGAAAAATGGGCTGAAAAATGGCAGATGGAATTTAATGCAGAAATGTGCAAGGTATTACACTTTGGTACGACCAACCAGGGTTGCTCTTAAACAGTGAACAGTAGAGCACTAAGGAGTGTAGTAGAACACAGGAATCTGAGAATACGGGTTCATAATTAATTGATAGGATCGTAAAGAAAGCTTTTAGCACATTGGCCTTCATAAAGTATTGAGTACAGGAGATGGGATGTTATGTTGAACATCTACAAGATATTGGTGAGGTATTGTGAGCAGTTTTGGTCACCTATCTGCAAGAAAGAGGTCATGGGTGAAGAGTAAAAGGTGAAAAGTTTAAGGGGAACATGAAGGGAAACTTCTTCACTCCAAGAACCACGAGAGTGTAGAACGAACTACCAGCACAAATGGTGGATGCGAGTATGATTTCAATGCTTAAGTCTGGATGGGTACATGGATGGTAAGGGTATGGAGGGTTATGGTGCTGGTGTAGGTCAATGGGAGTAAAGTAGTTTAAATGGTTTGGCACAGACTAGATGGGACAAAGGGCCTGTTTCTGTGCTGTACACTTCTATGACTGACTAAGTTCTGCAAATGACACAAAAATTGGTGGAATTGAAAACAGCAAAGGCAGCTGTCAAAGTTGGTGGGAGCAGATACAACAGCAAAGTTTAGAAGTGTTTAGACAATGGAGGGACCTGGATTATGTGTAGGAAAATAGTCTAGTTTAATTTGCATCACGATCAGCACAGACAACATGGGCCAAGTGGACTGGTCCCGTGTGGTACAGTTCTATATTTTAAAGGAAACAACTAATTTGCACAGAAAAAGGTAACAAGCACACACTTAACTGAATTTAAAGCAGATCCCTTATTTACATTCAAGGTATGCTCAGAGTACAGCTGTTTCTGTGTCGTGCAAAGCAGAGGTAATGCTAGCTTATCTAACATAAATTAAGCATTAATATGCTGCAAATAAAGACATTAATTTATTTGTTTCTTTTATCTTAAAATGATGCTGTCTTTTAACCAGAATACTGCAGCTGATTTAATATCACATAAGGACATCTGTTTCCAGTGAAATCAGCTTTGACTTCCAGATGGCCACATAATGAAGTAATTTGGTAGGCAATTCTTTCCTGCATCTTGCATAGAATTAACATATAATAAAATATGCTAGTCATACAATTTTCTGATAATTCACAGCAAATTATTTTTCAACAAACTTGTAGTAATGACAAAGAGTTGTTGATCATTGTGGATATCATATCTCAACTATGCAGAGCACAATCTGTACCAAATATAACTACCACCCAAAAAATAGACTTTAAATTGATTGGGTCAGGCAGTATCTGTAGAAATGAGTGAACAACCAAGGTTTCAGGCCGAGATCCTTAGATTCTTCTTCAGGACTGAAATAGAAGGGGAAGACGCCAGAATGAAAAGGCGGGGAGAGGGGAAGGAGCCTAGCTAAAAGGTAACAGGTGAAACCAAGTGGCTGGGAAAGGTAAAGGGCTGGAGAAGAAGGAATCTGATTGGAGAGGAGAATGGACCATAGTAGAAAGGGAAGTGGAGGGGATCATGGGAGAAGTGATAGGCAGGTGAGAAGAGGTAAATGGCCAGAGTGGGAAATAGAAGGGAGGGAGGGAAAAGCATTGTTTTTTAAACCAGAAGATGCTTGAGAAATGGAGATGCAGCTGAGGGCAGCATCAATAATGCAGGAAGGGAACCTCCTGTTTTTTGAAGAAGGAAGTCATCCCTGATGTTCTGGAAAGGAAGGCACCTGGGAACAGATACGGCGGAAATGAAGGAAATGAGAAAAAGGAAGAGTTTTGGGAAATGGAGGCGATGCAGGTGAGCACAGCATTAACAGTGGAGAAGGGAAACCCCTTCTTCCCACCACATCTGCACTCACCCCATCTTTCCGCCGCCTTAACAATAGCGAGTTCCTCTCATCCTTACCAACCACCCCATCAGCCTCCGCAACCAACAAATCCTCTGCAAACTCCGCCATCTCCAAAGGCAACCTACCACTAAAGACATCTTTACCTTCCCTCCCTGCATTCCACGAAAATCACTCCCTTCACGATTCTCTTGTCCATTCATCCTTTGCCACTAATTTCCTTCCTGGCACTTATCCCCAGCAAGTGGCCCAGGTGTTGCACCTACTGATTCACCTACTCCCACGCCTCTATTCAGGGCCCCAAACAGTCCTTCCTGGTGAGGCAACTCTTCACCTGCAAAGCTGCTGGTGTCATCTATTGTGTCCTGTGGCCCAAATGCAACCTCCTCTATATTGGTGAGATCCATTGTAAATTGGGGGACTGCTTCATCGAGCACCTCCAAACCATCCGCTAAAAGCGGAACTTCCAGTGGCCAAGCATTTTAATTCCAATTTCCATTCCCCTTCCTACACATCTGTCCATGGCCTCTTGTGCCACAATGAAGTCATCCTCTGGGTGGAGGAGCAACACATTATATTCCGTCTGGGTAGCCTCCAACCTGATGGCATGAATATTGATTTCTCCTTCAAGAAAGTGTTGACTGTTTATTCATTTCCATAGGTGCAGCCAAGCCTACTTTGTTCCTCCGGTATTTTGAGAGAGTTGTTTTGGATTTCCAGCATCTGCGGACTTTCTTGTGTTTAAATTGATTAAAACTAAAATCTTTAAAAATAAATAGAACAAATCTCACACTGAGTCACTCCGGGGGTATTCCTCCTCCCCCCGCCCCCCACCAAAGACTGAGATCTAATGATTGAGTGTGCATGGCACCTATAAAGCTCTCTAGCTTCATGACTCAGTTTGAACCATGATATTACAATTCTGCCTTGTAATCACACTTGAAAGTCAATTATTCAACCCAAGATTAGGAATGAATCCAAATCAACATTGAGAGTGTTCTTTCAAATGTTGTATATTCAATTCATCATTTGAAACTAAATACCTTGTATTATGGCACTTTTTCCATACCACCATAATAATTCTACATCATGTACAAGCTACTGAGCTCCAAAGTTGGGATGGGACCCATATATTAATCCATTTATTCTACAAGTAACTCATTAAGTATTAAGGAATATGTTAATCATTTCCACAGATCAACAGTTTTGCTTTTAAAAAAAGACATGCCAGGGCACCTCACTTTACTTTACTACAGTTAGAACAAAAAGTTTACATGGAATTCTAAAACTGTTTATATTTAAGTCACACCAAATCCTCTTAAAAAGTAGAAAAGAACAATAGAGTGGATAAGAAAAGGGAACTCGAAGACGATGACAGCAAAACAGTTAATAGAACAGATTAAACAACAGCTACCAAAACAAAACAGTAAGGAATTTCAGAAAGCTTCTCAGGTCAACAAAGTAAAAAGTAAAATCATGCAGGGATTTTGCTGGGACTAGAATTGCCAAAATGTAAAGCAGCCTTGCGCACAGGAATTAGAAGTATGAAATGAGAACTTCAGATGACAGTGAATTAGAGATACAGATATCAAAGTGGAGATTATAAAAATAGCTCAAGTAAGGTCCTAACATGGGCAGTTAAATTGTAATATTTAATAAAGGGCAAATGAATTGGTTTTGATTGGACGCAAGATGATTGGAATGTACAGAAACAAAGAAAACTTGGCAATTGACACTGAGTAGTCAGTTAAACAGATAAGGATACAATTCAAGCAAGTTTGAAGCACAAGGGTTCATTTTTAGAGCTACATAGGTTTTCTCAAATTTATATAGATTCCTACAACAGTCCACTTTTTAGCGAGCTGTATGTATTTCAGTTCAAAGTGTTTTTAACCAGTGAAGCTCTGGAAAGAGAAAACAATCAGCTGAACATAATCCATATCTGGATCTTCTCTCCGCATAAGAGCATGCAATAGATTTCTTTACAACAATGACATGATTCAATGAGTCTGACCTTGAAAATGGTTCCATATGAAATAAATTCAAAACAAGTGTTAATACATGATGGACATAAATGATGCACTTGGGAGTAGGGTACTGTATATTTTTTCAACAAAATTTGCTAACATGTGGAAAAGTTGAAGCATATAATATTGACACATGCATGAGGAAAAGTAAATACAGGGTTACAGAGAAAGGATTAAATAAGGAGTAAAAAGATTTATGCACAAAATAATTGCCTAAAATAAATTAAAACTTTTCATGATGCAACACAAAAAATTGCTCTGGTTTATTTCACCATGGTAAATTACATCTCAACTAGAAATCGATGACACAAAGCCCATCATAGTAATAGAATTATAGAAGACGGAAGTTAAATCAATGTGTTTAATGAATGAGATACCTGGGGATCTGTGAACACAGCTGTAGCATAACGTCTACATCTTTAAAGATAATTTTACTTCTGCCCTTTTCCAATGCTTGATAGTACAAAACCTTTTAGTGAAGTAATTCTCAATTAAACCTAATCCATAAACATTTATTTTATTTTTCCCTGTTGGTGTAGTACTAAATTTGTAAAACACTAAAATTATTTCAACCTTAGTAAACCTTACAATTGGAACAGTTACAAAGTACTGAATCAGATATACAATAATTCTTAAAATCAATGAATTAGGAACAAAACTTGTAAAAAGTTCTACAGCGTGTTGAATTGTATTCAAGTTGTCAGGATATCTTTAACTCTGAGTGGATTAAATACCAATTTAACCTTTTGTCCTTGCTCTTTAATTGTTACATTTTTCTAAAAAAAATTACTTCAAGGATTATGAAAAAAAATCTCAGAAAATGCAAAATAGTGCTTATATCTCCAACTTTTCAAAATTCACCTCCTTTAATAGTTTAGTTTTATTTTGTTACACCCACACACATTAAATCTTCCATTTAAATCTTGATATGATAATTTTGATATAATGATCTTAATGTGCTGAACACACAAAAACAAGAAGTTCTTCAATAACACAATGCAAGGTTCTAATGGGACAGAATGTGTCAAACTTCATGCACAATTCTGAAATTATGTTTTCCAGCTACTTTATACACTCATAGGAGTTTCACTCACAGCAATTTTGGCACAATTATAACTTTATTCTATCAGAATGCTGAGCGTGTAAATGGAAAAGGAGATGTAATGAGTCCAGTATTAGTCCACTGATTAGTTGCTGTATAAAACATGCAATTCTTACTGGCTTTGTGTCAACTTCATAAGTCTTCCCCAGAGGCAGTGTGACATTTTCTTCAGAGATGTACTTAAAGATCATAATTTAGCGCACAGCAAAAATTAATAGAACCATTAACAACTAAACTGTCAACCAGTAAACAAACAGAAATAAAAAAGCAATAAGAGAATTCCTCCATACATGGACTTAATTTTTCATATTAGTGTTACAAAATTAATAAAGAACAAAATGGGAGAGATATTCTTCATGAGACTTACTATAAAATAGGTACTTGTGCATGCATTCATCTTTTTGGGGACAGTGATGTGCTAGAGCAGAATATGCAGTTACACTTTCTTTTTGAAAAAGCTATTATCCATGTGAATTGACCATAAAAAACACATTACGCAATTAATGAACTTATATTCCTTCAGTTTACTTAACAGTGGCACTTCACTTAAGATAGCTTTACTCAACACCTACATGGAGAATTCAATCAACTTTTTCAACTGTCTTGCTATTTTCCAGTCCATTTTTTCATTCAAGTTTTCTTACTTAATGCCATTCTTTCACATTTTCCACATCATAGCTCACTCAACCATAATTTTAATTTCCTGGTCTTCTGTTTCACAAATTTTTTTTTATTGCTTCAAAAGCAAGTACCTTTCTTGAGTACTTCACATTTAGGAGTATCATGCATAGCCCAAGCCTCCATATTCTGCATTTCTCTGAGTGTACTGCTTTTGAAATTTTATGTACTGATGGCTCAAAAAGTGCCCAAAAAGAATGCTCAGTGATAAGGAAACCCATCAGAATCAGCTAAAAACATCATAATAGTCCTTTCTACATTCGAAAGGTAAAAGAAAAGCATTCCCAGGGAGACTACGAACTTTGAGGCTTAGCCATTTTAACAGAATTTCATGAATATCATATTTTCAGGAATAATACTTGACACCTACTCTGCAGTCATAAGTTTCACTTCAGTTTTCTAATTAGTTCCTCAATGATCGGAGAATTTTCGAAGACAAAAAATGCAGCAAGGTTCCAAAACTGGATGTGCCAGCTCAGACCTCATCTTTCCCCTTTATCTACCAATTTTTGTCTTCCCCTTTCCCCAGTGTTGTGCTGTACTTACGACACCACAGACTATTTGTGGATCACCAAAGTTCTAATATTTTAAATGTGAAGCAAAAAGAGCAAAGACTAATAAGTTATATGAGCACAAGTCATATTACATCAAAGCACTCAACTGAAATCCAAGCACGCATTTCCAACAGTGACTGCTGGCCAGCAATAAAAAAGAGATGTACCCAAGTAAGTTGTCCTTACTCTTAACCAGTCACAAAGAGTGACAGAAACAGACCTGTTCCTCTGCAATTGTAATCAGCTAATTTGATAGAAACAGTAGATAACCCTATGCTTTCTTCTGAATGCTTGTACAAACTGAATAGATTTTAAGAACTTCAATCATGACTATGCTCTAATATTCAAGTTAGAGAATGTACTGACGTAGATTTATGGAAAAAGTCAAATACTTCCACACTGAAGGGATAGAAAGACTATAAAAGAGAAAAAGCTAGAACATGTGAGAAAGAAATGTTATATTTTAAAAATTCCACCTAAAAATAAGGAAATTCATTCAAAAGCAAAACTTTACATATATTTGAAATGTATTTAAAAAAACAGAAAAATCTATAGCAACAGTCCTACTCTCCAACTCAGTAATGCACTGCTTGGTAAGATTACTTGCACTTTTATCACTAGATATATGCAACTACATAAGCATTTTCATCTGTCAACAGATTGGAGTGGATTTTAAACAGCCAGGTACTCAGCTGATAAAGCAGACTGCTTATTTCAGGCTGTAAATCTCACTATCACTCTGCTGCTCCAAGTCCCACATATGAAACTTCAACACTTAACTCAATGAACTTCTGCAATTTCAAAAAGCTTTAATAGTGTCTTGGAGTCCCAAGACAGTGTACATAAAGCTAGAGGGATTCTTCCTGACCGACATCCATCTTCAATCACAAAAACATTAAAGGTAAATATGATATATTAGACTTTATTCTTTTTTGTATGGTTTTTATGTATACACTTGGCTGATGCATTTCACTGTATGAAAAATGTAGCTTTACCTAAGAACTGCTGCATTGAAATTCCAAGCATGATTCAGTCACAGTTTAATGTAGATATTACCACTGGTAGTATGTAAAGGATGTGCTGCCTTATACAGCAACATCCATCTTCAACGATACCCAGCATCCTAGCCATGCCATCTTTTCACAGCTGCAGAGAGTAAACAGTGAGGTAACTTCATCACAAGCAAAACATTTTCACTATTGAGGACAACTTCAACAAACAGTGCCTTAAGGAGGCAAAATCCATTACTAAATACCTTACCATCAGCAACATGCCACCTTCACATTACCACCACTGAAGTGGAGGTAGGGAAGCCTGAAGAACCACATTTAATGATTCAAAAACAGTTCCTTCACCTCCACTAGATTTCTGAATGGTCCAAGAACAGTACCTCAGTATTTTTTTGTACTAATTGTATTGTATTGTTACATACCTCAAGGAGATCTGTGATTTTTTTTTGTGAGAATGATGTAATGGTCTTTTGGAGGTCACCTGATGTAATTTTCCCACCGATGTGAGGTCACATAATGACATGTGTACCATGGGTATATAAGGGAAGACCTCAGATGACGCAGTTAATTTTTAGTTTTTAGTTTTCCAGCTAGAACGTGCATCTGTGTCTCCTCTTCTGTTGCGTATTTGTTTTTATGACGCAGTTTCAATTTTAAAACAGAGTGTTACGTTCTGTTGCAAGGTACAATAGTGCGGGACTGGAAATTTTTGCTAGGTGTGTTGATGTACCTTATTCCAGCAGTAGTACGGGAGAGTGAAGACTTTATCGAAGTAGAGGACTCAAAGGATTGAGAGGAGTCGGTATTGTTTGGCAGTTTAACAAAGGATCGACCTTATTGAGTCTTCGTTGAAGGAGTAGTGACCTGCACCGCAGATAACTCCTGCCAAAAGAGCAAAGAGTTCATGCAAGGTGCTCTCTAGAATTTAGATCAGTTGTTTTAAACTGTTTATTTCCTGCATCATGAATCCTTTGGACAGAACCAACAGGAAAGTCGCGTCTATGAAGAAATCCTTCTCCAGAGAAGTCTCTCCCAATTGAACGTATAAATCTGTTGGATTTTCGAATTTACCATTTTAAGATCTGACTTTACCACTTTAAGAACTGTTTTCGCATTTAATGCTTTAAGAACCAGTGTCAAATGACGACTTGTTGAACGGCTGCATAGCAGTTAACTTTCGGTTAAGGTTTTCGTTTGTTTTTTTTTAACTGTTTATCCGTGTTTAATAAATGTTTGGTTGTTTTTTATATAACCTGTCTCGATTGATATTCATTGTTGCCGGTTACGTAACAGTACTATATAGTATTTTATAGCACTGTATTGCTGTTGACAAAACAAAAAAAAAATTTTTAAATGGTTATTGCCATTTAAGACAATGATAATAACCCTGATTTTGAAGCTACTTCACATCAACTATTTGGTCTTGAACCAACTAGAAAAATCCTAGTCATACAATTTAGCAACACGATAACCACCTTGATCATTTTGCACTAAACCTGTAGATGACACTGGTACCTAAAGCACTGACACCTCACAGCGCAACCAGAAGATCTGGCTGAACGCAGAGCTGCACTCTCTACCAAAAGCCCAGTATACTGCCTTCAAGTCTAGTGACAGAACAGCTCTCAGAGCAACAAAAAGAAAACAATCATAGGCATCAAAAAGGCAAAGAAAACCTACGTGCAAAAAAATTTAGGAACACCTAACCGGTAAAGAATCATGGTGCATGTGGCTGGGCATCAAGGATATTACTGACTATGCAAAGAAAAACAGTATCGACTGTACCAGTGACCCTCCCTCCCTAACATGCTAAGCAACACAGGTGCCCCCAAGGCTGTGTGCTGAGTCCATTGCTGTAAACTCTGCTCACACATGACTGCACGGCCAAACACCAAAGTAATCATATTGTCAAATTCCCTGATGATACTCACAGTGGTGGGGTTCATCAGCGAAAACAATAAGATGCCCTACAGCGGACAACCCCAATAGGCCGACCGCGGGCCAGGTCCAGACCACGAGAACCAAATGTCTGGACCGCGCCGACCCACTGGTACTTACGTGAACGCACCTGTCATAACATGTAAATAAAGCGCGCTGCTCTAACTTATTTTATACTGATGTTCGCTGGCTGAGCAAAGGCCGTGTGTTGGAGAGGGTATGCAATCTGCGCTATGAGCTTGTGTCATTTTTAATCCAGACTGCAGAGCCAAAAAGCCCAAGGATTTAAGAGGTTTTTAAGTGACAACAAGGTGATGGCACATGTTCTTTTTTTTGTGTGGCATCATGTCTCATCTAAATCAACTTAATCTGTAATTACAAGGTAACAACCGCACTGTTGCGGACATGTATGAGGCGACTGAAGTTTTCCGGTCAAAGCTGAACCTTTTGGAGAGAAACATTCACGGGAGAAAGTTGCACTTTCCATGTCTGCGGGAGCATTGCGAGAAGAACGAAATGCGGGAGGATCCAGTGATGAAGGATTTCATGACGAGCCTGGCAGAGAGCTTCAGAGAACGATTTGAAAGCTCCCTTCAACTCTCAGGTGACATCCTCCTCTTCCTGAGACAGCCATTCTCTGTTTCGGCTGACAGCCAGTGGACTGCAGAAGCCAAAAGGCTGGAGCCTTCCACATATGAGGCAACTCTTCAGAAGGAGGTCTTGGAAATGGGAACATCTGATCTGCTCAAAGCACAACACAAGGACGTTGGGGTGAGTGACTTTTGGATCAACGTGGATCCCCAAGCTCAATTCAAAAACACAAGAGCTATTGCAATGCTCCTACTCACACTGTTCCCTTCCACGTACATATGTGAGTCATCGTTTTCCTCAATAAACTCTATCAAAACCAGGACAGAAACAGACTCTCCAATGCACATCTTGGCCAGTGCCCCAGGATTGCCACAAAAGAATACAGGCCCGACATCAGAAGGATTGCCTCATCCCATCGCTGTCACTTCTCTCACTGATTGGTCAGTGAATCAATTTATTTTTGTCCATTTATCAATCTTGTTGTGGTATAATAATATTACAACAACAATAATACTGATAATTTCATTTATAGCTACATTTCATACTTCAAATGCTACATAGCTTAATAATTGAAAAGAACAAATAGATTAAATGAGAGAACAGAAACAGTGGAAAAGGCAGTACTACCAAAACTCTGTGTGTGGAAGAGAAGGGGAGAGAGAGGGAGAGGGAGAGAGGGAGGGAGAGGAAGAGAGGGAGGGAGAGGGAGAGAGAGGGAGAAAGAGGGGGAGCAGGGGGAGGGTGTGTGTGTGTGTGTGTGTGTGTGTGTGTGTGTGTGTATGTATGTATGTATGTATGTATGTATATATATATATGTAATAGCAGCAACAACCTCTGTCCATAAAACAACTTACTGGCTCAATGGAAAAAAAACCGTGGATGTTTTGGCCCTTGGCTTGGCATGCTTGATATAATTTGGCCCTTGTGGAAAACTAATTGGGGAACCCTGCCCAACAGAGAGGAGGTAGAAGAGCTCGAGACCTGGTGTCCGGCAAATAACCTCTTCCTCAATGTCAACAAGACAAAGGATATGGTTATCGACTTCAGAAGAACTCACATCCTTCTTTACATCAGTGGCACAGCAGTGGAAACTGAGCAGTTTCAAATTCTTGGGAGTACACATCTCACACAATTTCTTATGGCCCAAGAAAATATTCCACACAATGAGGAAAACACACCAATGCCTCTACTTTCTGAGGCTGAAGAAAGCTGGACTATGTAATTTTACATATGTCTTTCAACCGATGTGCAGTAGAGAGCATCCTTACATGCTGCGTCACTGCATGGTATGGTAACCGTGCTGCGACAGACAGGATAGCTGTACGAGCAGTCAAAACTACTTAACACATCACAGGCACTAGTCAATTTACCATCAAGGATATACATATAGAAAGGTGTCAGAAAAGGGCAATTATCATTAAGGATCCCACCCACCTTGCGCATGGACTGTTTGTCTCACTCCCTTCTAAGAGAAGGTTACACCACATCCACGCCAGGACCACCAGACACAAAAACAGTTACTTTCCCAAGCAGCAAGGCTGATCAATGCCTCCACCCATTAATCCAACTATGCACACACCCCACAACCAATACATAATAATTTCCTATCAGGCACCTTACATACAAACACTCCTGTGCTGAGCAACACAATGAACTTACAATCAATGTATACAAGGCATCTTATATATTTATATTTATTGTGACCAAAGTTCTCATTCGCCTGACCTGAATGCCACTGATCTTTCCTCAGCATTACGGATCTCAGGGTCATCCAGGCCTTCTTGTTAGGGAAGACTGAATGATTTTGTGTGGCACACTTGTCTACGACTGTTTTTATAAACTCTGACAACTAAGGTGTATTTGTTCAGATCCTCTGACTCCTTAAGCTCGGCCCAATCCACCGACTTGAAGCAATCCTGCAGTCACTCCTCTGCCTCCCAAGACCATCACTTTGTTGTCCTCATCTCTGGAACCTTGTTCCTTAGCCCCTGCCTGTATGCAGGTGGGAGGAGGTCAGCTAAATCATCAGATTACCCAAAATGCAGGCTAGATCGAGAACTATAAGCATTCCTAATCATGGTATAACAGTGGTTGAGTGTGTTGGGACCCATTATGATATCTTGGTGATATTTTGATAATAATGTGGCAAGCAAGCCTGATTGAAGCCCCTGACAATAATTTGAAAGGCCTCAGGCTATGTTGTTTCTCATTTGCTGATCGGCACTCCTAATACCTCAAATGCCTGCTTAACATCAGCCTTTGGCAGAATGGTCAGAACCTAGTCATTAGATGTCCCAGGTCAGGGGTACAAGAATGCAACAAGACTGCTGCATCCGGGTACTACAGGGTTTATCATAAAAGACAGACCCCCCAACTTTTGCTTTCTCCAAATCAACAGTCTTGTCCATCCAGTGTATTGAGAAGCCCTCAGGTTTTATCAGTGTGATTGGCATGTCTAGAGTGAGCCACATCTCTGTGAAACAGAACACAGAAATTCCTCATTCCTCCGATACAGCAGTCTTGCCCTTTGGTCCTCAATCTTTTTCTCCAGCAACTGCACATTTGCTAACAAGATGCTAGACAGAGAAAGTTTCATTCCCCAGCATTTCAGTCTGGCTTGGAGTTGTCCGCTCCTCCCTCTCTTTTGGACGTGGCAATGTACCTTCATTTGCTTAAAGGTATCATACCTGCATGCTTGAGAACTAAATCCACCAAGTCCTTCAGAAGGTTATGAGATCGCTAGTTAAGACAGTTCAAAAGTATGTTACTTACAGGGAAATCACAGGTTGCAGGTTACAGTCAGAGTAGCTCAGAAGTCAAAACAGAAGTTTTCTAAACTGTCTGCAACATGCTGATGTGGTTCACCAGTGCCATCTTGCACGGTTTTTTTAATATGGTGTTCTTTATCTATTGTCTTTTTTTTTCCTGTGTTGATCGGATCTGGAGTAACAATTATTTCTTTCTCCTTTACACTGGTGTACAGGAAATGACATTAAACAATGTTAAATCATGAATTACAGTGGACTTTTTTTGATCTAATTATGTTCTTTCTTGTAAAATTTACTGTGTGTTTTGTGCTTAATTTACATTTATCTTCTTAATGCTGCTTACTGTATGTGATGGAGTGCGACTATGATGCTGTTGCAAGTGCATTTTGCATCGCACCTGTGCATCCATGTACTTGTATGTTTGGTAATAATCATCACGTTTTAACTTCGAAGTTCACATAGCTGCCACAGAATGACCAAGGAATTATGACAGCATCTTCACGGTAATCCTACCTTTTCCCTTTACAACTGAAATATTCTGTTAAAATTCCAAGAACTAGTGCACATTTAATCTCAAAAGTATAAGGAAATGGAAAAGAAAAAACACTGCTATTACCAAAAGAAATACCTGCTAGATCCATTTTAGATGAAAATCTTTTGTTTAGAGTTAGTCAACATACAATGTGTTGTTAATATATAAAGCAATAAAACTGGAATCAGTCTGGTTACTGCTTAGCTACTTGGTCACAGATAGATGTAACTGCTGATGCATTACAAACGCTACAGGAAGAGGAATACATGAGCCAGTCCTCATCAGGAAATCAGAGGTGGAAAGGATCAGCAACTTTAAATTCCTCAGTGTTATCATATCAGAGGACCCATCCCGGATCCTGCACACAAGTGCCATTACAAAGAAGGCATGGCAGCATCTCTACCTTCTGAAAAGTTTGCGAAGATTGCATGACATCTAAATCTTTGGCACACTTCTATAGATTTGTGGTGGAGAGTATATTGATTGGTTGCATCATAACCTTGTATAGAAACACCAATGCACTTGAATGGAAAAGCCTACAAACAGTAGTGGATAGAGCCCAGTCCATCACAAGTAATGCCCTCCCCAACATTGATCACATCTAATTTGAAAACTGTTGCAGGAAAGCAGCATCTATCATCAAGGACTCCCACCATGCTCTCTTCTCACTGCTGCCATCAGGGAGGTTGTACAGGAGCCTCAGATCCACCACCAGGTTCAGGATCAGTTATTACCCCTCAACCATCAGGCTCTTGAACCAGAGGGAATAACTTCATTAACCTCAACACTGAACTGTTCCCACAGTCTATGCACTCACTTTCAAGGACTCTTCATTTCATGTTCTTGCTATTTATTGCTTTTTTAGTTTCTTTGCATTTACTGCGAATGCTTGCAAGAAAATATGTCTCAGGGTTGTACACGCTGACATACATGTACTTTGATACAAGGATGACATCATGCTCAAATTTCATCTGCATGCAACCTGATCCAGAAATAATGCGGCTAACATGTCTATACCTCTCTTGGTTCCTCAAATGTCTTTGATTTGTCACCCTGTTTGTCTAGGGCAGGAGTTCCCAACCACTTTCATGCCATGGAGCCTTACCATTATTTGAGGGGTCCATCGACCCCAGGTTCAGCACCTGTGGTCTAGGGACTGGTGAACATGAACTTCTTTGAAGTAAATATTGAAACAATTGAAATAATTGCCTTCAGTCAGAATCAAATTTACTAACTCTAACATAACACAAAAGAAAATCAGTTTTGCAGCAGCAGTGCAGAGCAAAGACAAAAAAAGAACAATTAAAAAGATTAAAAAGTTCTAAGAGAGGAATAATGAGGCAGTTTTCATGGGTTCATGGAAAATTCAGAAAGCTTACAGTGGAGGGGAAGAAGCTGACTCCAAATCATTGAGTATAGCTTTTTGGCTCTGATAGCTCCTCCATGACTATTCTAACAAGTAGGCATACACCTTGGATGGTGAGGGTCCTCACTGTTTGACGGTTCAACACTGAGGCAACTCTCAGACAAAGATTTCCAGTGACACATTACAAACACAAATGCATATGGCAAATAAAATAGTAGCGGCTAATTGTATGATAAAATACGATTTTTGTTAGTAATAATATTACAGACAAAAATAGGAAATTAAAAATTAATGAACCAATTGTTATATTGAAACAAAGAGATCAAAGAAGAGCATACTCCCTCTCCACCTGCCTTCTCCCTGTAACCTTTGACAACTTGAAACGTATTAACCTCCGCTTTAAATATACCCAATGACTTAGCCTGCACAGCCATCTGTGGCAGAGAACTCCATACATTCACAACACTCTGGCTAAAGAAACTTTTCCTCTGCTCTATGCTCTAAATGGATATCTTTCAATTCTGAGCCTGTGCCCTCTGGTCCAACAGTCCCCCATCACAGGAAGCATCCTTTCCATGTCCACTCTATCCTGAACTGTCAATATCTAATGAGTTTCAATAAGATCCCTACCCCCCCCCACCCATCATTCCTCTGAACTCCAGCGAGTACAGGCTCACAGTCATCAAACTCTCCCGTGTTAACCCTTTCATTCCTGAGATCATTCCCATGAAATACCTCTGGGTTCTCTCCAATGCCAGAACATTCTTTCTTAGATAAAGGGCCCAAAACTGCTTACAATACTTTAAGTGCAGTCTGACTTTATAAAACCTCAGCATTACATCCTTGCTTTTGGATCCTAGTCCTCTCAAAATGAATGCTAACACTGCATTTGCCTTCCTTACCACTGACTCAAATGGGAAATTAACCTCTAGGGACTCCCAAGTCCACTGCATCTTGATTTTGGAATTTTCTCATTTACGAAATATTCCATGCCTTTATTCTATAAGACCATAAGATAAAAGAGCAGAATTAGGCCATTCGGCCTATCGAGTCTGCTCCACCATTCAATCATGGGCTGATCCAATTCTTCCAGTCATCCACACTCCCCTGCGTTCTCCCCGTATCCTTTGATACCCTGGCTAATCAAGAATCTGTCTCTGCCTTAAATGCACCCAATGACTTGGCCCCCACAGCTGCTCATGGCAACAAATTCCACAGATTTACCACCTTCCAACTAAAGTAATTTCTCCACATATCTGTTCTAAATGGATGTCCTTCCATCCTGAAGTTGTGCCCTCTTGTCCTAGAATCCCCTAGCATGGGAAATAACTTTGCCCTATCTAATCTGTTCAGGCCTTTTAACATTCGGAATGTTTCTATGAGATATCCCCTCATTCTCCTGAACTCCAGAGAATACAGCCCAAGAGCTGCCAGACATTCCTCATACGGTGACCCTGTGAATCATCTCTGAACCCTCTCCAATGTCAGTATATCCTTTCTAAAGGAGCCCAAAACTGCACACAATACTTCAAGTGTGGTTTCAGGAGTGCCTCAACATCACATCCCTGCTTTTATATTCTATACCTCTAGAAATGAATGCCAACACTGCATTCGCCTGCTTCACTGCCGACTCAACCTGGACATTAACCTTTAGGGTACCCTGCACAAGGACTTCCAAGTCCCTTTGCATTTCTACATTTTGAATTCTCTCCCCATCTAAATAATAACCTGCCTGCTTATTTCTTCCACCAAAGTACATGACCATGCGCTTTCCAACATTGTATTTCATTTGCCACCCCCTTACCTATTCCCCTAAACTATCTAAGTCTCTCTGCAGGCTCTCTGTTTCCTCAACACTACCCGCTCCTCCACCCATCTTTGTATCATTGGCAAATTTAGCCGCAAATCCATTAATTCCATAGTCCAAATCATCGACATACATCGTAAAAAGCAGCGGTCCCAATACCGACCCCTGTGGAACTCCACTGGTAACCGTCAGCCAGCCAGAGTAGGATCACTTTAATCCCACTCTCTGTTTTCTGCCGATCAGCCAATGCTCCACCTATGCTAGTAGCTCTCCTGTAATTCCATGGGCTCTTATCTTGCTAAGCAGCCTCATGTGCGGCACCTTATCAAAGGTCTTCTGAAAATCCAAGTACACTATATCTACTGCATCTCCTTTGTCTACGCTGCTTGTAATTTCCTCAAAAAACTGCAGGAGGTTAATCAGGCCGGATTTTCCTTTCAAGAAACCATGCTGGCTTTGGCCTATCTTGTCATGTGCCTCCAGGTATTTCGTAATGTCATCCCTAACAACCGATTCCAACAACTTCCCAACCACTGATGTCAGACTAACAGGTCTATAGTTTCCTTTCTGCTGCCTCCCACCCTTCTTAAATAGTGGAGTAACATTTGCAATTTTCCAGTCATCTGGTACAATGTATCAATTCTTGAAAGATTATTGTTCATGCCTCTGCACCCTCCAGCCACTTCCTTCAGAACTTGAGGGTGCATTCCATCAAGTCCAGGAGATTTATCCACCCTCAGACCACTAAGCTTCCTGACCACCTTCTCAGTTGTAATTTTCACTGCACCTACTTCACTTCCCTAATTTTCACTGCACATACTTCACTTCCCAAAGTGCTTCTGGCAAAGTGCATGAACATGCACTTCCCAACATGATACTCCAGCTTAAACACGAGGAATTCTACAGATGCTGGAAATTCAGGCAACACACATCAAAGTTGCTGGTGAACGCAGCAGGCCAGGCAGCATCTCTAGGAAGAGGTACAGCTGACGTTTCGGGCCGAGACCCTTCAAGTCCTGATGAAGGGTCTCGGCCCGAAACGTCGACTGTACCTCTTCCTAGAGATGCTGCCTGGCCTGCTGCGTTCACCAGCAAATTTGATGTACGATACTCCAGCTACCACTTCTTTGCACATTAACCCAATCTAAGCCTTCTGCAGACTCCTCCTTCTTCAACATTACCTGCCCTTTCACCTCCTTTGTATCATCTGCAAACCTGGCCAAAATTTGCTATTAATTCTCTCAAAATCATTCACATACAACGTGAAAATAAGTGCACCCAACACTGACACCTGCAGCAGGTTACTAGTCATCAGCAGCCACCAGAAAAGTTCCCCTTAATCTCACTCCTTCTAGCAGTCAAAGTTGAAAGTTCGAAGTAAATTTATTATCAACGTACATATATGTTATCATATACAACAAAGATTCATTTTCTTGAGGCATATTCAACAAATTTATAGAATAACTATAACAGACCACCCAACTAGGGCATTTAACTAGCGTACTGATGACAACAAACTGTGCAAATACAAGGAATTATAATGACAAATAAATAAGCAATGAGTATCAAGAACATGAGATGAAGAGTTTTTGAATGTGAGTCCATTGGTTGTGAGATCATTACAATGATGAGGCAGCTGAAGTTCAGTGTAGTTATCACCTTTGGTTGAAGAGCTTGCTGGTAGTAACTGTCCTGAACCTGGTGGTGCCAGTTCTGGAGCTCTTACAGCTTCTTCTTGACGGCAGCAATGAGAAGAGAGCAGGTCCAGGGTGGTGGGGTCCCTGATGATAGATAGTTTTTTCAAGCATATTAAAAATAACAGAAAAATGAGAGTGGATACAGGATCGCTAGAAAATGAGGCAGGATAAATAATCACGGGGGACAAGGAGATGGCTGATCAACTAAATGAATATTTGGCATCAGTCTTCACTGTGGAAGACACTAGCAATATGCTTGATATTGTAGAGTGTGAAGGAAGAGAAGTGAGTGCAGTACTGTTACAAGAGAGAAGGTGCTCAAAACGCTGAAAGGCCTAAAGGTACACAAGTCACCTGGACTAGATGAACTGCATCCTAGGGTGCTGAAAGAGGTAGCATTAGAGATTGTGGTGGCATTAGAAATTATCTTTCAAAAATCATTGAACTCTAGCATGGTGCCAGAGGATTGGAAAATTGCAAATGTCACTCCACT
The DNA here is from genome assembly GCF_030028105.1 of Mobula birostris. NCBI lineage: Eukaryota > Metazoa > Chordata > Chondrichthyes > Myliobatiformes > Myliobatidae > Mobula > Mobula birostris. The sequence goes on from NC_092383.1 coordinate 69,049,672, forward strand.
CTTTAAGAAAGGAGGAAGGCAGCAGAAAGGAAATTATAGACCAGTTAGCCTGACCTTAGTGGTTGGGAAGATGTTAGAGTCAATTGTTAAGGATGGGGAGATGGAGTACTTGGTGACACAGGACAAGTTAGTACAAAGTCAGCATGGTTTCCTTCAGGGAAAATCCTGCCTGACCGACCTGTTGGAACTCTTTGAGATTACAAGTAGTTTAGATAAAGGGGATGCGGTGGATGTTTTATGTTTGGACTTTCACAAGGCCTTTGACAAGGTGCCACACGAGGCCACTTACCAAGTTAAAAAGCTCATGATATTACAGGAAAGTTACTAACATAGTTAGAACATTGGCTGTTTGGTAGGAGGCAGTGAGTGGGAATAAAAGGATCCTATTCCAGTTGGCTGCCAGTGACTTAGTGGTATTCCGCAGGGGTCGGTGTTGGGACCACTTCTTTTGATGCTGTATATAAATGATTTAGATGATGGAATAGTTTGCAGATGATACAAAGGTTGGTAGAGGGACAGGTAGTGTTGAGGAAACAGGTAGGATGCAGAAGGACTTAGACAGATTAGGAGAATGGGCAAGAAAGTGGCAAATGAAATACAATGTTGGAAAATGCATGGTCATGAACTTTGGAGTAGAGATAAATATGTGGACTATTTTCTAAACGGGGAGAAAATCTAAAAATCTGAGATGCAAAAGGGACTTGGGTGTCCTTGTGCAGAACATCCCAAAGGTTAACTTGCAGGTTGAGTGGGTGGTAAGGAAGGCAAATATCATGTTAACATTCATTTCAAGACGTCTAGAATACTCGAGCAAGGATGTGATGCTGAGGGTTTATAAGGCACTGGAGAGGCCTCACCTTGAGCATTGTGTACAGTTTTACATAGAACAGTACAGCACAGTACAGGCCCTTTAGCCCACATTGTTGTGCTGACCCTCAAACCCTGCCTCCCATATAACCCCTCACCTAAAATTCCTCCATATACCTGTCTAGAGGTCTCACTAGTGTATCTGCCTCCACCACTGACTCAGGCAGGGTATTCCACACACCAACCACTCTCTGAGTAAAAAACCCTCCTCTAATATCCCCCTTGAACTTCCCACCCCTCACCTTAAAGCCATGTCCCCTTGTATTGAGCAGTGGTGCCCTGCGGAAGAGGCGCTAGATATCCACTCTCTCTATTGCTCTTAATATCTTATATACCTCTATCATGTCTCCTCTTATCCTCCTTCTCTCCAAAGAGTAAAGCCCTAGCTCCCTTAATCTCTGATCATATTCCATACTCTCTAAACCAGGCAGCATCCTGGTAAATCTCCTCTGTACCCTTTTTGGGCTCCTCATCTTAGAAAAGATGTGCTGGCATTGGAGAGGGTCCAGAGGAGGTTCACAAGGATCATTCCAGTACTGAAAGGTTTGATGGATCTGGGTCTGCAATGGCTGGAATTCAGAAGGATGAGGGGGAGATCTCATTGAAACATTTTGAATGTTGAAATGCCTAGACAGAGTAGATGTGGAAAGGATGTTTCCCATGGTAGTAGAGTGTAGGACAAGAGGATACAGCCTCAGGATAGAAGGACATCCTTTCACAACAAAGATATGGAGTAAAGTTTCTTTAGCCAAAGGATGGTGAATTTGTGGAATTTGTTGCCACATGCAATGCTGGAAGCCAGGTCATTGGGTGTATTTAAGGCAGAGATTGCTAGGTTCTTGATTAGACATGGCATCAAAGGTTATGGGGAGAAGGCTGAGAACTGGAGTTGAGGAGGAGAAAAAAAAGGATCAGCCATGATTGAATGGCAGAGCAGACTCGATGGGCCAGATGGCCTAATTCTGCTTCTATGTCTTATGGTCTATGCTGCCTTCCTGCAATAGCATTTCATAGATGTGCTCAGTGGTTGGGAGGGCTTTACCATGGTGGAGTGGGAAATACCACTGCCTTTTGTAGGATTTTTCATTCAAGGACATTAGTGTTTCCATGGCAGGCTATGATGCAGCCGGTCAATCTACTCTCCACGACACATCTATACAAGCACGTCAATTTTTTAGATATCTTGGACTCTTTCAGTTCTGTGTTGTCACATGTTCTTTCTTGTTGCTGTTTGTATGATCTGTTCGTTTTTTTAAATGAGAGGGAGGTGTGGGATTTGATGTTCTTGTTAATATCTGCATGATTTGTTTCTTTGTGCATGGGGTAATGATGTTCATGTTCCATTTGCATTTTTTTTTATTAAGCACATGGTTAAGGATGATGTTTTTCTTTGAACAGCATCCATAGTTTTCTTTGTTTCGTGGCTGTCAGGAGAAGTTAAATCTCAGAGTTGTATACTACATACGTACTTTGATAATATATGTACCTTGCACCATCATTGATTTAAGTTTGGTCTAGGAATTGCCACTTCATCCATGAGATGGCTTCCCGGACATTGAACCTGGACCTCTGAAAACTTTCAGTTGGCCAATCCTCCATCAATTCTAGTAATACAGTAGGCCCTTATTTAAGTAGTCTCATGCAGCGCCTTGTCAAAGGCCTTCTGAAAATCCAAATAAATACCCGCAGACCCTCCTTTGTCTATCCTGCTTGTTACTTCCTCAAAGAATTCCAACAGATTTGTCAGGCAAGATTTCCCTATTAGGAAACAATGCTGACTTTGGCCTATTTGATGATGTGCTTCTAAATACCCCAAAACCTCATTCTTAATGAACAGACTCCAACATTTTTCCAACCACTAAAATCAGACTAACTGGCCTATGATTTCCTTTCTTCGGGTGCCCTCCCTCCTTAAAGCGTGGAGTGACAGTTGTAATTTTCTGGTCCTCTGGAACCATTGCAGTATCTGGTGATTCTTGAAAGGTCATTACTAATGCCTCCTCAATCTCTTCAGCTACCTCTTTCAGAAACCTAGGGTGTAGTCCATGGTCCACGTGACTCATCTATCTTCAGACCTTTCAGCTCCAAAGCACCTTCTCCTTAGTAATAGCAATGACACTCACTTCTGCCACCTGATACTCTCACATTTCTGGCATTCTGTTAGTGACTTCCGCAGTGAAGGAGGATTCTGCTGTGTCAAACATCACTGGATACCCAGATGCTGCCTCTGACTAGTGCACAAAGCATTTGTGTGGCTAGTCCAGGTGTATGACTAGGCAAATTCTTCACCACCTTCCATCCCAGCTGTGACAGTAAGGTGACTGAATATCAAACATACATGGCTGAACTCTTACTTGATATGTTCATTGTCTGGCACTGCCGTAGCATGAATACAACTTGCTATTTACTGAATTAACATGCTCCACTCATTCAAGAATTGAAAATGGAATTCAACATTTTGCAATCATCAAACATTCCACTTCTGATCTAATGATGGAACACATGTACCTAATGAAGCAACTGAAAAGAGAAGGGGATGTGACAATGTCCTGAATAACTCCTGCAACAATATTGTTGGGTTAAAATAACTGACTGCCAACAACCACAACTATACATCTTTATGCATGGCCTGAATTCAAGTTCAGTGTGTTTCTCCCTTGCTAATGATTGATATCATTAGCACCAAGACCCAATAATACTGTACACAATCAACTGATACCTTGATGTCAAGAGCAGCAACTCTCAAATCATCTGTGCAATTGAGCTACTTAATCCACACAGTACACAGACCTCATGTGTTTAGGAACTGCATGGGAGACAAACGTTCCTGGATTTGGGATCAGCATGTGACAAAAGCATTTCACTCCACTGAAAAAGCAGGTGGTGAGGCTTCATCCCGAATGCAAATATTTGTTACTACAGCTTTGCTGCCTGACCTTAAAATGTTGGCAGTATCCAAGTGCTCTTAGCCTTTATTTCATTCACGTAGTTGAACTTGGATTGGGTGATAACTGATTTCTATGATGCTTAGGATGGGAAGCAGCCAAGAGATAATCATTCAACTCTTCAGGTTTCAGCCCAACAAACATTCAGCCTTTGTCAGAAACCTCTCCGTATACATTATTATTTTTCCTTCCCTTCATCACTCACCAACACCTAGAAACATTGAGTTAAAAGGATGCTGAGGAAAGAGCAGTTTCTTTAAATGTGAATTAGGTTTGAAGTTGCATGTCTGAGCCCACTACGAGGGGTGATGATAAGTTCATGGCCTAAGGTAGAAGGAGTCAATTTTAGAAAACCTAGCACATTTATTTTTCAACATAGTCCCCTCCTACATTTACACACTTAATCCAGCAGTCGTGGAGCATACGGATCTTGAACCCCTCCAAAAAAGTGTCCACAGCAGGGGTGATTGATAAGTTCGTGCCCTAAGGTAGAAGGAGATGAGTTATACAGCTCTCGTTACATGCACATGCAGGTCAAGTCTGAGTGATTATGCAGAAAGTTTGAAGTTAATAACTCATCTCCTTCTATCTTAGGCCATGAACTTATCAATCACCCCTAATGAGTTATTAACTTCAAACTTTCTGCATAATCAAAGAGCTGACCTGCATGTGCATGTAACGAGAGCTATATAACTCATCTCCTTCTACCTTAGGCCACGAACTTATCAATTAACCCTGCTGTGGACACTTTCTGGAGGTCCAAGATCCCTATGCTCCACGACCGCTGGACTAAGTGTAAATGTAGGAGGAGACTATGTTGAAAAATAAATGTGTTAGGTTTTCTAAAATTGACTCCTCCTACCTTAGGCCACGAACTTATCAATCATCCCTCATACATGAAATGAAAAACAAAGCATCAATATAAAATTAGTTTATTCTAGTATGTAAGGCATCATTTTTTATATGCAGGTACCGTTTTACAATTCAAAAACAACACTAGAAAAACTGGAAGCATGAAAGAAAAAGTGTTAAATTCTTAGCAAGTTAAGCATCATTTATGGTGATAGAAAATTTTTGATTCAGGTCAATCCCTTAGGTATTTCGAGCATTTGCCATTTTGGTTTTCTTTGCATAACGGACAAGAAATAAAGGGTTCGTAAATTAATGCTAATATACTAGCTAATTTTTTAAATGACAGGAGTTAAATTTTGAACATTAGTGAAATAAATAATTAGTTGAATACAAGGAAAGGGTACATGTTTGCAAAACAGCAAGTGAATAATTGGAAGATTTACAAGCCCAAAGTTAACTCTCCTCTAATAAAGGTCTGCAGAATATGGTAATTCACTGAAATAAATTGGCACTTGTAATGATTAAATACTATTGCAGCAAATGAGAGCACACCAAAAGATTTTATTTAATTTATGAAAGATCACGAGTATTATTCTACTGGATAAATAATAATCTATTCAGTGTATTTCATCTCACTATCTATGGAAGGGTTATTATAAATGATATTCACAATAACTACTGATATCAGGGACTGTTCAAGTCAAGTAGCAGTCATGGGCATAAAATATTCAAAACCATTTGGTGCATAGAAATCTTTCTTTACTAGAAGTGTAAAACACTACCTGCTTCAGTTAACATCTTACTGGTTTCAATTCAACATGAACCAACACTACATTTGACATGGAGATGGCAAGATCCCGCTTTCCCATGCTTGCATCTTCTGAACGGTCAGAAAGAAATTCAGTCACGTAGAGAGTTTTACATTTCAAGGATGCTTCATTCCTGATTTACAGACAGAGGACGAAAATATACAAATGGTGCCTTATAATTGCTTATTCAATAAGTATTACTCTAGATGGACAAACAGCTCAAATTTGTTATATTATTGAAACCAAAAACATATCCTTACTAAGACAATTTCAAATAAGTCTCAATTGTGTTTCATCAGCGTGCTAGCACCATCGTGTGTCACAATCCAGAATTATAGTTTATCTACAGGCTTGATCTGCAGAAAGGTTATTTACAGCTGCAACTGCAACAGCATGAGCAATCTAAGTTGAAATGTTTTGTGCCCTGAGAAAAATCCAAAGTAGGTGGCAGAATCAAAAGCATTTCAAGAGCAACCGAGAATCCAGTTTCCTGATATTTTCTGCAGTCATCAATCTTTGTCACAATTCTCACAAAAGCAAGCCATTCCTGACAAGTCTGCATTCAGTCATCCTTTTGTGCATGATTAGATTCAAGTAATTGAAACATGAAGCTAATAAGAGTTGAAGTGCAACAGCTGTGCTACACTAAGCAATACTCCCAAGCAAAAGTTTATTTAACCTCACATTCTAGCTACTGAGAAATATTTTGGTGCCAAGACTTGAGGGACTAAATTATGGTGAGAGGTTGGTCAGGTTGGAATTTTATTCATAGGAGCATAGGAAAATGAGAGGTGATCTCAGAGGTTTATAAAATCATGAGGGGTGTAGTCAGGATCAATGCACAATCTTTTTCCCACGAACCAGGGAGCAAAGGTATAAGGTGAGAGGAGAGAGATTGAAAACTAACCTGAGAGATAACCCTTTCATCCATTCATTGATCAGTATAAGGAATGAGCTGCTCAAGGAAGTGGCTGAGATAGATACATTAATAGTCACCTGAGCAGGTTTAAGACCATAAGACAGTGGAGCAGCATTATGCCATTGAGCCCATCAAATCTGCTTCGCCATTGCATCATGGCTGATCCCAGATCACACTCAACCCATACACTAGCCTGCTTGCCATATCCTTTGGCACCCTGGCCGATCAGGAATCTATCAACTTTCATTATAAATATACCCACAAACCTGGCCTCCACTGCAGTCTGTGGCAGAGCATTCCACGGATTCATTACTCTCTGGTTAAAAAAAAATCTTCCTTACCTTAATTTTGAGGCTATACTGAATAGCTCCACCATAGAAAATATCTTCTCCCCATCCACCCTATCTAGTCCTTTTCCTTTCAATGCTCGGTAGGTTTCAATGAGATCCCCAAGCATCTTCTAAATTCCAGTGAGTACAGGCCCAAAGCTGCCAAACACTTCTCAAATGTTAACCCCTTCATTCCCAAAATCATCCTCGTGAACCTCCTCTAGACTCTCTCCAATGACAACACATCCTTTGAGATATGGGGTCCAAAACTGTTGACAATACTCCAAGTGCAGCCTGACTAGCATCTTATAAAGCTTCAGCATTAACTCCTGGTTTTTTATATTCTATTCCCCTTGAAATAAATGCGAACATTGCATTTGCCTTCTTTACCATATACTCAACCTATAAATATTGCACGAGGATTCCCAAGTCCCTCTGCATCTCTGATGCTTGAACCTTCTCGCCAGTTAGATAACAGTCCACGCAACTGTTCTTTATACCAAAACGAAACATCATACATTTCCCAACTCTGTATTCCATCTGCCACTTTTTTACCCATTCTTCCAATTTGCCCAAGTCCTGCTGCAATCACGTCACTTCCTCAGCACTACCTACCCCTCCACCTATCTTCGTATCATCCACAAATTCTGCCACAAAGACATCAATTCCATTATCTAAATAACTGAAACAATGTGAAAAGCAGCAGTTTCAATATTGACCCCTGAGGAACACCAATAGTCACTGGCAGCCAACCAGAAAAGGCCGCCTTTATCCCCTCTCACTGCCTCCTGCCTGTCAGCCATTCTTCTATCCATGCCAGTATCTTTCCTGTAATGCCATAGGATTTCATCTTGTTACACAGCCTCATGTGTGACACCTTATCAAATGCCTTCTGAAAATCCAAGTAACTGACACCCACTGCCTCTCCTTTGTCCACCCTGTTTGTTAATTCTTCGATGAACTCTAACAGATTTGTCAGGCAAGATTTTCCTTCACAAAAACTATGCTGACTTTGACTTGTTTTATCATTATCCTCCAAGTACCCCAAAACCTCATTCTTAATAAGACTCCAACACTTTCCCAGCCTCTGAGGTTAGGTTAACTGGCCTACAATTTCCTTTCTTTTGTCTTCCTCCCTTCTTAAGGAGTGTAGTGACATTTGCTATCTTCCAGTCCTCCAGGATGTGGGTAGGAAAGATTTAAAGAGATACTGAGGCAAACATGAACAAGTAGGACTTGTTTAAATGGAAATCTTGGTTGCCATTGACCAGTTAGGCCAAAGGGACCATTTCCATGCTCCGCAATTTCATGACCTTCTTCTGGGAGATAAACACGTCATGCTTGCCAGATTGGAGATGAGGAAAAGACGACCTTCGTCCTAATACCCTTAAGACAGACAAGACATTTTATTGAATAAATTCCATATCTTTAAAGTCTTATTTGGAGAGGTGCCCAAACAAGGCATATCAAGACCATCTTTGCAAGACCAAGGGTAAGCGTCAGAGCCATCTGATCAAGTATACATGTTTATTTATGACTGGTCCATTAGTTCAGCAAAACAATTAATGATGGATAGGAAGAATTTCCCAGCCCCTTGGAAGTGAACAGAAAAGCTCCAGCCTGAAGAATAACAAGTACCTAATCAGCTTGATGTGAATCCAATGTGTCAGGCTTCACTTAACCTTTAATCAGCTTGAAAAGACTCACAAGAAAATTAAGAACATTATGACTCAAATCCAACACTAAGCCACTTCAATATTTACTGCTCGACTAAGCAATGCAATGCAAACAAATCATCTGTAATGGATTGTATCAGTGTTTTGCATTATACTATGGTAATTTCAGCAAATTTACTTTCTTTTGGAGGTATACTCCTCAGCCTTATGGGCAATAGGGACTTCTGGGAAAAATATTACAAATCTCAAACTCAAAGTAGACAGAAGTGTTTTAGACCTATCTGCATAAATAATATGAAGATTTTTGGAAAGTTAAGTTTTAAATAAAACATGCTGAGATTTAACATAAGTGTATACTGAATGTTGGGGGTAGGGAGTAAGAGCAAGCAAGAAAGAGAGACAAAAGAGCTATGAGACGCAAAGAGAAATAGCAGTAAACCTGGGAGATAAAGTGATGAAATTAAAAATCTGTTGCTGAAGCATACAGAAAAAATTGCAATGTTTTATATCGGCTAGTTCAAGACACAAGATCCACAAAATGCAATGTAATGGGTCCCGATTCTTTGTAAACTTACCCAAATCAGTATGTGCACTACTTAAAAGCTGCTTGAATTTCTCATGGCGAGATTTTTCTCTTATGGTCATTTGTGGTGCTCCTGATGCATTCTGATCTGAAATTCTTGCAACTAATGGAATAAGAGGCCGCGAAGGGAGTGACTGTTGTTTCTGGAGTGTTACTCTGCCTAAAGAGACACCTGGAATAAAAATAAGGTCAGAGTTATTATCTCCCCTAAAACTTAATGAATTAAATAATTTTAGTCACAATAAAATAAAAAGGTTGGTACCATCTGTTCCCCTTAGTTCATAGATTTCCAATGAAAAATATTTACATTGCCACAGCAAATTGGAATTGGCTTATTGTCACATGTACCAATGAACAGTGAAAAACCCATCTTGTTCATACAGATTATTCATCACACAGTACATTGAGGAACAGTGTAGTGTAAAAGTTTTAGGCAGATATATATAGCCAGTGCCATTATTTGTCAATGTGCAGCAGACAACAAGTTTGTAAATCTGGTGAGAGCAAAGGATGTTAGTACACCAAGCCTTGAGACCCCAAGCAAGGTAATTTGATTCCAAACAATTGGTTTGTTGATCATTACAAAATGTCTCTGATGCTTCATGCTTCCTCCTCTCTTCCAACCATGATGCCCTTTCTCCCTGCCTCCTTCCCACTCTCAGTCCACAACAGAGACCCATATCAGAATCAGGTTTGTCACTCACGCCATGATTTTTTTTTGTGTCAGCAGTACAGTGCGATACATAGAATTACTACACCACTATGCATAAGTCTTAGGCTTCTTCGCCATATTTATGTGTCCAAGACTTTCGCACAGTACTGTAGTGGAAGGTAAAATGATACCAAAATGCATAATGAAGTGCACAGAGAAAGTGCAGTGCAGGTGGACAATCAGGTGCAAGGTCAAAATGAGGTTGATTGTGAGGTCAGATCCAATAAGATTAGTAACACAGAAAATACTCCATGTGGCATTCTTATCCAATCACAAACAAGAAATTCTGCAGATGCTGGAAATCCAAGCACCACACACAAAATGTTGGTGGAACTTAGCAGGCCAGGCAGCATCTAGGAAAAGAGTACAGTCGGCGTTTCAGGCTGAAATCCTTCTGCAGGACTGGAGAAAAAAAGCTGAGCAGATTTAAAAGGTGAGGGAAGGAGAGAGAGAGAAACACAAGGTAAAGGATGAAACTTGAAGGGGACGGGGTGAAGTAAAGAGCTGGGAAGTAAATTGGTGAAAGAGACAGAAGGCCATGGAAGAAAGAAAAGGGAGAAGGACAACCAGAGGGAGGTGATGGATGAGCAAGGAGATAAAGTGAGAGAGGGAAAAGGAGATGAAAAATGGTGAAGGAGAGGGGAGGATGGGGGCATTATCAGAAGTTTGAGAAATCAATGTTCATGCCATCAGGTTGGAGGCTGCCCAAATGGAATACAAGGTATTGTTTCTCTAACCCAAGTGTGGCCACATCATGACAGTGGAGCAAGTCATGAACAGACATATCAGAATGGGAATGGGAAGTGGAATTAAAATGGGTGGCCACTGGGAGATCCCACTTTCTCTGGCAGAGTGTAGGTGCTCGGCAAAGTGGTCTGTCAATCTACGTCAGGAGACCACACCAGGAGCACCGGACACAGCATATGACCCCAAGAGACCCACAGGTGAAGTTTTGCTGCACCTGGAAGGACTGTTTCTGGCACTCAACGGTAGTGAAGAAGGAAGTGTAAGGACAGGTGTAGCACTTGTTCCGCTTGCAAGGATAAGTGCCAGGAGGGAGATCAGTGGGGAGGGACGAATGGACAAGGGAGTTGTGTAAGGAGCAATCACTGCTGAAAGCAAAGAGCTGGGGGGGGGGGGGGGGGGCAGAAATGTGCTCGGTGGTGGGATCCTGTTGGAGATGGCATAAGTTTCGGAGAATTAGGTGCTGGACAGGGAGGCTGGTGGGGTGGTAGGTGAGGACAAGAGGAACTCTACACCGGGTAGGGTGGCAGGAGGATGGAGGAAAAGCAGATGAGTGTGAAGTGGAAGAGATGCTGTTGAGGGTAGTGTTGAGGGTAGTGTTGACGGTGGAGGTATTATCCATTCTGAAACGCCTCTGAGGGTATGCACATATATAGGCTGACCACCAATTTTCTGGAAAGTGATGGTTCAGCACCTCAATTCGGAAGAAATTTTGTTTACTGGGTCGCCACCAGATGGCACTGTGTACGACACACATAGCATCATCCGTGGTGAAACTCATTTTGACAAAAACACACCATTTTTATTATTTACATTGCACTTGTTGGTGGTACTCCCAATATTTTCTGCTCATTTTTGCTTATTTTACATAAATTTAACCATAGCTATGGCTTTGAAGATAGGTGCAAGTACCAGTGGTGGTGCTGAACATAAACATCAGTCCATATTGATCCAAGAGAAGGTTGAAATGTTGAAAACCTGGGACGAGGGTGTTTCCGTGTGTAAGCTGAATCTACATGAGTGGATGATTGTCGACAACAAAACACCTGTTGTGCATCACTTCACAGACTGAAGCCATAGATAGTGTTCCGAATGCTGATAAAAATACTGCAAGTGATGAAGATGACAGTGAAGATGCTGAAATGGATGAAACTGAAGGATTTACTGTTGATAAGTTAATTGAGTTGTTGGGTGACTTAATCAAAGGGTTTGAGAAATGTACCTTTGGGACAGAACAAGTGCTAATGAATTTTTATTTGATGCAAGAAAAATTACACAAGGAGAGATCAAAACACTTGAAACAACTTTGCCTGGATGAAATGTTTAAAAAGGTAACCGAGAAGCAAAATTCTTTGTAAGCACAGCAATTAATATATTTACATTTAATTTTTTTGTTTAATTAATAATACTCTTTAGGCTTCTACACTCCATTTTTGCCATTATTATTGCATGACCTCTTTTAATCCGGCAAAAACGTTAATCCGGCAAGGCTCAGGAACTGAGGGTGCAGAAAATCTGTGGTCAACCTGCAGTGTATCTCATATCAATTAGTCATATTTTTATAATTTTAGCATCATTGGTCATTGTTAAAACTACTTCAAGATATCAAGTTCAATCAAGCAAGGCCCATGGATTAGATAGGTATCTGTAATTTCTGCTCTTCAGTTTACCAGATATTTAATATTGCCATCAAATCACTTTAATTTCAGACAGCACTGGATCATCAATTAAGCAAGTCAGTGTTATTAAACATTAAATGAGATTAAACATTTTTCAATATTAGCAGTATAATTATAAACTTCATTTTTAACTTAGAACATAGAACAGTAGAGCACAGCACAGAAATAGGCCCTTTAGCCCACAGCATTGTGCCAAATCCAATAAATTAGGAACAAGTAGCCAACTAAACTAATCCCTTACGTCCACAGATGTCCATATCAATCCATTTTCCTCACATTCATGTGCCTATCTAAACGTCTCATAAAAGTCCCTTGTATATATGCCTCTACCATCACCCCAGGCAGTAAATTACACGAACCTAACACTGTAAAAAAAAGCATCCCCTTTGAAATTACCCTCTCTACTCACTAGTATAAAACATTTAACCATGAGAAAAGAATATTGTCTGTCTCTCTATGCCTCTCAATCTTATAAACCTCTGTCAGATCATACCCTTCCCCACCCCCATCCAGCTTCTACCGCTCCAGAGAATACCACCCAAGTTTGCCCAACCTCTTTATGGAGCATAACCTCTAATCCAGGCTACATTCTAGTAAACCTCTTCTGCACCCTCTCCAAAGCTTCAACATGCTTCCTATAATGGGGTGACCAAAAATGAATGCATAACTCCAAGTGCAGCCTAACTAGAGTTTTATAAAGCCATAAGATAACTTCCTAACTTTTGAACTCAATGTTTCAACTAATAAAAGCATGCCATATGCCTTCAAAACCACCCTATCAACCCGTGTAGCAAACTTCAGGGAGCTATAAACATGAACCTCAAGATCCCTCTGCGCATCAACACTGTTCAGGATCTTGTCCTTAACAGTGCTCTGCATTTGACCTATTAAAGTGCTACACTTCACATTTGGCTGGGTTAAACTACATCTGCCAATTCTCCACCCATATCTGCGACTGATCTTTCTCCCACTGCATTCTTTGCGAATCTTCTACACTATCCACAATACAAATAATCACGTCATCTGCAAATTTACTAAACCAGCCATCTACATTTTCATTCAGATAATTTATATACATAACAATCAGCAGAGGTCATAAGTACAGATACCTGTGGAACATTATTAATCACAGACCTCCAGCTAGAATAATCCTTTCAACCACTGTCTTCTCCGAGGGTAAGCCAGTTCTAAATCCAAATGGCCAATTTGGCATAGATTTCATGCATCTTAATCTTCTAGACGACACACACAAAATGCTGGAGGAAGTCAGCTGGCCAGACAGCATCTATGGAAAGGAATAAACAGTCGACATTTCCAACTAAGACCCTTCATCAGGATTGGCAGAAAAGATGAGAAGTCAGAGTAAGAAGATGTGGGGAGTGGAGGAAGAAGTGGTAGGTGATAGGTGATAGGTGAAACCAGGAGAAGGAAGGGGTGAAGTAAATAACTGTTAAATTGGTGAAAGAGATAAAGGGCTGGAGAAGGTAGAATCTGATAAGAGGGGGTAGAAGACCATAGAAGGAAGTGAAGAAAGAGGAGCATCAAGGGAGGTGATGGGCAGGTAAGGAAAAAGGTGGGGGGGAGAAAATAAAAACAGGAAAGGGGAATGATGAAAGGGAGGCAATTACTGGAAGTTCAAGAAATCGACTCCCAGCTCTACTTCACCCATCACCTACCTCTTTGTACTTCATCCTACCCTCCCCCACCTCCTTACTCTGACTTCTCATCTTTTTTACCCAGCCCTGATGAAGGGTTTTGGTGCAAAACAGTGACAATTTATTCCATTACGTAGATGCTGCCTGGCCTGCTGAGCTCCCACAGCATTGTGCTTGTGTTGTCTTGGATTTCCAGCATCTGTACATTTCATTGTCATAGTTATAGTCATACTTTATTGATCCCGGAGGAAATTGGTTTTCGTTACAGTTGCACCATAAATAATAAATAGTAATAAAACCATAAATAGTTAAATAGTAATATGTAAATTATGCCAGTAAATTATGAAATAAGTCCAGGACCAGCCTATTGGCTCAGGCTGTCTGACCCTCCAAGGGAGGAGTTGTAAAGTTTGAAAGCCACAGGCAGGAATGACTACCTATGACGCTCTGTGTTGCATCTCAGTGGAATGAGTCTCTGGCTGAATGTACTCCTGTGCCCAACCAGTACATTATGTAGTGGATGGGAGACATTGTCTAAGATGGCATGCAACTTAGACAGCATCCTCTTTTCATTCCTCGTGGTTGTTAACCTTCTGGATAAGCCTCCCATGAAGGGCCTCGTCAAACATCTTACTAAAATCCATGTTGACAACATACACAGCTCCACCTTCATCAATCACCCTTGTCACCTCGCCAAAAAACTCAAGCAGCTTAGTAAGACACGGCTTGCCCTGCACAAAGCCATACTGGCTCTCCCTAATTAGGTCATGGTTTTCCAAATGCCCATAAATCCTATCCCTAAGAACTCTCTCCAATATCTTATCTATCACTAACATTGGACTCACCAGTCTATAGTTTCTAGGATTATCCCTTGTTCCCTTCTTGAATAATGGAACAAGGGAACTCACCTCTGACTAGAGAAGACAAAACAATACTGATCAAGGCCCCAGCAATCTCTTCCCTTGCCTCTCTCAATAACGCATCAAACCCTGGGGATTTATCCACCTTAATGCTCTTTAAAAGACCCAACACTATCTCTTCCTTGAAGTGACCTGGCACAGCAATACATTCAACGCTGTTCTCCTATTCTCCACATCCTTCTCCTTGGAAATACTGATACAAAGTACTCATTAAGGATCTCACCCACATCCTCTGTATCCAAGCAAATGTCCCCCTTTATCCTCGAGTGGTCCTACTTTCTTCCTAGTTAGCCTCTTGCTCTTGATGCCTTGGGATTCTATTTAATCCTACTGGCCAAGGACATTCCATGGCCCCTCCCATATGCATCTAATAAATTCTGCCCCACCTAAACCTCTTGCACTCAGAAGACCCCAGTTTGTATTAGGGAAGTTGAAGATCCACATGACAAAAATCGTATTGTTTTTACACATTTTCTTAATCGGCCCGTATGTCTGTTTTTCATGTTCCAGTGGCTATTGAGGGCGGGGGAGGAGGGGGTCTGTAATATGATCCCTGAATGATTGAATCCTTCCAGTTTTTGAGTTCCAGACTCAGTGGATGCCCCTCTATTATGCCCCCTTTGAGTGCAGCTGTGACATCGCCCGATTAGTAGTGCAACTACACTTTATTTACCTCCCTCTCTATCTTTCAAAACCCTTGGATATTAAGCACCCATTCCTGTCTCTCTCAACCAAGTCTTTGAAACTGCCACAACATCATTGTTCCATGCCCTAGGTTCATCTCCTTTGCCCCACAATACTCCTAGCATTAAAATACGCACATATCAAGCTATCCATCCTATCATATCTATTACTTTGCTCCTGTTTTATTGGCTCTGACATGTACCTTCCTTTCCATCCTCCCACTTTCTGATTTGGTCCTCTGGTTTCCATTCCCCTGCAAACCAGTTTAAATCCTCCCAAACAGCACAAGCAAAACTCCCAGCTAAGATATCTGCTCCAGTTTAAGTGCAACCAGTCCCTCTTGTACAGGCCTTCAATTGGTGTGCTTCAATCATTGTGAGCAGTCACTTGTTTGGATGCGGCAACACAAGGTTTAAAAAAAAAGTTTTGGCATTTTGGTACTTTTTGGCTGGCAACAATCATAACGATCTATTAGCCATATGGCAAAAGTCAATAAAAAGGGGAAAGCAGAGTGGCCATTGCAGGAATGGACAGCAGGTGGTTTGGCTTTGTGACAACATTCTTAAGAGACAACAGGCAGAGGTTCTAAGTATGTTTCCAGTATTTTTTTTTCTCTATCTCTGTCTATTAGTGGATAGCTAGTGCAGTTAGAATGGGACCAACGTCAATGGTATGTTCTTCCTATCAGACATGGGAACTCTTGGAGGCCTTCAGTCTCCCTGATAACTACATCTGCATGAAGTTCATCAGGCTGCAGCTCCTTAGAGATCATTTTAAGGGATGAGAGCTGAACTTAGATGACCTTTGGCTCATATGGGAGAATGAGGAGGTAAAAGATAGGAGCTATATGGAGGTTATCACCCCTAAGTTGCAGGAGACAGGGAGCTGGGTGATTGTCAGGAGAGGAAAGGGAATAGGCAGCCAGTGAAGAATATCCCTGTGGCTATTCCCCTCAACAAAAGTTTACCAC
The DNA here is from genome assembly GCF_030028105.1 of Mobula birostris. NCBI lineage: Eukaryota > Metazoa > Chordata > Chondrichthyes > Myliobatiformes > Myliobatidae > Mobula > Mobula birostris. The sequence goes on from NC_092383.1 coordinate 69,066,016, forward strand.
TTTGTGCATTGTTCGGGTGGGCAAACTACCAGGGGGAAGCTGCTCTGGCACTGAGTCTAGCTTTGTGGCTCAGAGGGAAGAGGGAAGAAGAGGAGTGCAGTATTGATAGGGGATTCCATAGTTAGAAGAGCAGACAGGAGATTCTGTGGACACATAAGAGATACCTGGATGGTACTTTGCCTCCCAGGTGCCTGGGTCAGGGACGTTTCAGATCGGGACCAGAGCATTCTAAAGGGAGAGGGTGAGCAACCAGAAGTGGTACATTTTGGTACAAATGATATAGATAGAAAAAGTGAAGAGATAATCTAAGCAGTTAGACAGAAAACTCAAAAGCAGGGCCTCCAGACTAGTAATCTCTGGATTGCCGCCTGTACCACGTACCAATGAGGGTAAGAATACGATGATTTGGCAGATATATACGTGGCCGACGCAGGGGGAAGACTTTCAGATTTTAGGATCATTGGGATTCTTCTGGGGAAAGAATGACCCGTACAAAAAGGACAGATAACACATCAATCCAAAGGGGACCTATTTCTGCAAGGGCAAGTTTGCTGGAGTTGTTGGGCAGGGTTTAAAATAATTTGGTATGGGAATGGGAACCAGAGTGATAAGGCAGTTGGTATACAAGTAGATGTAATCTGTAGTGAGACTATGAGGGAGAACTGGCAGAAGACAGGGCAAAATTACTGTTAGTGGAATGAGTTGAAGTGTAGCATAAGGCAAAATCACAAAGGCTGATGAATGCAGGACTGAAAGTGTTATATTTGAATGCACACACTGTACACAACAGCATAAAATCTGCAGATGCCGGAAATCCAAGCAACACACACAATATGCTGATGAAGGGTTTTGGCCCAAAACAACAACTGTACTCTTTTCCATTTATGCTGCCTAGCCTGCTGAGTTCCTCCAGAATTTTGCGTTGTATGGATTAAGACAGGGGTCCCCAACCCTTTTTGCACCACGGACTGGTTTAATATTGACAATATTCTTGTGGACCGGCTGACAGGGGTGGGGGGGGGGGGGGCGTGGTGTTCAAGTTCAACAGTGCGTGACAGGGAATGAAGAAAGGTGCAGCTGACTCATATCGTTTCATATCGCCAAATCATATCATTTCCTCGCGGCCCGGTGGTTGGGGACCACCAGATTTAGGTATATGATCCTTTAGTACAGTAAGATTGGCAAGTATGGCATTATGAGCATCACCGAGTCATGGCTGAAAGAAAATCATAATTGGGAGCTTAACAACCAAGGACACATTACATTGAAAGGACATGCAAGTAAGCAGAGAGGTTGCGAGACCTCGGTTGGTTAAAAAAAAATCAAATCAAATCTTTTGAAAAAGGTAATGTAGGATAAGATGATGCAAGATCCATGTGGTTAGTGATACGAAATGGCAAGGATAAAAAGACCCTGATGAGAGTTATATACAAGCCTCCAAAGATTAGCCAAAGGCATGGGATACGTTACAATGTGAGATACAAAATACATGCAAAAAAGGCAATGTAACGATAGTAATGGGGGATTTCAATATGCAGACGAATTGGGACAATCAGGTTGGTGATGGATCCTAACAGGGGAAATTTTAAAGCACATCGTGGTTGAGACCACTAGTGGAAAGGCAGTTCTGAATTGGGTGTTAGGTAATGGACCAGATTTGATTACAGAACTTAAGGTAAAGGAATCTTTCGAAGATCATAAAAAAACTACAGCACAGAAACAGGCCTTTTGGCCCTTCTTGGCTGTGCTGAACCATTTTCTGCCGAGTCCCACTGACCCGCACACGGACCATGTCCCTCCATACACCTCCCATCCATGTATTTGTCCAATTTATTCTTAAATGTTAAAAAAGAACCCACATTTACCACCTCGTCTGGCAGCTCATTCCATACTCCCACCACTCTCTGTGTGAAGAAGCCCCCCCTAATGTTCCCTTTAAACATTTCCCCCCTCACCCTTAACCCATGTCCTCTTTTTTTTTCCCCCTTGACTCAGTGGAAAATGTCTGTTTGCATTCACTCTATCTATACCCATCATAATTTTATATACCTCTATCAAATCTCCCCTCATTCTTCTACGCTCCAGGGAATAAAGTCCTAACCTATTCAACCTTTCTCTGTAACTGAGTTTCTCAAGTCCCGGCAACATCCTTGTAAACCTTCTCTGCACTCTTTCAACCTTATTTATATCCTTCCTGTAATTTGGTGACCAAAACTGAACACAATACTCCAGATTCGGCCTCACCAATGCCTTATACAACCTCATCATAACATTCCAGCTCTTATACTCAATACTTTGATTAATAAAGGCCAATATACCAAAAGCTCTCTTTACGACCCTATCTACCTGTGACGCCACTTTTAGGGAATTTTGTATCGGTATTCCCAGATCCCTCTGTTCTACTGCACTCCTCAGTGCCTTACCATTAACCCTGTATGTTCTACCTTGGTTTGTCCTTCCAACGTGCAATACCTCACACTTGTCAGTATTAAACTCCATCTGCCATTTTTCAGCCCATTTTTCCAGCTGGTCCAAGTCCCTCTGCAGGCTCTGAAAACCTTCCTCACTGTCTACTACACCTCCAATCTTTGTATCATCAGCAAATTTGCTGATCCAATTTACCACATTATCATCCAGATCATTGATATACATGACAAATAACAATGGACCCAGCACTGATCCCTGTGGCACACCACTAGTCACAGGCCTCCACTCGGAGAAGCAATTCTCTACTACCTCTCTTTGGCTTCTTCCATTGAGCCAATATCTAATCGAATTTCCCACCTCTCCATGTATACCTAGCGACTGAATTTTCCTAACTAACCTCCCATGTGGGACCTTGTCAAAGGCCTTACTGAAGTCCATGTAGACAATATCCACTGCCTTCCCTTCATCCACTTTCCTGGTAATCTCCTTGAAAAACTCCAATAGATTGGTCAAACATGACCTACCACGCACAAAGCCATGTTGACTCTCCCTGATAAGTCCCAGTCTATCCAAATGCTTGTAGATTCTTTCTCTTATTACTCCCTCCAATAATTTACCTACTACCGACGTTAAACTTACCGGCCTATAATTTCCCGGATTACTTTTCGATCCTTTTTTAAACAACGGAACAACATGAGCCACTCTCCAATCCTCCGGCACCTCACATGTAGACAGCGACATTTTAAATATTTCTGCCAGAGCCCCTGCAATCTCAACATTAGTCTCCTTCAAAGTCGGAGGGAACACCCTGTCAGGTCCTGGGGATTTGTCCACTTTAATTTTCCTCAAGACAGCAAGCACCTCCTCCTTTTCAATCTGTACGGTTTCCATGATCTCACTACTTGTTTCCCTTAATTCCATAGACCTCATGCCAGTTTCCTTAGTAAATACAGACGCAAAAAACCTATTTAAGATCTCCCCCATTTCCTTTGGTTCCACACATAGCCAACCACTCTGATCTTCAAAGGACCAATTTTATCCCTTACAATCCTTTTGCTCTTAATATACCTGTAAAAGCTCTTTGGATTATCCTTCACTTTGACTGCCAAGGCAACCTCATGTCTTCTTTTAGCCCTCCTGATTTCTTTCTTAAGTATTTTCTTGCACTTCTTATACTCCTCAAGCACCTTATTTACTCCGTTTCCTATACATGTCATACAACTCCCTCTTCTTCTTTAGTTGCAATATCCCTTGAGAACCAAGGTTCCTTATTCCTGTTCACTTTGCCTTTAATCCTGACAGGAACATACAAACTCTGCACTCTCAAAATTTCTCCTTTGAAGGCTTCCCACCTACCGATCACATCTTTGCCAGAGAACAAACTGTCCCAATCCACGCTTTTTAGATCCTTTCTCACTGCAGTATTATGACAATGATCATAATACTGCAGAATTCATCCTGCAGTTTGAGGGAGAAGCTAACTCAGTTGCATCAGTATTACAATGGAGTAAAGGGAATTAAAGAGGCATTAGAGGAGAGCTGGCTAAAGTTGATCAGAAGAGGACACCACCAGGAATGATGCAGAACGGCTGAAACACGCTGGAAGGTTTCACTGCTAATGTAATGGTTTCTCTGTTGCAGCAATGTTTGGGTTATGACAAGTGATAATGGAAGCTTTGGAATGTGTGCCATCCAATGAGAGGCACGTTGTTTATTTCTTGTGGATCTGAGAGAAGGTATTCACAGTCTTCTGTCACGAGAGATGAAGACAGAGGACGCTAGTGGAGAGAGTTGGTAGACCGCTGGGCAGAGTGGACTTGGAGCAAGGGTCCAAGGGTCGGCGACGCTCGGAGGAGGTCGATGGGGAACAACTAGACAGAAACATGAGTTCCAACGTTGCGCATGAGACTGTTTCATGAAAATGGGCCCTTTTTTTCTATTTTTGTTTTTTTACTAACCCTAAAATCAAATTAAGAATTATAAAGCTCAATGGTTTAATTACATATTATGTACTGTTTGTTATTTCATAGTATTGATTTGTAACAGGGGAACACATCACGCAGCATCCACCCAAACAAGATTTCTCAAGTTTGGCCAGGCCGGAGGCTGTCTGCCACTGTAGCCAAACTGCAACGGCGGGAGTTTCTGGGAGCAATTCAGAAGACACAGTAGAGATACATCACAAAGTATTCTAAAGGGAGGATGATGCAACCATGGCTGATGAGGGAAGGCAAAGACAGCTTCAAAGCAAAAGATGGGACATATGGAGATGGGGAGAGAATGTTTCCTATGTGGTGGGAGTCTTGGACCAGAAGGCACAGCCTCAGAATAGAGGGGCACCTACTTAGAAGAGATACGGAGGAATTTCTTTCACATATTTAGAGTAGTGTATCAGTGGAATTCATTGCCACAGATGGGCTGAATGATCCAATTCTGCTCCTGTCTCATGGTCCTACAGATGACCCTTGCCCCAAATAAGATTCCTATCACCCAAGAACCTGAAACCCTGTCTCCTGCATCAGATCCTCCATCACTCATTCATTTGTACTATCATGCTATTTCTGCACATGGCACTGGAGCAATCCAGAGATTACTACTTTGGAAGTCCTGCTCTTCAGCTTCTTTTCTATCTCCCTACATTTACTGTCCAGGACCTCTGCCCCCTTTCTACCCACATCTTTGGTGTCAATTTGCACCACAACGTCTGGCTGCTCACCCTCCCCCCTTGAGATTATTCTGCAGTCACTCTGAGACATCCTGGACCCTAGCATCTAGGGAGACAGCACACCATCCTGACGTCTCTGTCATGGCCACAACCTCTTGACCATCCCCTTAAATATTAAGACTTGTATCACTATCACTCTGCCTAACTTTACCCTTCCCTGCTGAGCCTCAGTCAGCCACACTGCCACAGCCACAGCCTGGCTGCACCTGATGTGCCCTGATAAGTCGTACCTCCCCCTGCAATATCCAAAGGGGTACACTCGTTACTAAGGGGAACGGCCACAGAGGAACCCTACACGAAACCTGCTTACCCCCATAACTTCTCCTGATGATCACCCATCTACTGTGAAGCCTGCACTCCGGGGTGTGACCACACCTCAGTAAAAGTCTCATCTATGAGGTTTTCAGCCTCCTGGACGGTCCTAAGTATACCCAGCTCTAGCTCCAGTTTCTTGACCTTGTCGGTCAGGAGCTGAAGTTGGGTGTACTTTCTGCAGATGTAGTTATCAGGGAGACCATTACATACCCTGCAATCCCACATCTTACAGAAGCATTCCACTGCCTTAACAACCATCCGTTCTGCACTTCTTATACCTTTGGTTCTTACTTCTTAAGCTTAAGTTCTACAATCAGTTAAATGATTCCAAAAGACTCAGCACCCTTAAAACTCCACCTGTTCTCTCCAAGGCCTGTTAAGCCAAAGCCTCCCACTCCAATAACCCTGGCCCACTCACATAACGGCCACTTTGCTTACATCTCACTTCTTTTTATTGACCTTTGATCAGGACTTAACCCGCATCACTGAAAATGTGAAACAGAAGCATGAACTGCTGCACTACTGACTAAAGATACTTAATCTACTAGTCTGTACAATTACAGGGCAGCTAATTCAGCCCACATCATGGATATCCACAGATCCAGATTAGAGAAATGGGAAAATTTCTGGAACTTAAGGCTAGAAACAACAAACATGTATCGATGCCAAAATAACAGATGGTAGAGTGGATAAATGTAGGTTTCAGCATGTTTTCCAAGAGAGGAGGTAGAGTGGCTGAGAGTTTGAGGGAAGCAGGTTCAAAAGTAGAAAGGTTTTAATAAGGGTATGACCATTAATAATAATGCAAAACTCAGGAAATATCTGTTCCCTCACAGACTCTGGCCAAATGATACACACTAATGTGGCTGGGTCATAATTGCCCTCTTTAGGCACTAAGCAGACAACTCAGTTCAGTAAGTAATTAAGGATGAATAACTACTGGCTAGCTAGTAAATGATTTTTTTTTAAATCCTGCCTACCATAGCCAATGCTCCTCCATACATTGTTCATCCTCATCAGAAACATATACTAGATTTCCTGATGATATATAAATATCTGACACTTCAGTCCAACAGGACTCTCCATCACATCTTTAAATCACTTTTTTTCCTCACAGCATCTCTATATAATCCATCTCCCAATTCATTAACCTCCAAAACAGATCACTCAGGTCTCCCTCACAGATCTCTTGCTAAAATGCCAACTAATTCTTCTCTTTGGGTACTATTTCCCTCCATTCTAATACAACCACAAAGCATCAATCTGACATAGGATTAAAAATATCCCTAAGCATTGCCAAAGTAACAAGCCTATGTGTTGGCCAACACACACCTGAATGTCTCATGACCTTTTAAGTTATCTCCCACTACAAGCTGATCTCAGTTCCCTTCATAGTGGTTGCTATTTATATAGCTCACCTTGTGATTTCAAAACCAATTCCTGCTTGCAGGCTGCATTTGAAAAGGCTGGTTCTTGCTTGAATTAATAGTTACTATATTTTTATACATTTTTATTGTCTGACTACGACTGCTATTTCCTGCAGTAGGAAAGGGACAAAAATAGTCACTGGGTGAGGATCCTACCTGCCCATCACATAACATGGTTAAATAGTATTGAAAAAAGTCCCACTTTCAAAGGACTGCCAAAAGAATATGCTAACAGCAGATGGTGAATGAACCAGCATAAAGCCAACAACGTCTCCTCACAAATCTCAGTTACAAATTACAACACTGACAGGTGATCATTGCATAGTCCCAAAAGAAACAAAGTTCCATCAAATTGTGTTGCACTACCATCAATAAGATATATTCAAACTATGCCAATCGTGAGGCAGTGTGGACTATCTGCAGAATTATATTCTATCATATATGGCCAGTGTATCATGGCTCAGTACATCACTAATTCAATAGTTACCATAAAGTCAGAGGACCACTGTGAGAAAGCATGCCAGTAGCAACATCCATTATGGCTAAGCTGCAACACAGGACAGCATGTGTGCAAAATAGCAATCACAACATGCAACTAACAGAGCTAATCCACCTCACGGTCAGAGCAACTCACAGATCTACTATACTGTTGTAAATGTTAGTGGGCAATTAATCATTTAATAAGAGGAAGAGATTCTACCAACACAAATGCCAAAGGCTGAACGAGTCATAAACATTTTCCACCAAAATGACAAGTCCATTATTCACCTTGGCTTTTTCCCAACATCACAGGTATTATGATAGCCACTTCAACCAATTTAATTCAATACATGCTGAGACATCCCTGCCATAATGCAAACAGTTGCACTCCAAAATTAGATGCAGCTCCCATGAAACAATTCCAGTACAGTTTAAAATTGGCATCCACCCAACAATGTGGAACACTGTCCAGGTATGTTATACTGACATCAATCAGGTGAAACCCAATTCAATAAATTATCATCCCACCAAATCTCAATCAGTAAAATACACTCAATGGCCACTTTACTCAGTACTTCCTGTACCTAACAAAGTGGAAACTGAGTGCATGTTCATGGTCTTCTGCTGCCATTCACCCATCCACTTCAAGGTTCGACATGTTGTATGTTCAGAGATGGACTCCTGCACACCATTGTTGTAATGCATGGTTATTTGAGTTACTGTCACCTTCCTGTCAGCTTGAACCAGTCTGGCCATTCTACTCTGAGCTCTCTCATTAACAAGGCTTTTTCACACACAGAACTGCCACTCAATGGATACTTTTTTTTGTTTCTCGTGTCATTCTCTATAAACTCTAGAGACTCTTGTGCATGAAAAACCCAACAGGTCAGCAGTTTCTGAGATACTGAAACACCCCTTCTGGCACCAGCAATCATTCCACGGTCACATTTCTGATGTGTGATCTGTAAAACTGAACCTCTTAACCGTGCATGTATGCTTTTATGCATTCAGTTGCTGCCACATGATTGGCTAATTAGATATTTGCATTAACAAGCAGCTGTACCAATTTTTATTTTATTTTGCGATACAGTGCAGAGTAGGTCCTTCCAGTCCTTTGAGCAGTGCTGCCCCACTGAGCCCCAACAACCCCAATTTAACCCACAGGACAATTTACAATGACTAATAAATCTACCTGATACGTGTTTGGACTGTGGGAGGGAACTGGAACATTTCAGGAAAGCCCACGCGTTCCACAGGGAAATAGGACTGACTCCTTACAGGACTGAATTCCGAACTTTGACACCCCAAGCTGTAATAGTGCCATGCTAACTGCTATGCTATCATGGAGTACTATTAAGGACACTACTGAGTGTAGTGTCCTTAATAGTGTTATCAAGCTGAACTCATTCAGTAACTGGATGTCAGATTGTGCTTTGCCTTTCCCACACAGTTCTAGAACTTATTACAGCCTTGGTCCAAACACAAAGTGCTAAATTCAACAGAGAAGGCACGAATGCCTTGATATCAAGGAAATATTTCGCAAAATGATATAGGAACCCCATTTAGATATAGGAACCCCATTTAAACTGAAGTGAATCTGATTCAAATAGAAAACTCAAGTTGTTGGAGACATATTTTGTATTAAGGACAACAGTTGTACTTGTTGGAAGTCAATCTGCTTAGCCTCAGGACATGACTGCAGGACTTTGTTTGGGCAGTGACCAATACCTAATCATTTTCAACTTTTTTCATTATCTTCACTCTATTGTACAGTTCTAGTGAGAAGGTTTACTGATGACTCCAGAACATTCATTTCAATTTGCAATTCTTCAGTAAATGATTCAGCCTGTGACTGTATATAAGACCCTAGAAAATATTCAGAAATGGGTAATAAAATGTATGCCACTCAAGTGATTGGCAATGGCCATCTCAATAACAGACAAATCACCTGTTCATTAGAGTAGCACTACCATCACCAGATAATCCATCACCAACATCCTGTCAGTACTGATCAGACTATTAACTGCACCAGACATATTAATATCAAATATGAACTCAAGAAATTCTGCAGATGCTCCTGCCACGTTTTGTCACCCTGCAACCTTATCCTTCAACCTCTTTGAATTATGGAGGACAGCATGTGTATAAATGTCTCTCTCCAGCAGACTTCATCATGGTCATGACTCCAGTATTTCTATTATTTTTTTTAATGTTTCTTAATTGTACATATAATTTTTTTGTGTTCTATCTCTGAGCAGCAGTGAACCATCTGATTGGCCTATCAAGAGTTCTCTTTAGGAACTAGTTGACTTGATCAGCATTTCTCATCTGGCTATTGTTCACAATTGCACTTAACAAAGAAAAATGCTGGAAGTCCAGAGCAACACACATAAAATATTGGAAGAATTGAACACCTCAGGCAACATCAATGGAAATTAATAAACAGTTGTTGTTTCAGTCCTTCTTCAGGACTGGAGAGGGAGGGGGAAGATGCCAGAATAAAAAGTGGGGGGAGTGAAAGCAGGATAACCAAGAGGTCATAGGTGAAGCCAAGTAGGTGGGAAAGGTAAAGGGCTAGAGATGAAGGAATCAATAGGAGACAAGAGTTGACAATAGAAGAAAGGGAAGGAGGGACAGTAGGGGAAGCGATAGGCAGGTGAGAAGAGATACGAGACCAGAGCAAAGAACAGAACGGGACAGGAAAGGGAAGAGGGGGAGAGTTAGTAATGAAAATATGAAATTAAAATATTTGCCCACCGGGAAATTCCACTTTTGTGGATGGAACAGGTGAACTGTTGTCTCACCGGGAGGGACTGCTTTATGCTTTGGGCCTTGAAAGGAGGCAAGGGAGGTAGCAAATGGGCAAGTGTAGCACTTTGGCTGCCTGCAGTAATCAGTGTCAGGAGAGAGATTAATGGGGAGGGACGAATGGACAACGGAATTATAGAGGGAGTGATCCCTGTGGAAAACGGGGAGAGAAGGGAGGTCAAGATGGGTTTCCTGGTAGGATTCCTTTGAAGATGGCGAAAGTTGCAGACAGTAATGTATGGGAAGCAGAGGCTCATGAGGTGTTTTAGGTTAGGACAAGAGGAACCCTATCCCTGTTAAGGCAGCAGGAAGATGGGGCAAGTGCAGATGTCTGGGAAATGAATGCAGGTGAGGGCAGCATCAACAGCGGAGGAAGGGAAACCCCATTCTTTGAAGGACCTAGAAAGGAAAATTTCATCTTGGGAACAGATGAGACAGAGACAAAGGAACTGAGAAAAGGGAACAGCATTTTTACAGAAGACAGGTTGATTACAGGTATAGTCAAGACAGCCCTGGGAATTGGTAGGTTTATAAAAGATGTCAGTAGACAGTTTGTTTCCAGAAAAAGAGACAGAGAAATCATGAAAGGGGAGGGAGATGTCAGAAATGGATCAAGTCAATGTAAGGGCAGGGTGAAAGTTGGAGCAAAGTTGGTGCTGCTTTATGCACCCCATAAGCTCAGCATGGGTGCACAAAGTAGCAGCAATATAGTCATCGATATAGAGAAAGAAGAATTGGGGAGCAGAGCCGTGGCTCATGCAGGTGCACATGGCTACCCATTGAGTCTGGAGTGGGAGTAGCTGAAAGAAATTGTAGAGAGTGAAGACCAATTCTGCCAGACAGAAAGCAACACACACAGACACAAAACACTAGAGGAACTCAGCAGGCCAGGCAGCATCTATGGAAAAGAGAAAACAGTCATCATTTTGCACCGCCACCCTTCCTCGGGGGTGGGGGGGGGGGGGTTGCTTTGGATCTCTAACATCTGCAGATTTTTTCATGTTTGTGTTTCTGCCAGATGGAGGAGGGTGGTGGTGGAGGGGAACTGATTGATTCCTTGTTGAGAAAGTGGGGAGTTTTGAAAGCTTTCCTAATGGGGGGATAGAAGTGTATAGAGACTGGTCATTGGTGAAAATGAGGTGGACAGACCCAGGGAATTGAATTGCATGCATCAACCTGCAGCAAATAACTCACCTCCTGACTTCAAGAAAATTGTCCATAATATTCTTGCAATCTTCTTATGCCTTACCAATTTCTTTAAATCCACCTACTCCTTGCAACTCTTTTTTTTCAATCCTCCATTGGCAGTCAACCATTTGGACTGAATGGTGTGCTTTGTGCTGTAACTTTAATGCAGTACTGCAGTGCATTTTACTTCTACTTGGAGTACAGTCATATACTACATGTAAACAATTTTTCTCACACATACACATCTTTTAAAACAGCCTATTACAATTTTAGCTCACTCTGAATCTTCGCAAAATGCTAATTTTTGTTGACATTTTCTACTCATATTTGAATTTGAGATCAGTGTTCACAGGTACATCTCCTCACTCAGATCAGAAATTGGGCATCTGAAAAGTGCATAGAATACAGCATTTTTTTTTAAAGAATGGCAATTTTACCTCTTTATTGCTCATGATCGCCCTCCTATAGGGAGCAACTTAAATCTGAAGTAATTTGAGTTTAAAATTCCTTCAGTTAAGAATCATTAACTGAGGTAGGTCAATCAGAGACATTATCGTAATTTAAAATAATAAAGATGCAGTGCAGAATAGGCTCTTCGAGCCACATTGCCCCAACAACGCCCAATTCAACCCTAGCTTAACCACAGGCCAATTAACGAAGACCAATTAACCTTCCGACCGGTACATCTCTGGACTATGGGAGGAAACTGGAGCACCCAGAGAAAACACATGCATTCCATGGGGAGGATGTACAGACTCCTTACAGATGACGTCAGAATGGAACTCTGATGCCCCAAGCTGTAGTAGTGTCACACTAACTGCCACGCTACCTTGACGCTAAACAATCTCAACAGTAAGGAAGCAGAAGTTGTTCAAGGAGAAGCAGTCTTACAACTCCTGTAAAATTGCAATAACTTTCATGTCTTGACGAACTTGTTTTCTAATAGATTTTTCATGAAAGGCAAATTCAAATCCCAATAGATGAGAAGAAAGAACTTGAAGAACATTCTGCAAATCCAGTTATCTTTCTCTTTCTTCTTTGATCCAGTTAAGTTAAAAAAGCACTAGACTACTTGAATAAAGCTATCAATCAAAAGTAGATTTCAAAGTGAGTAGGATAAGCCCAAAGAGCCCAGCTGTTGAAGGCTTATGTTATTATTTTGATTACCTAAAATGATACACATTTTAAACCACATTGTCAATATAAATGCTGTGATCAGAAATGGTTCTAAACATCTGTTACAATTCAGAACTAATGGTTTTGAAAACACGCATTTGCTTTTTGACAGGTCCACTGCTAACTGTCCATAAACCCAAGATGACTAGTTTGTGGAAAGGAGGGATGGGTAGAACAATCTCTCTGATTCAGTTAGTACAAAAGATTATGAGGGCAGATAGAAGTGTGTTTGCTTGTATACATATGTTATAACATTGAACAGTACAGCACAGGACGGGGGTTCCAGCGGCAGCGTGTGAAGACCTGTCCTGGAGGTCAACGCCAGAATCCAATTTGGAAGTTGCTCAATCAGCACTTTGGCAATGTCTGAGGTCATTGGAACCTGCATCGATGGCAAGGAGGTCCGGGTTCTGAGTCTCCTCTGGATTGTTAGAGCCAATGGGATCAACAGCACGGATCGCGGTCTGGAGGCAACTAGGCCTGCCGGTGTTGGTTCTGTGGTCTGTAGACAGGTGATTTTCCAATCCTTGCAGGACATGGGAAAGCCAAAGAACCAGCAAATAAAATTGTGAATCTGTCGACGGCCGATCTTCTGATCTAGCATTTTGCGTGTGTTGCTCAGATTTCCAGAATCTGCAGATTTTCTCTTGATTGCAATCACTAAGTGAATCAGCGCCTCAACTAGAAGGACTGTATTGGCCACTAGATGGTGAGAAAAACAGAGGTAAAAGGACAAAAGTTGCATTGCCTGCAACTGCATGGAAAAATGCCATAAAATGGAGAGTGATTGGGTGGGGATGAACGAATAGGCAAGAATATCATTAAGGGAGTAATTCTGATGAAATACTGGAAAGGGAAGGAGAATCTGGATCTTGTTGGAGATGACAGAAATTTCAAAGGGTGATCCACTGAATGCGAGGCCTGTAAGGTAATTGGCAAGGGCCAGAGGTTCTCCTGTTCTTTTCAGAAGAGGAGGTGGTAAGAAAAAAGTTGCAGGAAACACAAGAACCAATGAAGGTCTGACACGATGGCAGAGTGGAAGCCATAATTCAGAAAGACAATAGACAATAGGTGCAGGAGTAGGCCATTCGGCCCTTCGAGCCAGCACCGCCATTCACTGTGATCATGGCTGATCATCCACAATCGGTACCCAGTTCCTGCCTTATCCCCATAACCTTTGATTCCGCTATCTTTAAGAGCTCTATCCATCTCTTTTTTGAAAGCATCCAGAGACTTGGCCTCCACAGCCTTCTGGGGCAGAGCATTCCATATATCCACCACTCCCTGGGTGAAAAAGTTTTTCCTCAACTCCATTCTAAATGGCCTACCCCTAATTCTTAAACTGTGGCCTCTGGTTCTGGACTCACCCATCAGCGGAAACATGCTTCCTGCCTCCAGCGTGTCCAATCCCTTAATAATCTTATATGTTTCAATAAGATCCCCTCTCAGCCTTCTAAATTCCAGAGTATACAAGACCAGACGCTCCAATCTTTCGACATATGACAGTCCCGCCATCCTGGGAATTAACCTTATGAACCTACGCTGCACTCCCTCAATAGCAATAATGTCCTTCCTCAAACTTGGAGACCAAAACTGCACACAGTACTCCAGGTGTGGTCTAAGAGCAAAGAGGTCCTTCTGCAGCTGTAAAGGACCTCTTTGCTCTTAGACGCAATTCCCTTTGTTATGAAGGCCAGCATGCCATTAGCTTTCTTCACTGCCTGCTGTACTTGCATGCTTGCTTTCAGTGACTGATGTACAAGAACACCTAGATCTCCTTGTGCTTCCCCTTTTCCTAACTTGACTCCATTTAGATAATAATCTGCCTTCCCGTTCTTACCACCAAAATGGATAACCTCACATTTATCCACATTAAACTGCATCTGCCCACTCACCCAGCCTGTCCAAGTCACCCTGCATTCTCATAACATCCTCCTCACATTTCACACTGCCACCCAGCTTTGCGTCATCGGCAAATTTGCTAATGTTACTTTTAATTCTCTCATCTAAATCATTAATATATATTGTAAACAGCTGTGGTCCCAGTACTAAACCCTGCGGTACCCCACTGGTCACTGCCTGCCATTCCCAAAGGGACCCGTTAATCACTACTCTTTGTTTTCTGTCAGCCAGCCAATTTTCAATCCATGTCAGTACTCTGCCCCCAATACCATGTGTCCTAATTTTGCCCACTAATCTCCTATGTGGGACTTTATCAAAGGCTTTCTGAAAGTCCAGGTACACTACATCACTGGCTCTCCCTTGTCCATTTTCATAGTTACATCCTCAAAAAATTCCAGAAGATTAGTCAAGCACGATTTCCCCTTCCTAAATCCATGCTGACTCGGACCAATCCTGTTACTACTATCCAGATGTGTCGTAATTTCATCTTTTATAATTGACTCCAGCATATTTCCCACCACCGATGTCAGGCTAACCGGTCTATAATTGGAAGATGTTTCAGAAGACACCTGTGCAAAATGCCTTACCATTAGAACAAAAGCAATGGAGTGGGAGGAACTGGGAAATGGGAATGAAGTTCCTAGAGGAGGCAGGGTGGATGGAAGTATAGTCAAATTATGCTGTGTTTGCAAAGGATGTTTGTGGACTGCCAATTTCCTGAGATGGGACAGAGAGATAAGAAAGGGATGAGATGTAGCTGGACCATATGAAGGAGTAGGAGGATGAAAACCAGGTCTTTATCTGTAGAGGCAGTAACACCAATAAGATTGTTGTAGTATCAGAGAAAGAGTAGGATTAAGACATTATCCCACCAAAAGTGAATTGCTACATAAACAAGCCCCATAATTTGAAACTTCCAGCTCAATCAAACATTTCAATTTTATTACATGAAAATAAAAGCAACTTAGAAAACTACTATAATTCAGGACTGCATAATTTTGAAAGTTCCCCACCTTTTCCTTCTTTGCAGCAGTTGCTTAAAATTTACTTACCAAAAAAAAACTGTTGAATTCACAGTATAAATGTCTCCTTTCCTATCCCAATCAATCTTGTGACCCAACAACAAATCTGCACTGATCATGATGTGAACCAACATTAATTAGGAACAAAGCTGATCGCATCTTATAAAGAGCTCTTATAGCTAGCAGAAACAAGAGACTTCCATTGCAGTACCTTAGTTTGGAATTAACCTGAGTTTCCAGAGATGAAAAGGAAGCATGCCAACCAACCCTATCAAAACAATTGTCACCACCAGTAAAATACCACTGCTTTTATATATATATTACATACACACACACAATGAAAATAGCAACCGTCGACTTAAAAGTGACACATTTTTAATTACCATCATGGGGCTGTCACCAATGTCAGTCACGATTAGAAACACTTCTGTTTTTGCATGGATAAAAACAAACCTCAAATGCCCACCACGAATAACAGCATTGAATTCTAACTCTCAGTCTGGACATTATGAGGAATTCCTCAATAATAAGTTATACAAATTTTAGTGCATCCGGCAGCTCATTCACTTGCCAGCTGCAAGTAACAGGATTCTAATTTGCCTGACTTCCACAATGCTAATGGTCAAAATTAAATAGTGTGTAATTTGAAAACATGGAGAAACAAATTACAAAAAGGTTAAGTGGCAGAGATATACAAAATCAGACATACAGTATCACCAACTTCCTTCTAATTGGGAGTGCTACATTGTATCGAAAATTGTTCAGTAATATCAAGACAGCAAAATAGATAAGCAAAATAAATACATCATAGATTTTATGTAAACATAGCAGCAACCACAAAATTTAGGTAAAAGATTGTAAAACAGAAATAAGCAAGTTTTCAAAATAAAGTGGATTATGGATGGCCCCACAAGCAATTTGCAAATTTGTACATGGTCTTCCACAGCATGGCAGCAAAATGATCGATAGGTTAGTAGTCCTGCTACAGCAATAGTGTTACAATTCATTACACACCTTTCCCTTGATGGGAAAAAACTCCACTGGCCTACTGCTTCAGAACTTCACCCTCAAGCTATGAAGGAGCAAGAAGCTTGGACAATGAGTTACTGGCATATTAACTTCAGGTATTTTTGGCAGTAAGTCAAGACAAGAACTAGCAGCAATGGTCTTTATGCCTTCACTCCCCCTACCCAAAAAGCAATAAAGCTCCCTGGTGGTCTATTAAAATATACGATTTAAAGATGAACAAACCTTTATTACAGGTGTTCCCTGCTTTTCGAACGTTCGCCTTACGAAACCTGTTACAAAAGACCTACATTAGTTTCCTGTTTTCGCTAACAGAAGGTGTTCTCACTGTTACGAAAAAAGGCAGCGCGTGATAAAAAGCAGCGCGCGCCCCGAGCAGCCGCTCCCCCCGGATTCGGAACGGCATTCTCACCGGCATTGCTTAAACATGTGCCTATGGGCAGCCGTTTGCAAGATGAGTCCTAAGATACGTATCGGAAAAGCCTGAAAGAACTCGTAAGGGTGTTACACCTAGCGTAAAACTAGACATAATTAAGCATTTCGATCGTGGTGAATGAAGTAAGGACAAAGTGAGTTTGGCTTGTGGAAGGAAGTTGACGAAGATATTGTTGAAGATGTTTTAGCATCTCATGACCAAGAACTGATAGCTGAAGAGCTGATGCAATTGGAAGAGGAAAGGATAACAATCAAAACCGAATGCAGTAGCGAACGGACCAAAAGTGAAGTCATCCAGGAACTGAACATGAGGCAACTGCGCGAGATTTTCGCTGCAATGATAAAGTACGACTTTAATTTTGAAAGGATGCTTTGGTTTAGGGCATATTTGCAGGATGGTTTGAGTGCTTACAAAGAACTGTATGATCTAAAAATGCGCGAGGCTATGCAGTCAAGCAAGCCTTCCACATCAGCCACAGCAGACAACAAATGTCGACCTTCGACATCGAGGCAGGCAGTCATAGGAGAAGATGACCTGCCTGCCCTGATGGAAACAGACGATGAGATGACACCCCAGTGTCCCACTACCCCAACCCCCGGGCCATGGGCAGATACCGATCCGCGAAGAATGCAGCGGTAGCCAGGAGGCACCCAGCACATCTTTAAGGAAAAAAGCAGAAATAAACAAGCTAATTAATTAGGTGCCATCCAGCACGTAAATGTCAGCCCAGATCTATGATGATTGCCCATTGCGTCGCCTCTGAGCTGGGCCGATGTTTATGTGCCGGGCGGCACCCAATTAATTAGTTTGTTTATTTCAGTATTTTTCTTAAAGATGTGCTGGATGCGTCCTGGCTACCACTGCATGCTTCGCGGATCAGTATCGGCTTGCTACCCGGAGGGTGGGGGCCACTGCACCACCCCAACCTCCAACGACTCAGCCTAACACATCACCACCCGTGTGCTCGGCGCTGTCCCAATTCTGGTAAGTGACACTACACTGTACATACATTATTTCTACTTTATATCGGCTGTGTATTTTTACGTGTTGTTTGGTATGATTTGGTAGCTTCATAGTTTAAAGGTTACTGGAGAGCGCTTGCGCAGTGTTTTTGCCGACGGCGCTTTCGCCGTGTTTCTGCCGAGAGCGCTTGCGTGAGATTTTTGCTACGGAGAACAGTGCAGCAATGACAATGGAAAAGTATTTCTACTTTATATAGGCTGTGTATTCATCATATCATTCCTGCTTTTACTATATGTTACTGTTATTTTAGGTTTTATGTGTTATTTGGCATGATTTAGTAGGTTATTTTTGGGTCTGCGAACGCTCACAAATTTTTCCCATATAAACTAATGGTAATTGCTTCTTCACTTTACGACATTCCAGCTTACGAACTGTTTCATAGGAACGCCCTACCTTCGGATAGCGGGGGAAACCTGTATACAAGTGAAATGTTTACTCATCTGCAACAGAACTATCTACAACCTACCTTGTTCCTAGACTTCCTGACTGGGAGACCTCAGTCAGACCGGACTGGAAGCAGCATCTCCAACACCATCACACTGAGCACGGCGGCCCTCCAGGGCTGTGTGCTCAGTCCACTGCTGTTCACTCTGCTGACCCACGACTGTGCTGCAACACACAGCTTGAACCACATCATCAAGTTCGCCGATGACACGACCGTGGTGGGTCTCATCAGCAAGAATGATGAGTCAGCATAAAGAGAGGAGGTGCAGCAGCTAACGGACCGGTGAAGAGCCAACAACCTGTCTCTGAATGTGAACAAAACAAAAGAGATGGTTGTTGACTTCAGGAGGACACGGAGCAACCACTCTCCGCTGAACACTGATGGCTCCTCTGTTGAGGTCATTAAGAGCACCAAATTTCTTGGTGTTCACCTGGTGGAGAATCTCACCTGGCCCCTCAACACCAGCTCCATAGCAAAGAAAGCCCAGCAGCATCTATACTTCTGCAAAGGCTGAGAAAAGTCCATCTCCCACCCCCCCATCCTCACCACGTTCTACAGAGGTTGTATTAAGAGCATCCTGAGCAGCTGCATCACTGCCTGGTTCGGAAATTGCACCATCTCCGATCGCAGGACCCTGCAGCAGATAGTGAGGTCAGCTAAGATCATCAGGGTCACTCTTCCTGCCATTACAGACATTTACACCACACGCTGCATCCGTAAAGCAAACAGCATTATGAAGGACCCCACGCACCCCTCATACAAACTCTTCTCCCTCCTGCCATCTTGCAAAAGGCACCGAAGCATTCAGGCTCTCCCAACCAGACTACGTAACAGTTTCTTCCCCCAAGCCATCAGACTCATCAATACCCAGAGCCTGGACTGACACCAACTTACTGCCCTCTAATGTGCCTATTGTCTTGTTTATTAATTATACTTTATACTTATACTTTATTGTCACTAAACAATTGATACTAGAGCATACAGTCATCACAGCAATATTTGATTCTGCTCTTCGTGCTCCCTGAAGTACAAATCAATAGTAAATATTAAAAATTTAAATTATAAATCATAAATAGAAAATAGAAAAGGGAAAGTAAGGTAGTGCAAAGAAGCTGAGAGGCAGGTCCGGATATTTGGAAGGTATGGCCCAGATCCGGGTCAGGATCCCTTCAGCAGTCTTATCACAGTTGGAAAGAAGCTGCTCCCAAACCTGGCCGTAAGAGTCTTCAAGCTCCTGAGCCTTCTCCCAGAGGGAAGAGGGACGAAAAGTGCATTGGCTGGGTGGGTCGTGTCCTTGATTATCCTGGCAGCACTGCTCCGACAGTGTGTGGTGTAAAGTGAGTCCAAGGATGGAAGACTGGTTTGTGTGATGTGCTGTGTTCACAATCTTCTGCAGCTTCTTCCGGTCTTGGACAGGACAACTTCCATACCAGGTTGTGATGCACCCCAGAAGAATGCTTTCTATGGTAATGCCAGCCTGTATTGTAATGCCTGCACTGTTTTGTGCACTTTATGCAGTCCTGGGTAAGTCTGTAGTCTAGTGTAGTTTTTGTGTTGTATTACATAGTTCAGTGTAGTTTTTGTGTTGTTTCATGTAGCAGCATGGTCCTGAGAAACATTATCTCATTTTTACCGTGCACTATACCAGCAGTTATGGTCGAAATGACAATAAAAAGTGATTTGACTTGAAAATACAACTACCATCAACAGTCATTTGTCTTTTATCCACATCCATAAATTCAATCATAGGAAACCAGTAAAATAAGCTATATGTTTTAATTTGAAGATGTTACTTTGGGTCGCCATAGAAGAGTTCTTGCAAAACCAGCAAGGTTTCATTGAATGAAAATAAAGGTTTCTTTGTGGAAATGTGTAAGTGCATAAATTTATTAAATAAAAGTATAGTTGCATTTCATTGATGGTAAGGTTGGGGGTTGTTGGGAAAGCATAGAGTGCAAGATGCCTTTCCATCCAATGGGAATAATAACGCTCTAGATTAGGAAGCAAAAGTGAATTTTAAGCTTTCTTTAGTTTAATATTATAGGTTGAGTACTCCTTATCCAAATGCTTGAGCCGGAAGTGTTTTGGATTTTTTCCAGAATTTGGGATACATGATGAGATGGCTTATGATCACCATCATTTCCAACTCTGAACTATGTGCTACCGGTAAGCAGACTTTGTCTTACATTTATTCATCACACACATGTGTAGGTGCAAGCATTCAGTGCATTAGATTTTCATCAGCAATGATTTTGGCAAACCTCAGTGAATTTCTCTGCTGCTTCATGATCAGCAGACACTTTATTACGAGTCTTTAAAAAAGTTAAGGCAGCACTTTTTCTTAAATTTCTGCCACCAGCCAGCTGAAAATTTACATTAACCTTCACTTTTTAGCTCATCACGATAGCTCTTTGCTTGTTTCATGATCACCATACCTTTAAGTGGCGTATGTTCACTCCAACACAGAGGAATGCAGTCTTTCAATATACAATCAAGATCTTTATTTTTTTACTTAAGGCAGTTCTTCTATTTTTCATTAAGATTAGATTAGATTCAACTTTATTGTCATTGTGCCAAGTACAGATACAAAGCCAATGAAATACATTTAGCATCTGACCAGAAATGCAAAGAATAGTGTTACTTACAAAATAACTGCAAATAAAAAGTGCTACAGCACACAAATATAAAAGTACTGAGACAGTACAATACTGATGCAATACTGCTTAGCAGTGTGATGAGATGTTCAGCAGTGTCACAGCCTCAGGGAAGAAGCTCTTCCTGTGCCTGCTGGTGCGGGAGCAGAGGCTCCTGTAGCGCCTACTGGATGGGAGGAGAGTAAAAAGTCCATGGTTAGGGTGAGATGCATAATGCTTTTCACCCTGCCCAGGCAGCGCTTATGGTAGATGTTCTCAATGGTGGGCAATTGAGTGCCGATAATTTGCTGGGCAGTTTTCACCACACACTGGAGTGCTTTGCAGTCCGATACGGGACAATTGCCATACCACACTGAGATGCAGTTGGTGAGTATGCTCTCAATGGTACAGGGGTAAAAGTCCGCCAGTATCCTAGGACAGAGGTGAGCTTTCTTCATGCACAGCAGGAAATAAAGGCGCTGTTGCGCCTTTTTGATCAGGATGGAGGAGTTCGCGGACCAGGTGAGATCCTTGGAAATGTGGACACCAAGGAATTTGAAGCTTGATACACGCTCCACTACAGTTCTGTTGATGTAGATGGGGACGTGAGTGTGACTCCTGGCATGCCTGAAGTCTACAATGATCTCCTTGGTCTTCTGGATGTTAAGGACCAGATTGTTGTCGGCACACCACACAGCCAGGTGCTGAACCTCATCCCTGTAGGCCATCTCGTCATCCCCTCTAATGAGACCAACCACCGTAGTGTCGTCTGTGAACTTGATTATGGAATTAGAACCATGTACAGGAATGCAGTCATAGGTGAAAAGGGAGTACAGAAGAGGGCTCAGCACACAGCCTTAAGGCACGCCGGTGTTCAGGGTGAGAGTGGAGGAGGAGAGGTTGTCTAACTTAACTGATTGGGGTCTGTTAGTCAGGAAGTCCAAGGTCCTATTGCAGAGGGATGAGCTGATACCAAGCTGGCTAAGTTTAATGATCAGACTGGAGGGGATCACAGTATTGAATGCCGAACTAAAGTCAATGAACAGCATATTTCTGTTCATTACATGTCTGTAGTACATAGAGATCTACACATCACCTGGGAACCTTTGCAACTCCTTGTAGTATTTTCCATTTATATTATGTCAGCGCTCAAAAAATTTTTAGATTCTAGATATTTTCGAATAAGGGGTACTCAACCTGCATTAGTAAATAACTTATTTGTTTGTTCTAAGTTATTCTTCATTACCCATTTCAATTGTAATTGTGTTTAAAAATTTCTGAATGTCAGAGGCACTTCAAAACAAAATTCAACTTGCTCATCAGGCTCCTCCAAGAAGATGATGGCACCAGCGAGCAAAACAACTAAGGACAACATCCTTCAAACTGTTCACCAAACTATTTCTTTCACTTCTACTTTTTCTTTCAAATGTCAGAGTCTGTGATCTACATTTTGGTGGTGTGTTTTCAGGCCAATTGAGCAATTTGGCTCTTTGCTGTCTCTTAAGGGGTTCGGTGAGGTTTCGAGCAAAGTGTGCGGCCAGGAGGCCAAGACACCTGGAGACAGGACATGAGCCCATGATCGACTCCATTTCTCACCAGTCAAAGCGTCGAGGAAAATTAAAATCTATTGACAATGAGAGCAGAAGGCAGGAAGATATTCAGCACCATCTACCTGTATGTGACCTGTCTCTCTCTCCCTCTCACCCATTGCTCCCAGAGAAAGGTGCCTGTATACAAATTGTCCCTCTCGCTAGTTGCTGAAGGATGGTGCTGGAGTCCTGAATCTTGGGCAAGGTTTAATCAACATGGTTCCTTTTTTTGTTGCTATTTTTGAGATTTTGTTCAGGATAGACTGGCTCTGCAGTCTGTAGATAACATACAACACAGTGCTAGATTGAACTAAACTAAATATACCTAGTCTCTTTCAATGATTTTGGTGTTTTATATTCTGTGTTTCTCACTCTTTATGTTTTGCCATTTGCTCGTTTTGTTGGGTTTTTTTTTTGCATGTTGGGGGTTTGGTATTTTTCTTAGAACGAGTTCCATGCTTTTCTTTGTTTCATGCATATCTGTGGGAAGAAGAATCTCAGGGTTATATACTGCATACATACTTTAATAATAAATGTACTTTGAATCTTTCAAAGACCACCAATGAATTTAAATGGGTTTCTTACTGCCAATGATTGTCATCATTGGACTCTGGTATATACAGTGACATCTAGTTTGGTCTTCCACATTCAGAGAAGGTATGTGCAGGTATTGCTGTTAAGTACAGCACTATTGTCAGAGGCCTGCAGTAGCAATAGCCAACATCATCAAAACCCAGCCCAGAATCATTTCTCTTTAAAATGCTGATTGAAGGATAAATATTGGCATAAATACTAGCTAAAACCACCTTTCCTCCTTTAAAATAGTGCCTTGATAAACACAAGAGTTTGTGTACATACTGGAAATCTTGAGCAACACACAAAATGCTGGAGAATCTCAGCAAGTTAAACAGTTTCTATGGAGGTGTTTAAACAGTCAATATTTCAAGCTGAGACACTTCATCAGGATTGGAAAAGTAAGAGGGCAGAAGCCAGAATGCGAAGGTGGAGGGTGTGGAAGTAGTACAAGCAAACAAGTGATAGGCGAGACCAGGTTAGGGGGAAGGCAGGTGGGGAAGGGTTGAACTAAGAAGCTGGGAGGGGAAAGGTGAAAGAGGCAATTTAATGGAAAAGGACAGTAACTATGAAGGAAAGGAGAACTGGAGGGAGTTGATGTGTAGGTAAGGAAAAGAAAGGGGGTGAAAAGGTAACCAGAATGAGGAAGAGAGGCGGCCTCTTCAACATCAGTGACACCCAATGCAGATTGGGGGATCACTTTGTCAAGAACCTTCGCACTGGCTGCCACAAAAGGCAGGTTCTCCCATTGCCTATCCATTCTAATTCTACTTCTCATTCCCAACTGACATGTCTATCTACTACTAACATAATAAAGACAAACTCAATTTGCAGGAGCAATACCTCATTCTGTCCCAGTAGCCTTCAACCTGATGATATCAACATCAATTTTTCTAATTTCTAGTAGTTTCCCAAAGCTCCCTCCTCCTCTCCAAAACTTAGTTGGAATTTAGAGGATTGAGAATTTTCTGAAAACTAAAAAAGGCAACTAAATAAAACCATAAGGGGGAGAAAATATAGCCAATCTAAAATGATGCCAAAAGTTTTTCCAGATATACAAAAAGAGTAAAAGGCAAAAGTAAATATTGGAATATTGGACTGCTGGAATTTTACACTGGGGAGTTAGTAACAGGAGGGGCCAAGAAATGGCAGAGAAACTGAGTAACTATTTTGTATCAGTCTTCACTGTGGAAGAACACAAATATTATGCCAAAAGTTCAAAAGTGTCAAGGGGCAGAAGTAAGAGCAATTGCTATTACTAGGGAGATGGTGCTTGGGGAACTGAAAGGTCCGAAGTCACCTGTACCTAATGGACTATATCCCAGGGTTCTGAAAGACGTAGCTGAAGAGATGGGGAGACATTAGTAACGACCTTGCAAGAATCAATGGTTTCTGGCATGGTTCCAGAGGATTGTAAAATTGTAAATTTCACTCCACTCTTCAAGAGAGTGAGGCAGAAGAAAGGAAATTGTAGACCAATTAGCCTGACTTCAATGTTGGATTCAATTATTAAAGATTTGGTATTGGGGTACTTGGAGCACATGGTAAAACAAGCCAAAGTTAGCATGGCTTCCTTAAGGGAAAATCTTGCTTGACAAACCTGTTGGTATTCTTTTAAGAAGTAACAAGCAAGACAGACAAAGGAGAATCGGTTGATGCTGTGTACTTGGATTTTTAGAAGGCCTTTGACACACGAGGCTGCGAAACAAAAGAAGAGCTCCCAGAATATTACAGGAAGGGTACTCGCATGGATCAAGCATTAGCTGACTGGCAGGAGGCAAACAGGAAATAAAGGAATCCTTTTTGGTTTGGCTTCTGGTGACTAGTGGTATTCCATAGGGATCTGTGTTGAGACTGCTTATTTTTACGTTGTATGCCTACAATTTGGATGATTCAGTTGATAGCATTGAGAGTACTAAAGAAACAGAGGCTGCAGAAGGACTTGAACAGATAAGGAGAATGAGCAAACATGTGGCAGATGGAATACAGTGTCAGGAAGTGAATGGTCCTGCACTTTAGTAGAAGGAATAAAAGCAAATAACTTTCTAAATGGGTAGAAAATACAAAAAAAACCTGAGGTGCAAACTAATTTGGGAGTTCTCATACAGGATTCCCTAAAGGTTAATTTGAAGTTTGATTCAGTGGTGAGGAAGGCGACTGCAATGTTAGAATTCATACTTGCAGTATTATGAGTAGATTTGGGCACTTTAAGAGTGTCCCCAGCTGCTGTGCTTCAAGTATGCGAACTTTGCGACAATTTGTCCCGTTAATATGATGAACTGAATACTGAGGCTCTGGGCTTTTGTTCCCCCAATTGGGTTCTTTCAGATTTCTTGCTTTGTGACTGCCTGCAAGCAGACAAATCTCAAGGTTGTGTAATTTATGCATTCCTTGATAATAAATATTCTTCGAACCTTTGAATCTTATTTAAGAAAGGATGTGATGACATTGGAGAGGGTTTGGAGGGGAATCACAAGAATGATTCCAGGAATTAAAAGGCTATCGTATAAGCAGCGATTGAAGACTCTAGGCGTGTACTCACTCGAATCTAGAAGGAAGAAAGGCGGATGTCACTGAAACCTATCGAATGTTGACACACCTAGATGGAGTCGACGTGAAGGGGATGTTTCCTTTTGTCAGGGAGTCTAGGATCAGAGTGCACAGCCTCAAAATAGAGTGGCGTACATTTAGAACAAAGCTGAGGAGGAATTTCTTTAGCCAGAGGGGGTGGTGCATCTGTGGAATTAGTTGCCACAGGCAGCTGTGGGGGCCAGATCATTGGGTACATTTAAGGCAGAGGTTGATAAGTTCTTGGTAGTCAGGGCAGGAAAGGTTATGGGGAGAAGTCCGGAGAATGTGGTTGAGTCAGAAATGGATCAGGCATGATGGACTGGCACAGCAGACTTGATGGGCTGAATAGCCCAATTCTGCTCCTATGTCATCTGTCCTATGTCCTCTTTTTTCTATTCCTAATTCTGGTTATCCTCTCACCCCCTCTCTTCTCACCTGCCCATCAGCTCCCTCCAGTTCCCTCTTCCATGGTCCATTGTCCTGTCTTATTAGATTCCATCTCCTTCAGCCCTTTATCTCTTCCATCTATCATTCACTGCTTCTTATTTCACCACTCTCCCCACCTTCCACCTCATCTGATCCTACCCAATACCTGCAAACTTGTGCTCCCTTCCCCCATCACCTTACTGTCTTCTGCCTCCTTCCTTTCCAGTCCTGATGAACAGTCTCAGACCAAAGCATTGATGGTTTATTCCGCAACACAGATGCTGCCTGACTTGCAAAGCTCCTCCAGTATTTGGTATGTGTTGCCTTGAGATCTATTATGCTCACTTGGGACAATTAATGGGATCTCAACTTAACTTAAAAGCATGACAGCAGCCATATTTCATTAGGAATTTGAGGAGATTGGTATGTCACCAAAGACACTCGCAAATTTCTACAGATGTACTTTGGAGAGCATTCTAACTGGCTGCATCACTGTCTGGTACGGGGTTGGGGGGGATGGGGTGGGGAGAGGTCTACTGCACAGGATCGAAAGCAGCTGTGAACTCACTCAGCTGCATCATTTTACTGTCATTCAGTTTTATGTATGGCATTGTACTGCTGCCACAAAAACAACAAATTTCACAACATTTGCCGGTGATATTAAACTCTATTCTGAACCACAACTAAAGAACATAAATTTAACAGTAGCACCTTTGTCTCTCTTTGGAGTGCCAAATTCAGGTCAAAAGTGAAACTCTGCAACCTTCAGACTCCTGCTCCACATTTGCCTTGTCACTTGCTGCATCAAGTGGGATCAACCTTTGAGCATTGCCCTACTAAACTAAATGGCCATTTTATTAGGTACACCTGTGTAACACCCTGAGAAAGGTTTCACTGCTAACATAATGGTCTTTCTGTAGAAGCAATGTTTGTGTTATTATTAGAGATAACGGGTGCTTTGGAATGTGAGCCGTCCCATGAAGGGAGTGTGTTTTCGTGTTGTACGCCTGACACTGGTGTCAGCTGGGTCTTTCGTTCGGCAGGAGATGAAGGGAGAAGATGCCAGAGAAGAGGTCACAGGACTCGATCCGGAGCGGGACCATGATTTGACAAAGCCTGGGGAGATCGAAGGAGGATCAGCAAAGGGGAAACCGTGATCTCCAACTGGTGCACATTAGACTGCTTTATTAAATAGGGCCCTTTTCTTTTTTTTTGCTTTTTCTTTAGTAACCCTTAAGTCAAATTAAGAATTATAAAGCTAAATTGTTTAATTGTACGTGGTGTACTGTCTGTTATTTCATTGTACTCATTTGTAAGGGGGTGAACAAATCACACAGCATCCACATAAACAGGGGGTTTCAGGGTTTTGCACCTCAATTTCACACATTTGGCGGGGCTGGAGATCATCTTCCCTAGACTTATGCAGCCAACAGAACCAGAGTGTTTCACCTGTATATGTGATCATTAATGCAAATATGTAATCAACCAACCACATGGAAGCAACTGAATGCATAAGAGCATGCAGACATGGTCAAGAGTGTTCAATTGTTCACTCCAAACTTCAGAGTGAGGAAGAAATGTGGTCTAAGTGACTTTAACTGTGGAATAATTATTGGTGCCAGCAAGGTGGTTTCAGTATCTCAAACTGCTGATCTCCTGGGATTGTCACATATTTTAGTCTAGAGTTTACAGAGAATGGCACAAAAAAAACAAAAATATCCAGCAAGCAGCAGTTCTGTGGACAGAAATACTTTGTTAATGAGTGAGGTCAGAGGAGAATGGTCAAACTAGTTCAAGCTAACAGGAACTCAAGTAACAATGCATTACAACAGTGGTACGCAGAAGAGCATCGCTGAATGTACAACATGTACAACCTTGAAGTGTATGGACTACTGCAGCAGAAAACCACTAACATAGATTCAATGACCACTTGAGTACCTAATGAAGTGGCCATTGAGTGTATTTTGTAACTTTTATTTTTCTCTCCCTGCTCCAGAGAGCACTAAATAGGTCAGTAACATACCTTAAAAAACACTTAGTGTGTCATAACCTTGTCAGATCCATTTGGTCTGTTGAAATACTCGTAAATAATATTAACATAGCTGATTCAAGAGACTGCAGTTGCTGGAATTTGGAGCAAAAAATAAATAAGATGATGGAGAAGATCAGTTAGCAAGGCAACATCTACGCAGGGAAATGTACAGTGGATGTTTCAGGTTGAGACCACCTTATCTGAGCTGATAGATGGAGAGAAGATGGCCAGTATATAAAGGCGTGCTCCTTTATATACCCCGCATAATTTATACACCTCTGTAAGATCACCTCTCATTCTCCTATGCTCCAGAGAATAAAGTCCCAGACTATCCCTAATCCTAACTCTGTCCCCCAAGTCCGAGCAATATCCTTGTAAGCGGTTTCTGCACTGCACTCTTTGAAGTTCAGTAACATCTTCCCTATAGCAGACCAATCAGAAGGCAGAGCGGAGTGATGATGGTGCTAAACTGCAACTCCTTTGCTTGCAACTTCGGAAACAGCTCTACTTCCATCTTTAATGTCTTTATTTTTCCCATTCACGGTTCTTTTGAAGACCAGAACCTGGAGTTACACACTGACTACGGGAATGGGACCCATTCTTGGGGTTTCAGGACCGGCCATTGTTCGGCACTCCAAGGGCTTGGCCTAAGTATTCGGCTCGGCTTTGGAAGCCTAGGATCTCGGGCCTCTGGAGACAGGTGAATCGAAGGTCGGTGTCACAAAAGCAGACCCGTGTGTCATCGGGGGAGGCGGAATATCTCCGGCTATGTGCCCAGATCTTTGGCCACAGAGCTCAAAAGAAGCGATGTGGCAGACTTTTAACATCGTAAACCAGCGAGTTGTTTGTTCTGGCTCCCCGCTCACTGTGAAAACAGACACACCTCTTTCTCCCTTATTAGGGGGAGAGAGAGCGAACCTGTGGTATGTCAAAGGCCAGGTGCATAATGTAGTCTTAGGGGTAACTGCAAGTCTGTGTCTTTACTGATGCTTTGCGTACACTTGAATGTTTGGTGGTGGATGCTTATGCGCTTTTTTTTGCCGGTGGGGGAGGAAGGGAGGCTTGTTGTTTGCTGTCGCTTACACGTGAGTGGAGTGAGCTGTCGGGGGGGGCGGGGGGGGGTACTTTGGGGTCTAACATTTGACTGTCGTTCATTCTTTGGGGCACTCCTCTGTTCTTGTGGAAGGTTGCGAAGAAAACGCATTCCAGGATGTACAATATATTGTATACATTTTTCTGACATTATGTTGCACCTTTGAACCAAACTTGAACAGAATATTCCAAGCAACACACATCAAAGTTGCTGGTGAACGCAGCAGGCCAGGCAGCATCTGTAGGAAGAGGTGCAGTCGACGTTCCAGGCCGAGACCCTTCGTCAGGACTAACTGAAGGAAGAATGAGTAAGGGATTTGAAAGTTGGAGGGGGAGGGGGAGATCCAAAATGATAGGAGAAGACAGGAGGGGGAGGGATGGAGCCAAGAGCTGGACAGGTGATTGGCAAAAGGGGATACGAGAGGATCATGGGACAGGAGGTCTGGGAAGAAAGACAAGGAGGGGGTGGACCCAGAGGATGGGCAAGAGGTATATTCAGAGGGACAGAGGGAGAAAAAGGAGAGTGAGAGAAAGAATGTGTGCATAAAAATGAGTAACAGATGGGATACGAGGGGGAGGTGGGGCCTTAGCGGAAGTTAGAGAAGTCGATGTTCATGCCATCAGGTTGGAGGCTACCCAGACGGAATATAAGGTGTTGTTCCTCCAACCTGAGGGCGGCTTCATCTTTACAGTAGAGGAGGCTGTAGATGGACATGTCAGAATGGGAATGGGATGTGGAATTAAAATGTGTGGCCACTGGGAGATCCTGCTTTCTCTGGCGGACAGAGCGTAGATGTTCAGCAAAGCGGTCTCCCAGTCTGCGTCGGGTCTCGCCAATATATAAAAGGCCACATCGGGAGCACCGGACGCAGTATATCACCCCAGTCGACTCACAGGTGAAGTGTTGTCTCACCTGGAAGGACTGTTTGGGGCCCTGAATGGTGGTAAGGGAGGGAGTGTAAGGGCATATGTCGCACTTGTTCCGCTTACACGGATAAGTGCCAGGAGGGAGATCAGTGGGGAGGGATGGGGGGGACGAATGGACAAGGGAGTTGTGTAGGGAGCGATCCCTGCTGAATGCAGAGGGGGGGGGGGGGGGGGGGAGGGAAAGATGTGCTTAGTGGTGGGATCCAACCTGATGGCATGAACATCGACTTCTCTAACTTCCGCTAAGGCCCCACCTCCCCCTCGTATCCCATCTATTACTCATTTTTATGCACACATTCTTTCTCTCACTCTCCTTTTTCTCCCTCTGTCCCTCTGAATATACCTCTTGCCCATCCTCTGGGTCCCCCCCCTTGTGTTCCCGGACCTCCTGTCCCATGATCCTCTCGTATCCCCTTTTGCCAATCACCTGTCCAGCTCTTGGCTCCGTCCCTCCCTCTCCTGTCTTCTCCTATCATTTTGGATCTCCCCCTCCCCCTTTCAAATCCCTTACTCACTCTTCCTTCAGTTAGTCCTGACGAAGGGTCTCGGCCTGAAACGTCGACTGTACCTCTTCCTAGAGATGATGCCTGGCCTGCTGCGTTCACCAGCAACTTTGATGTATGTTGCTTGAATTTCCAGCATCTGCAGAATTCCTGTTGTTTGAGAATATTCCAAGAATGGGCTTACTAGCATCCTGCACATCTGCACTTCCATCTCCCGTAGGAAGGTCCCTCAAAAGGAACACTTAAATTCCTAATTAATGAAAACCTCAAAACAGCATAAAAATTTTTACATTTTTTTACATCTTCCGTAAGGCGGGCATCAATGGCAAGGACAACGTGAAGTTGGTAAACTACCTTCTAATTGCTGCAATTTTTGGAAGTATGGCCACAATGCCAGTTAGTAGGGAAGTTCAGGATTTTGTTTGAGAGACAATAAGGAATACTAGCATATTTTCAAACTGGTCGGCAAACTACTTGTAGCCAGTGTTAATCCCCAGTACCTGTCAGCCTTGTCCATATGATGTAGATTTGGGAAATTAATGACCACCATCACCCACCCAACTCTCTGATCTTTAACTCTTTCTGGGAGATCTTAACCCATGGCATCCAAGTCAAGCAGAAATATTTCAAGGTAGCTGTTCATCTGTTCAAAATTTTAAAAAAAGGATGAGGAGTTCCAGATTATCTCAGTCCTGAAGATGCAGTTCCACTCTAGTGTTCATTATGAACAGGAGGTCCAGAAATGTTTCTCAACTGGAGTAGAACAGAGAAACAAGAGAAGAGAGTATGTGCATTATATGCCAAACACAAGAATATAATTGTGATACAAACTGTAGAGCATCATGTTTATAAATTCTTTCAATGTCATCCCACTGTACCATATCAAATAAAAGATCTTTTAGAATATAAAAAGGATGTAATGCTGAAGCATTACAGGACACTGGTGAGGACTCACTTGGAATATTGTGAGCAGTTTTGGGCCCATATCTAAGAAGGATGTGCTGTCATTAGAGAGGGTTCAGTGGAGGTTCATGAGAATGATTCCAGCAATGAAAGGGTTATTTGTATGAGGAGCATTTGCTGGCTCTGGACCTGTACTTGTTGGAATTTAGAAGAATGAGGGGTGATCTCACTGAAACCTATTGAATGTTGAAAGGCCAAGATAGCGTCGATGGGGAGAGAATGTTTCCTATGGTGGGGCAGTCTAGGACCAGAAGGTACAGCCTCAATAAAGAACAGATGAGAAAGAATTTCTTTAGCCTGCGTGTGGTGAATCTGTGGAATTAGTTGCCACAGGCAGCTATGGAGGCCAGGTTACTGGGTACATTGAAGACAGCGGTTGAAAGGATCTAAGATTAGTGAGGGCATGAACGGCGATGGGAAGAAGCCAGAAGAGGGGTGTTGAGGGGGAAAATAGATCAACCATGATGAAACGGAGGAGCAGACTTGATAGGATCAGAATTAGGCCCTTTGGCCTATGTCTTATGGTCTAAATAATTTTCCCCATCTCCCCAATATGATTAACCACAACTCTACACTAAAAGAACTCTACACCTTCAGAACTAAACACCTACCACCTAGTGTCACAGATGCCAATCATCTTGAAGTACTTTCAATGGCTGGTAATGGCACAGATCCAAGACTCCATTTCTGCCATACTGGACACTTACCAATATGCTTACTGACAGAACAACTTTACCAGAGATGTCACAGCATCTCTCTTGCACCTGACCTTGACACACCTAGTTCAACATTCAACAATATTGTCCCACAGACCTTGGTAAACAAAACTCTGATTCCTCAGTCTAAATACACCACTGTGCAACTGGATGTTGGACTTCCTCACCTACAGACCTCAGCCACATCATTGCCCTCTCAATAACAGTGTGCCCTCCTTCCAGCTTCAAGGGTGGTGTGCTGAGCTCACTGTTGTACATTTTCCTTGCACACAAATGCACAGCCAAACACCAAGTAATCACATTGTCAAGTTCTCCAATGACACAACAATGTCATCATTGTTTGATGACAAGACATCCTACAGAGAGGATGTAGAAGTGCTCAAAGCCTGGTGCCAGGCAAACACCCTTCCTTAATCAACAAAATAAAGGAGATGGCTATCAACATCAGAAGAACTCACACCACTCACACCCCTCCTTATATTGGCAGCCAGTGGAAACTGTATGCAGTTTCAAACATCTGGCAGTACACATCTTGTGCTCCTAGAATACATCCTACACAATCAAGAAAGCTCACCAATGCCTTTACTTTCTGATCCTCAAAAGAGCTGGACTATGCACACCAATACCGTCTGCTACAGATATGCAGTAGAGAGCATCCTATCATGCTGCATAATTGCATGGTACGGAAACAGCTCTACAACGGGTAGTCAAAAATGCCCAATACATCACTGGAACTGGCCTAGCCGCCAGAGGACATATATACAGAAGAGTGCCAGGAAAAGGCCAGCAATATCATTAAGGATCCCACCCACCCTGCCCATGGACTGTCTGTACCACTCCCATCAGGAAGGAGGCTACGTTGCATCCACACCAGGATCACCGGACTCAAAGACCAACTTTCCCAAACCACTACGGATGATCAACAACTCCAACCACTAACCCACCTCACCACACCACCACTACTTTATCATTTCCTTCAGAGTACCTAATTTACAGAAACTTCTATACTGTGTACACTTTATGTATATACAATGCATACCAATCTTATGTATTAATATTAATTGTGTCCTTTATCTTACAGTGGTTTTTTGTGCTGCATCAGATCCAGAGTAACAACTATTTCATTCTCCTTTACACTTATGTACTGGAAATGACCTTAAACAACCCTGAAGACTTTTGCTCTCCCTTTGAAATTTAAACTTATTTCTTGAACAATCTGATAATTCTTTATACAGATGTCTAGCAAAGTGACTAACATGCCTCACCTTACCAATTCCTATTATTTATTTCTACTTGCTGTTATACCCAAAAGATTCCACCAAAACATGCAGTTCCTCAAACTACCAACTAAAGAGATTTAGCTCTTGGTCAATAATCACTCAAACAAAGATGATGTCCACTTCATAGCCTTTTAATTAGTAGGTTCAGAGCTCACTGGAGACAGGAGTGTAAGGGAGGTCTGAACAGGAACTTGTCAGTGGAGAATTGGCACAAGTTCATTGCGTCTCATCTGCAATAAACCAAATGGGCATGTATTTAAAAAGCATATTATCAAAGTACATATACTACCTTGAGATCTGTTTACTTGCATGTATTTACAAGAAAATAAACACAATAGAATTTATTAAAAGCTATAAATTACAAAGAACGACAATCAACTAACGTTCAAAAGAAAACAAATTGTGCAAATAACAAAGAAGTAAATACTGAGTTGTACAGACCTTGAACACAAGTCTTAGCTTGAGGTGAGGTGAGGTGAGGTGAGTGAAGTTATCCATGCGGGTTCAGGAGCCGGATAGCTGTGCGGTTATAACTGTTCCTGAACCTGGTGGCATGGGACCCATGATACCTCCAGACCAATGATAGTAGTAAGAAGAAAGCATGGCTTGGATGATCTAGTTCCTTAAAGATGGATGCAGCTTTCTTGCAGCAGCACTGCTTGTAAATATGCTTAATGAAGTAAATAAGTACATAGGGATTGGATAATTATGTTTGGGGGTAGGAGCAAACATGAACGAGTTAGGATATAAGCACCTACAATGGTAGTTACATAGGCTTACATACAATATTTTGGACCAGAAAGAAATGGTCCAGAAGAGGTATGTGGAAATTATTATTAATCCACTATTATTACTATTTTTCTTAACAACTAATATCATTACTTAGCCTAATAGAGTAGAATTACAACTGCACATAATTATCTAAGTGCCTAATTACTTTTATATCATCTCAATGTGTACTTAGGAATGTATAAATAATTATAGATTTATCCACATATAAAAGAATGGAAAAGGTTATACATGTGAAAAAGTTCATGATACTTGCGAATTCCTTATCCAAATAAAAATAAAAAATAAAAAAAAAGATATGCTTAATGACAGAGAGGACCTTGCCTGTGATGTAGTGGGCTATATCCCCCACTCTTAGCAGACTCTTCTGTTTTTGAGCATACCAGGCCGTGATGCAACCAGTCAGGATACTCTCCATTGTGCATCAATATAAGTTTGTCAAAGTTTTAGATGACATGCTAAATCTATTGAATTGAATTGACTTTATGACTTGCATCCTTCATATACATGAGTAGTAAAAATTTTTACATTACATCTCCATTCAAATGTGCAATGATAGTAACTTATAATAAATATTATGTACAACAGGATAGTCAATAAAACAGAGAAATACAGTTGCGTCAGCATGAATTAAGCAGTCTGATGACCTGGTGGAAGAAGTTGTCCCGGAGCCTGTTGGTCCACGCTTTTATGCTGCGGTACCATTTCCCAGATGGTAGCAGCTGGAACAGTTTGTGGTTGGGGTGACTCGGGTCTCCAATGATCCTTCAGGCCCTTTTTATACACCTGTCTTTGTAAGTGTCCTGAAAAATGGGAAATTCACATCTACAGATGCGCTGGGCTGTCCGCACCACTCTCTGCAGAGTCCTGCAATTCAGGGAAGTACAGTTCCCATATCAGGCAGTGATGCAGCCAGTCAGGATGCTCTCAATTGTGCCCCTATAGAAAATTATTAGAATTTGGGGGGCCATATCAAACTTCTTCAACCATCCGAGATGAAAGAGGCACTGTTGTGCCTTTCTCACCACACAGCCAGTATGTACAGACCACGTGAGATCCTCAAGTGATGTTTATGCCAAGGAACTTAAAGCTGTTCACCCTCCCAACCCCAGACTAACTGATGTCTATAGGAATTAGTCTGTCTCCATTCCTCCTGTAGTCCAGAACCAACTTCTTTGTGTTTGCAACGTTGAAGGAGAGGTTGTTTTCTTGACACCACTGTGTTGGGTGATGACTTCCTCTCTGTAGGCTGCCTCATTATTATCTGAGATTAGGTCAATGTAGTGTTGTCAGCAAATTTAATTAGCATATTGAAGCTACGGGTGGCAACACAGTCACGGGTATACAGAGAATAAAGGAGGGAGTTTAGTACGCGCCCTGGGGGGGCAGTGGTATTGAGGGTCAGAGGAGCAGAGGTGAGGGAGCCCACTCTTAAAACCTGTCGGCAATCTGAAAGGAAGTCCAGGATCCAGCTACACAAAGCGGGGTGAAGGCAGAGGTCTCTGAGCTTCTTGTCAAGCCTGGAAAGAATTATGCGAACTCCTAAGAAAGTAGAGGCACTTTGTGATGGCACTTACATGCTAGTCCCAGGACAGAGCCCCTGATTATGGTAATACAACAAATTTAAAGTTTCTGACCCTCTACACTTCCAGTCCCCTAATAAGGCCTGACTTAGGGCAACCAGCTTCTTCCTCCTGCAGTAGATAACCAGCTCTTGGGTTTTGCTGTCATTTGAGTGAGGGGTTATTGATATCCCCTCTCCTATATGCCAAACTGTCACCACTTTTGATTCAGTCAAAAGTGGTGTTATCGGCAAACTTAAAGATGGCATTGGAGTTTTAATTAGCCACACAATCATAGGAAAAAGCAAGTAGAGCCGGTGATAAGCATCTGTGGTGCACTTGTGCTGATGGTGATTGTGGAGGAGATGTTGTTGCCAATCCGTACTGACTGTAGTCTGCAGGTGAGGAAATAGAGGACCTCGGATCCAGATGCACACGGAGGTATCGAGGCCTAGGTCTAGGTCAGTAATAGGTTTCAAATGGCCAATAGTATTGAATGCTAAGCTGTAGTCCATGAAGAGCCTCCTGATGTATGCATCTTCACTGTCCAGATGTTTCAGAGCTCAGTGAAGAGCCAACGAAATTCAAGTCAAATATGTCCAGTTATGATAATCCCATACTCTCAATGAATTAGCTGAGACTTTTAGCAATGAAATGTAGAAAAATGCATCCACAAATTTACTAGACTGTGGCTTTTGAATAAAAATAATTGGACTTAGACTTCACAACCCATAAAAGACTATAATGGGATTCCTCCTCATAGCCCTCATTAACAATGTGGTACTAACTGATGTGCTCTTACCTCGTATCTAAGGAGCATTTCAACACTGACAAAAGAACAAATATCTTTCATACCAGACTATACACTCAATACCATTCAAACGTAGAAGTAAATTTTGGATTTGGATAGGTTATTTTCAGGCAAAGGGATGGTTGGTAAGTGGGAGGCCTTCAAAAATGAAATAGTGAGAGTAAAGAATTTTTATGTTCCTTTTAGAACAAAGGGAACCCAACAAGTTTTGGAACTGTCATTTGAGCAATATTGAGTCCTGGATTAACAAGGAGGAGGCTCATATCAGGCATAGGCTGTTATTCTCAAATGAGCACTTGAGGAGTATACAAATACAGAACACATAAGGAAAAAAAAATCAGAAAGAGTAAAAGAGAACATGAGGTTTCTCTGGCACACAAGGGGAAAGAATGCCACAAACTACTTCAGATATATTAAAAGCAAAAGGATAACAAAGGACAGAATTAGCCTCCTTGAAGATCAGTGTGGCAACCTATGCATGGAGCTGAAAGAAATGGTGGAGATCTTAAATTATTTTTTTTTTACATCTGTATTTACTCTAGAGACACACCCAGGGTCTATAGAATGAAGGGGAAAAGAGTAAGTAGCAAGGTCATGCACTGTATTTGGATTACAGAAGAGAAAGTGCTTGCTGTCTTAAGGCTAATTAGGGTGGATCAACCACAGAGTCCAACAAGGTGACCCTTCAGACCTTGTGAGATGCTGGTATAGGAATTGCAGGGGCTTTGGCAGAGATGTTTAAAACGATCTTAGCCATAGGTGAGGTGCCAGAGTACTGAAGGAGAAGCAAGTTTTGTCCAAGACAAGCTCTTTGAATAAACCAGGAAATTATGGGCCTGTGAGCCTAACAACAGTTGTGGGTAAATCATTGGAAGGTATTCTGAGGGACTGGTTATACACATATTCAGATAGGCAGGGCCTGATTACAGGTAGTGTCTAACCAATTTTATAAAACTTTTTTTTTAAAAAAATCTTGAGGATGGTTGATAAAAGGAAAGATGGTGGATAGTGTCTTTATGGACTTTGCAAGACCTTTGACAAAGTCCCACATGGGAGGCTAGACCAGAAAGTTAAGTCACTTGGCAATCAGGATGAAGTAGTAAATTAGATTCAGCATTGGCTTAGCAGGAGAGCAGAATGATAGTAGATGGTTGTCTCCCTGACTGGAGGCCTGTGATTAGTGGTGTGTCACAGGGATAAGTGCTGGGTCAGTTGTTGTTTATCATCTATGTGCATGATTTAGATAATAATGTAGTAAACTGTATCAGCAAATTTGCAGACGACACCAAAGTGGGTGATGTAATGCGCTGCAAGGAAGGCCAAAGCTTGCAGCATGATCTGGACCAGCTAGAGAAAAAAATCAGCTGAAAATGGCAGATGGAATTTAGTGCAGACAACAACACCAACACATCTTCAAGAGGACCAACTCTGGTTTCTCCTGACAAAACAGGGGAGGATTTACACAGTGAATGATAGGGCAAATGAGGGGTGTGGTAGAACACCATGTCTGGAAATACAGATTCATAATTCCTTGCAAATACAGGTATGTAGGGTGGTAAAGAAAGCCACATAAGTTTCTGAATGGGCCATGATAGTTTACTGTTTTAATGAAATATTAACCAAAAATACATAAATAAAAGAAATGAATAATTGGAACTCTGAAAGAAATGAATGGAAAAATATTCTATATTATGGAAAGTAGACAGCAAAACAGCTTAAGAGTGTGTGGAGGGGGGGGGGGGAAAGAGGGGGAATGCGACACATTCTTATCTCTGCCCCTGCTTGTCCCTGCACAAATCAACATTCATACAATGCAGAACGGCACACTGAGTCCTGCTCCACTTCCATCCCCAAATTCCAAACTGTGGATTGGGTGGAGCTGTCTGTAGCAATGCCGATCAGTGAGTATGCAGCAGAAGGCTAATTCTTTTTGCCTTCCACTGATAGTGTTATAATACTTATAAAGCATGACATGTAGGCTACAATTACTGCAGTGGGGTCATCTACTAGAAATAGCAAAAAATGCAGAGGCAAGAACGCTTGAAATTCGCCACTACAAGTCTACCAGTACAACTTCCACTAAATGCCTGATACTTATCATATTTTCAAAAGAAGCTCAAACTGCTTTTCTTGGTGAGTACACACCCTTTATTGACACATTGAATTTGCATATATAACAACATTTTTAAATACTTGTTATAATTTTTTTAAAATATTGCCTCAAACTCCAGTTTTCTAATTTGTACATGTACATTCAATACTGACACTTATAATTTTTTGATACCTACTACTAATTTTCTAGAGTCCACTCACTTCTGTGAAACCTTTGCAATTACCTGGTTTTCTGAATTACTCAAAATGTGGTCTGATCTTCATTTAGGTCACAATAATAGACAAACAATCTACCCAAACTAATAACACACA
The DNA here is from genome assembly GCF_030028105.1 of Mobula birostris. Classification (NCBI taxonomy): domain Eukaryota; kingdom Metazoa; phylum Chordata; class Chondrichthyes; order Myliobatiformes; family Myliobatidae; genus Mobula; species Mobula birostris. The sequence continues at coordinate 69,105,307 of NC_092383.1, forward strand.
AGCATTTGTACTTTTCATGTCTTTACTGAACACCTCGTTTAATCATTCACAGTCCAGGCTGGTAAAAGTATGTGAACCCTTGGTTTTAATAACTAGTAGAGCCTCTTTTAGCAGCAATAACCATCACAAAACATTTCCTGTTTCAGCTGATCAGACTTGCACAATATCAAAGAGGAAGTTAAAACCATTCCTCCACACAAAACTCAGTTCATCAATATCTCTGGGATACCTTGCATAAACAGCCCTCCTCGGGTCATGCCACAGCATCTCAATTGGGTTAAGGTCTGGACTCTGACCTGACCATTCTAAAAAATAAATTTTCTTCTTTTTAAACCACTTTGTTATTGATTTACTCATGTGTATCAGATCATCGCCTTGTTGCATCATCCAGCTTCTATTAAGCTTCAGGTGATGGACTGACATTCTCCTGCAAAATGTCTTGATACAATTTTGAATTCATTGTTCCCCAATGATTGCAAGCTGTCCAGGCCCCGAGGCAACAAAGCACCCCCAAAACAATATTCTCCTTCCACCATGCTTCACAGTTGGAATGAAGTTTTAACATCAATGCGCAGTGCCTTTTCTCTTCCAAACATAACATGCATTTTTGCCAAAATGTTCAACTTTTCTCTCACCTGTCCATAGAACATTGTCCTAGAAGTATTGTGGAACATCCAGGTGGTCTTTTGACGTGCAACAATTTTTTTTTGGAGTGCAGTGGTTTCCACCGTGGTGTCTTTCCATGAACACCTTTCTCCTAGGAAGAGTAGCAACAGTACTGAATTTCCCCATTTGTAGACAATTTCTCTAACTGATGAACATGCAGGTCTTTTGAAATGTTTTTGTGGCCTTTTCCAGCTTCATTCTTCTTCTAAGTTTCTCTGAAGATTGTTTTGATTGAAGCATGGTGCACATAAACAGATCTTTCTTAAGAGCAGGCTCTGTCACTAACCTACCTAAGGCATGTCCACAACCCACACCTCCAATCTCATCTCATTGATTGGAACACCCGACTCCAAATAGCTTTTGTAGAAGGCATTAGCCCAGAAGTTCACATACCTTTTTGAATCTAGACTGTAATTATTTAAATGGTGTACTCCGTATTGACAAGAAGAGATACAATTGCCTGTGTGTTATTAATTTAGGCAGACTGCGTTTGTCTATTATTGCGATGTAGATGAAGATCAGACCACATTTTATGAGTAATTAATGCAGAAAACAAGGTAATTGTAAAGGGATCACAAACTTTTTCTTACCTGTATGCGCAAGAACACACACACACAGAAATAACAATACAACTGAGTGAGTAGACACTAGAAAATTGGTAAATACTGTAAAAGGACAAGACAAGTCACTGGATTACTTAAAAAAAAACGTGATAATTTTCAATCAAGGTCAACAGTAAAACAAACATAGAAACATAGAAAATAGGTGCAGGAGTAGGCCATTCGGCCCTTCGAGCCTGCACCATTTATTATGATCATGGCTGATCATCCAACTCAGAACCCCGCCCCAGCCTTCCCTCCATACCCACTGATCCCCATAGCCACAAGAGCCATATCTAACTCCCTCTTAAATATAGCCAATGAACTGGCCTCAACTGTTTCCTGTGGCAGAGAATTCCACAGATTCACCACTCTCTGTGTGAAGAAGTTTTTCCTAATCTCGGTCCTAAAAGGCTTCCCCTTTATCCTCAAACTGTGACCCCTTGTTCTGGACTTCCCCAACATCGGGAACAATCCTCCTGCATCTAGCCTGTCCAATCCCTTTAGGATTTTATACGTTTCAATCAGATCCCCCCTCAATCTTCTAAATTCCAACGAGTACAAGCCCAGTTCATCCAGTCTTTCTTCATATGAAAGTCCTGCCATCCCAGGAATCAATCTGGTGAACCTTCTTTGTACTCCCTCTATGGCAAGGATGTCTTTCCTCAGATTAGGGGACCAAAACTGCACACAATACTCCAGGTGTGGTCTCACCAAGGCCTTGTACAACTGCAGTAGTACCTCCCTGCTCCTGTACTCAAATCCTCTCGCTATAAATGCCAGCATACCATTTGCCTTTTTTACCGCCTGCTGTACCTGCATGCCCACTTTCAATGACTGGTGTATAATAACACCCAGGTCTCGTTGCACCTCCTCTTTTCCTAATCGGCCACCATTCAGATAATAATCTGTTTTCCTATTTTTGCTACCAAAGTGGATAACTTCACATTTATCCACATTAAATTGCATCTGCCATGAATTTGCCCACTCACCCAACCTATCCAAGTCACTCTGCATCCTCATAGCATCCTCCTCACAGCTAACACTGCCACCCAGCTTCGTGTCATCCGCAAACTTGGAGATGTTGCATTTAATTCCCTCATCCAAGTCATTAATATATATTGTAAACAACTGGGGTCCCAGCACTGAGCCTTGCGGTACCCCACTAGTCACCGCCTGCCATTCTGAAAAGGTCCCGTTTATTCCCACTCTTTGCTTCCTGTCTGCTAACCAATTCTCCATCCACATCAATACCTTACCCCCAATACCGTGTGCTTTAAGTTTGCACACTAATCTCCTGTGTGGGACCTTGTCAAAAGCCTTTTGAAAATCCAAATATATCACATCCACTGGTTCTCCCCTATCCACTCTACTAGTTACATCCTCAAAAAATTCAATGAGATTCGTCAGACATGATTTTCCCTTCACAAATCCATGCTGACTTTGTCCGATCATTTCACCGCTTTTCAAATGTGCTGTTATCACATCCTTGATAACTGACTCCAGCAGTTTCCCCACCACCGACGTTAGGCTAACCGGTCTATAATTCCCAGGTTTCTCTTTCCCTTCTTTTTTAAAAAGTGGGGTTACATTAGCCACCCTCCAATCCTCAGGAACTAGTCCAGAATCTAACGAGTTTTGAAAAATTATCACTAATGCATCCACTATTTCTTGGGCTACTTCCTTAAGCACTCTAGGATGCAGACCATCTGGCCCTGGGGATTTATCTGCCTTCAATCCCTTCAATTTACCTAACACCACTTCCCTACTAACAAGTATTTCGCTCAGTTCCTCCATCTCACTGGACTCTCTGTCCCCTACTATTTCTGGAAGATTATTTATGTCCTCCTTAGTGAAGACAGAACCAAAGTAATTATTCAATTGGTCTGCCATGTCCTTGCTCCCCATAATCAATTCACCTGTTTCTGTCTGTAGGGGACCTACATTTGTCTTTACCAGTCTTTTCCTTTTTACATACCTATAAAAGCTTTTACAGTCAGTTTTTATGTTCCCTGCCAGTTTTCTCTCATAATCTTTTTCCCCCTTCCTAATTAAGCCCATTGTCCTCCTCTGCTGAACTCTGAATTTCTCCCAGTCCTCAGGTGAGCCACTTTCTCTTGCTAATTTGTATGCTGCTTCTTTGGAATTGATACTATCCCTAATTTCTCTTGTCAGCCACGGGTGCACTACCTTCCTTGATTTATTCTTTTGCCAAACTGGGATGAACAATTGTTGTAGTTCATCCATGCAACCTTTAAATGCTTGCCATTGCATATCTACCGTCAATCCTTTAAGTGTCATTTGCCAGTCTATCTTAGCTAATTCACGTCTCATACCTTCAAAGTTACCCCTCTAAGTTCAGAACCTTTGTTTCTGAATTAACTATGTCACTCTCCATCTTAATGAAGAATTCCACCATATTATGGTCACTCTTACCCAAAGGGCCTCTCACAACAAGATTGCTAATTAACCCTTCCTCATTGCTCAAAACCCAGTCCAGAATAGCCTGCTCTCTAGTTGGTTCCTCGACATGTTGGTTCAAAAAACCATCCCGCATACATTCCAAGAAATCCTCTTCCTCATCACCTTTACCAATTTGGTTCACCCAATCTACATGTAGATTGAAGTCACCCATTATAACTACTGTTTCTTTATTGCACACATTTCTAATTTTCTGTTTAATACCATCTCCGACCTCACTACTACTGTTAATAAGTAATGAACAAACGCTTAACGAAAAAAGCACCTAAGATAGACAAAGCTTTACTTGCATCCAAAACAAGAGAAAATCTACAGATGTTGGAAATCCAAGCAACACACACAATGCTGGAGGAAGTCAGCAGACCAGGCAGCATCTATGGAAAAAAATACAGTAGACGTTTCGGACCGAGACCCTTTGGCAAGTCTTAGAGGACTTGCATCCTCTAAGACTTCAAACTTAATTGCAAAAATCAGGCAAGTCACATATTGTGCCTGCAATTTCTGTTGTAATTTCTACTGTTATGAATTAGAGGGCATATAAAACTATTCAAGCCACCCCCTTGAGCAGCTCATCACTATCAAGGATGAAATGTCAAATAATGTGGAAAAAGTAGACACACAAGTGCAAGAAGTTTACTCTGCAAATTGATGGAAATACATTACATGGTAATGAAGCCCTTCTGATGATATATGTTAGGTTTCTGAATTATGATCATACCTGTGAGGAAATGCTTTTTGTCTGAAAGCTTAAGGCACGTACTAAAGGTGAAACTATTTTTGAAGTCAAAAGTTATTTCTTGGAAAACAAAATTCTACTGTAAAATATAATAGTTTGTGCAACTGATGATGCTGCTTCTATGGTAGGAAGATAAAGAGGGTTCACTGATCATTTTAAAAACTGCTACTCCTGACTTCTTCTTTTGCACAAACTGTGTCAACCACCATGAGCATTTGGTTACAAAAAAAATTGGGAGGATGTTTGCAAGATATTCTTGCTGCATTAATGATGGCTGTCAACTTCAAATCAAATGCACTTCAAGAGAGTCGGTTTCAACAACTTTTTGAAGAAGAATGTTTGAATGACTACTGATGCATAGAAGTCTGATGGTTATCAAAAGGTCTTCATTACTACCTTCTTGCACTTTTGGATAGTACTGTAGCATTTCTAAGTGGTAAGCAGCTTAGAGAACAATTTGTTGTTGGTAATTCTGACATATTTTAACCTGTCAGATATATTTGAAAAACCAAAATTATTAAACAAACAGCTACAAGGGAAAAAAAAACTGTAAACTCATGTCACACAGAAACTATCGCTTTCCTTGGAAATCTGAAAACTTTTCAGCAGTGGTACTGGACATCTCATGTTTATGCAATTTCCTAAACTGGCCACTCTTAAAATAGAATTGCAAGATGATCTGATTGTATATCTTGATAATTTGAAACAGCACACTGATAGGGAATTTCAGTTCAGGGTCCTGCTGGAGATGCACATTCCAGTTTGGGTGGTGGATCCATTTGAGTTGAATGTGAATGGTGTTAACACCACCATATCATAAGAAGGCCTTATTGAGTTGTAAAGTGATACAACAGTTCAAACAAAAAGGTATCCTATTCAGAGCTTTGAAATTGTTTTATTTTTCCATATATACCTGCAACATTATATTTAACATACAATACCTATAACCTGTTAAAACATAAATATTGAATGTACGTTAGAATTAGTACAGTTGACCAAAAGAACATTAGCAACTTCGGAGACCATGGAGGATGGGGGCCACAGAAGTAAATGAAAGTCACAAGTGAGCCATGAGCAGAAAATGATTGAGAACCACAAAACTAAATTAGGACTTTATTCCCAGGAGTATAGGAGAATGGAGGGAGATCTTATGGAGGTATAGAAAATGGAAATGTATAGATGGGTAAATACATGCAGACTTTTTTTTCACCTGAGGTCAAGTGAGACTAGAACTAAAGGTCATAGGTTTAGTGTGAATGGTGAAATATTTAAGGGGAATCAGAGGGAGATCTTTTTTACTCAGGGTGGTGTGAGTGTGGAACAAGCTGTCAGCATAAGTGGTGGATGTTGGTTCCAAGTGTGACACCAGAGAAGTTTGGATAGGTACACAGTAGATGAGAGGGTTATGGAAAGCTATGATCCGGATGCCAGTAGATGGGACTAGGCAGAAAGAAAGGTTACAACCCTCTCCTGAGCCAAAGGGCCTGTTTCTGTGAGTTCATGCTCCATGACTCTGTGACTAACTTACAAAGACTCTCAAAAAGAGTAAAATAACTGGCCAAACATAGGCAAACCTCACTCTGTGGCCATTTAGTTAAAAGCAATTTGCTATTACAGGATTCACAAATCACTAACTAAAACTGACATACAAAATAAAATTCTCTCAGAATTTACATTGTAGCACCCTGGTTCACATTTTTATTGTTATGCTGTAGGTATTTCATTTAGCAGTTCTATAACAGTCTGTTCCGCTTTCAGCCTGTTTGGGTTATTGTTGAAGATAAGGGATGATGAGAATGTGTGCTATCCAACTAAGACAGTGGAAGTGGGGACAAGTTTTGAGTAAGGGAGATTAAGGTCTGTCTTGGAGCTTTTGTTCAACGGGAGATGAAGAGAGAAGACGCTGGAGAGAACCTGGATTTGACCCTGTGCAGAGCCATGATTCGATGGAGCCATGCGCTGAGATCGACTGAGGATCGGTGAATATCCATCAAGCACTGAGCTCCAACTTGTGCACATTTGACTATTTAATTAAAATGGGCCCTTTTCTTTTTGTTTTTCTTTACTAACCCTTTAGTTAAGGTTCATAAATATAATTCTAATATAATACATAAATATAATAAGTGCACTGTCTGTTATTTCATGGTACTAATTTGTAACAGGATAGCAAATTACACAGCATCCCCACAAACCAAGGTTCAGGGTGGGAGAGCCATCTCAATCTCACGAGTTTGGCAGGACCAGAGTGTGCGTCTTCCCTAGACTTACGCAGCCAAGGAAACTTGGGGTTTCAATGTGAAAGAAATTGATACGCTTCCTCCTCCAAGTCTCCAATTGTTGTGAGAATGCACAGTGGGACAGAAGGCACACGGAAATCCCTGCAGCAGCCAGAAAGTTATCATCCATTCTGTTGAATTCTCATATGCTTGCTGTCCATAAGTTGGGTATTTGAATCCTGTAGAAAGCTTTTCATTTGATTTGCATGTTGTACATTTAAAACTGAGTCATCTGATGTGGCTGTTTGGTAATAGAGAGTGAAATCATGGAATCTGTAAACTACATGATACAGAAAGAGAGCTTTCATCCCATTGCGTACACTGGTGATTGAAGTGGTTACTGATCTAGTCCCACCTCCTTTGCACATGGTTCAGTTTCAATTTCATTTAATTATCACATCTATATTGAAACAAACACAACTTGAGGATATGCTGGGGGCAGCCTGCAAGTGTTGCCACTCATTCTGATGCTGATATAGCATACCCACAATGCTCAGCAGAAGATCAGGGAACACAACAAGCAACAAAATGCCAAGAGCTCAACAAGCCCCTTGTCCTCCCATCCATCCACCTACCCACGCACCCACAGATAGTCCTCCAACCTCAGGACATGCACAATTTTTAAACGTGATGAGGCTTTCTGCCTGTACTAGTCTTTAACATGGGAAATATCAGATCTTTACCACCTTTCGGTGCAAATATATCTCTATATCTACTATAATCCTTCTACTAACGACCTTAACTCCATGCCCTCTGGTCTACAATCTCTCAGCTAAAGGAAATTTGCCAAGGCCTCTCATGGTATTATAGATCTCAATTAAGCCTCTCCTTGGCTCTCTTGCTCCAAAGGAAACAAGCCCATCCTATACAGTCTTTCATCACAATATGCTGGCAGTCTCCTCAAAAATCTCATCAACACCTTGTCCAGCAAAACCATGGGATTGAGTTCAAGAGCCGAAAGGTAATGTTACAGCCATATAGGATCCTGGTCAGATCCCACTTGGAGTACTGTGCTCAGTTCTGGTCACCTCACTACAGAAAGGATGTGGAAACTATAGAAGGGGTGCAGAGGAGATTTACAGGGATGTTGCCTGGATTGGGGAGCATGCCTTATGAGAATAGGGTGAGTGAACTTTATCTTTTCTCCTTGGAACAACGTAAGATGAAAGGTGACCTGATAGAGGTGTACAAGATGATGAGGGGCATTGATTGTGTGGATAGTCAGGCATTTTCCCAGGGCTGAAATGGCTAACACGAGGGGGCACAGTTTTAAGGTGCTTGCAAGTAGGTACAGAGGAGATGTCAGGGGTAAGTTTGTTTGTTTGTTTTTTTAAACACAGAGTGATGAGTGCATGGAATGGGCTGCCAGCCACTGTGGTGGATGTGGATACAATAGGATCTTTTAAGAGACTCCTGGATAGGTACATGGAGCTTAGAAAAATAGAGGGCTATGGGTAACCCTAGCTAATTTCTAAAGTAAGTACATGTTCAGCACAGCATTGTGGGCCAAAGGGCCTGTATTGTGCTGTAGCTTTTCTGTGTTTCTATTACATTTTTCCCCCAATTCACTTCTCTGACATATGCACAGATGCTGTATCTTCACCAAATGGGAAATCATGACACAGACTGTTATCTAGGAAGACAAAACCCCACATCATAACATAGAATAAGGTGTGTTAGTTAAGCTGATATGTTGATCAGGACAAATAACAGCATTCTTGAAATTATACCAGAGAACACTTCATAGCCGTTCTCCCCGAAACAGCTTCAATTTAATAACTGCTGCAAACAGAGACTCATACAACAATTCTCAGTTGTGCACCTGATATACAAATCTAGAACATTATTTAAGTATTCAATTGGACTCAAACAAAATAAAGTTGAGTCATTAATATTTAAATATTCTTAATGAGAAAACATTAACTGGGTTCATATATTAACTGATACAAGATAGAGTCCCTCTTTAATTAACTTGTACAAAACATCCCCAAAATAAGCTTTGAATGTGATTACCCAATCCATGTCCATTGTGAAAATACCTAATAGTAGAGCATTTGCAAAACCTGTACCTCTTCAAGTCAAAAAACAATTATGTACCCCACCCCACTGCCGGTTTTCTGCTGTTCCGCATTTTCCATTATGCTTTGAAAGTTCCTGGATGATCAAACATTGCATATTTCTCATTAATTATATTACATTAAAATATGATAAATTAGGCAGTAAAGGGGAGAAAGGGATTATTTCATATAAGCTGAATAGTGTATTGCTGAACAGACAGAAGTTTGAAAATCTGTCTAATGCAGCTCCCAGCTTTTCTTAAGTGTAATTGTCATCAGCCATCTATATGGCATAAAAGGGAACGTGGTTCATCAAGATGCACCGTGGAAGTATTCAGTTTCAGAGATAATCAATTAAGCTCTCAGCTAGAAATAGCAGGTACATACCGGAAGTCCCCACTCAACAAAAGAAATAAATTTAATCATCATTTTATACATTTGTATGCATTCTGTTTTAATTTTCAATGGACTTGGTAATAAAAATTATCCATCATATCAATGATATCAAGGTACTGCTTTTATGCAAATTATCTAGGATTGTCACTTTTTTTAAAAAGATATATATTTATTTGGGGGTATCCTTACACACAAATATTTTGAAAATCTAAACTAAAACAATAAGAAAGTAAGTTACATAGCTAGCAGTCCATATAACACAAGAAAGCTCAACTTGAACACCTATTTATCAGTCTCTGCAAATGCTATGTGATCTGCTTAATACTACCAGCACTTGTATAGTTCATTTAAAACACTAAAATCGTTGCTTACAAAAGTAATTTGTACAAGATCAATAAATTATGTGAAAAGTTAATTACCACTTTCTGTAGTGACCAAGAAAAACTCACTCCAGCTACACTTGTATAACCTTTACCTGAAGACTTTGATAGTTGTACCTCGCTGTTTGACTTGACCACTTTGCCATTTGTTTTAGCCTCATCGATTGATTCCGACTGATGCAACTTTTCACCTGGCCGATCCTTTAATTTATTGTGGTTCTGAATGACCTGAGCTGCTGTTGCCATTGCAACCTTTGAATTAAGATTCTGGGAAGCAACAGACAAGAACTCCTCTTCTTCATCATCCCCAATGTCCCAAGCATCACTGGTGCTTTTTGCAAACTCATGGAAACTTGAGGCTCTCTTTGACTTTGACTGTGTGTACATCTTGGAACCTTCTTTAAGTAAGCTGCAAAATGAAAAGAACAAAACATACGCGAGCATTAAATTAACTGCTCTAATAGCTGTATTAAAACACTAACCCCAAAGCATGACAGAGTCCTGTATTTCATGAATGTCACTATTTGATGTCAAATTGATTTTCAATAATGAATCACTTCATTACTTTTATTTTAAAAAATTACAACTAATTATAATAAATCTGTATACAGTGACAATGGTAAACCACTTCTGTAAAAGAATTTGCCAAGAACAATCATGGTCAAGACCATGACCGCCCACATTATATGACATGGCACATAATGAATGAATGAACACAGTGAAGGATTAGTATTTAGTGCCAATGACTTTAAAACACATTTACATATGTGTTAAAATATCTTTAATGGGCCACATAAATATGTAACATGATGACAATAAATGCTAACTGATTAAATTTTGCATTAGACTTAAAAACTCCTACATTCCAAACTAAATGATAGTTGTCTCAAGCAGCAATCAAGGACAGTAATAACTCAGCAAACATCAGATTCAAGATTCAGGATGGTTTAATGTTATTTCCAGTATACTGTACAAGTACAAAGGAGAATGAAATAAATGTTACTCTGAATCCAATGCAGCACAAAAAGCAGTAAAATAAACACAAGTACTAAAGTTACCATATACATAGATTGATTGTATGTCCATAAAATGATGCTAAGGAAAGGACTGTCTGTACACAATGTGGCTGACAAAAGACGATAAAGTAGTCATGGTGAGAGTGCAGAGAAGTGGGCTTGTGGGTGGAGGTGTTGATCAGCCTCCTACTTGGGGAAAGTAACTTTGAGTCTAATGTTCCTGGCATGAATGCCATGTAGCCTCCTCCCAGATGAGAATGGGAAAACAGTCCATGAATAGGGTGGGAGGCATCCTTCATGAGGCTACTGGCACTTTTCCGACATCTTCCTGTACATATCCTCGATGGCAGGTAGGCCAATACCAGTGATGTGTTGAGCAGTTTTGACTATCTGTTGAATACCCCTCCTGTCCGTACAAGTGCAGTTTCCGTACCATGCAGATGTAACAAGCTAGAATGCTCTCCACTGCATGTCAGTAGAATGATGAGAATTATAGATGTTCATATCCAGCACTCTTCAGCCTTCTCAGAAAGTACAGAGATTGATAAGCTTTCCTGATTGTCCCAGAGCACACTTCACACAATGAGAGGTTATATGACATGTGCACTCCCAGGAGTTTGAAATTGCTGGCAGTTTCCATTGCTGTACTGCCAATGCAAAGAGTGGTGAGAGTGGTGAGAGATCTCCTAAAGTTTATAGCTATCTCTATTGTCTTGTTGACATTGAGGAAGAGGTTATTTGCCTGGCACTGGTACCAGGCCTCAAGTTCTACCACCTCCTCTCTGTAGGCCATCTCATGATTTTTAATGAGCCCCACCAGAGCTGTTCATTGGCAAACTTAACAATGTGATTACTCCTGTTTGGCTGCACAGTTATGTGTAAACAGAATGTACAGCAATAGGCTCAGCACACAGTCCCAGGGGGCACCCATGTTGAAGATGATGGGGAGGGAGGTTCGTATCCATACATGGAACATACAGGCGTCACATTGCTTCAGACTTACGAAGATCAGAACAAATTTATTTTGACCAGGTGTACAGCAATTCACTTTACTGATAAAATTTATAACCACCATGGTTGTCTGCAAAATCTCACTCACAGTCCAATCCAATTTGTAAGTTTCAAGACAAATATGACAATTTGTATATTATGAGCCCCAAAATGAATCAGTGGCAAGCCACTGCAAAGGAAGAAATAACTTTGTTTGCACATTACTTAATTCAAACTTGGCTTAAGGCTTGCAAACCATTGTTAAATGCGCCATCATCAATTGCATACACATGCAAATCTCCACAGGTTCCCTCTCTGCAAGTGCTATAATACCATTAGAAATAAAATTAATTGAAAGGCAGTTATTGAAATGTATCATCATAATCCAAACCAACTGCAGACTATCTGATCAATAACATGAGATGGTCTTCCTTCTGAAGACCATTACGTCATTAATCCAGTAGGTGCCCATCGGAGCAGTCCAGTGTTTATGATTACAGGTCTTTATTTTTAATTCAGTATATCAAATAGAATTTTTGAAAACAATTAAAATTGTCATGCCACTTGCCATTTTAAGTTTTAATACCAGAGACCACCAACTCCACTCCCCCCCCCCCCGCCCCTGGCACCATAATCCAACTCTTATTAGTCTTAATAAGAACCCCTTTATATATTCATCTTCCAACTTCAAATGATATTATACAAAAATTCTAAGCCATAATTATAATTACTATGTTTAATCAGCTTATTACAGTTTGACTCAATTGATTACATGCTCACATTCAAGTCAAAAGGTCATGAATCCATGACCAATGAGGATTACACCACACAATCTACACCAATTCTGAGAATGAGTGCAGTCTTATTTTGGATACTATACCAAATTATGATCTCATCTATATTTTGTGATCATAGAAGAAATATAGGGAGCTTAATTGCTTAGCTATTTATTCCCTTATCCAGTATCTCAGAAAAACTTTTCATGATCGATGTTGGTAACTATATGCATCAGTATGTGCACTCTTCTATAAATGCCAACATAACAATTTCTAATCAGGTACATTAACTGTGATGCAATGGAATTCATCCTGATACAGGCACAATGTAATTAAAAGTTCTTTCACTTTCTTCCTCCAGGCACTTCAAAAGGCAATAAAGGTTATTTTAATTATTTAAAATAGATAACTTAGTCAGATCACACTTTTTCTGGCAAATGATCATTGCAAGAAAAGTCTGTAACTTCCCTTTGAATTTGACGGTAGGCAAGGTGGCGGGCCTGTTGTCAAGAGTGAGGAGGGCCGAAGGATTGATCGATTTAAGCACAGGGCCAAAGGCGGATCAAGGCAGCAAGATTCGAGCACCAGAGTGTAACAAAGCAATTAAACCCGATGTCTGGTCAAAAATTTAGACACTGGGTACAGGCCAGTTCAGATCACTGTTTCACAAGGTTTATTTGGCTCTATGCTGAACTATGGGACTCATGTAGACTTCAGTTCAAAACACTATTCACTTGCGTTTTTTTTCCCCTCTGCACACTGGGTGTTCGACTCTCTTTTTAAAAGTACATGTTTTTTTTGGGAGGGGGCGGTTTCTGTCTTTCATGGCTGCTTGTTAGGAGACGAATCTCAAGGTTGCATAATGAATACATACTTTAATAAATTTACTTTAAACTTCGAGATATCTTTAAATTTAATAGCTGCCACTACCTTTTTCAGTGAAACTCTAATCTTAGTATTTAACCTTTGAATATTCTTGACCAGACATGCTCATTGAGCTCACAAGGAATCCTCATTGCACCCAGTCTCAATTGGACCTTATCCTCCTTCATGCCTGGCAGATAATTCCCTCAATATCAACCATAAAACTCAAGACACATCAAACTTTAAAATGAATGACCCACAATCACCACCATCCATTTTCTTGGTAACTACACAAAGCAAATACATGCAATTCACAAAATGATCTTGGTTATCTCTGCAATCCATTCTTCGGGCGTGACCTCAGATGTTCTCCGTAGGTACTCATCACAACACTAATGATAGTTATATGCCCACAACTCTTAAACTTTGAGTTATCCAAAAATACTTTACTTACAACTTGCCTCATTGTATTGGAAACAGTAATCAGCAGCTATTTGTTTGTTCCTATTTGCCCTTTCCCCAGAATTGTAGAATTGAAACAACTTCATTTCTTTCCATCCTTCAATTCACCCACAACCTTGTTGAAGGTTGCGTGCAATTCCACAGACAAGAAGTTAAGTCAACAGAGAAAATGCAAGAACAAGAATGTGGAGCAAAAAATAACAACACAAACTGCTGGAGGAACTCAGTGCATTAAGCAGCATCTGCAGAGGCAATGGGATAGTCAATCTTGAGTCTAGCCCCTATATCGTGGTTAGTGAGAAGTATCCATCTTTGAATCCGCATCAGCTCAGGTTTATTATTAATTTGCCAAGAACCTCCAACTTTATTCCTGAACCTAACAAAATTGTGTGAACTACATATTAGGCATTTGATCACATGCTGAATATTTACAGGGAGTAATTAGTTGATGTAAATAAGCCTCCTTTGCCAACTAGCCAATGCCTGTGCGACATGCAAGTAACCCTTCACTTACAAACATTATCTGGATCAACTTCAATTCCCTTCTATTTATCTGCATTATTTATCTCAAATAGTTCAGGAAGTAGACAATGAAAGTTAGAAATGCTTTTGTTACTGTAATTCTGAACAGCCTTTTAAAGAGTCAGGTAAAATTAATTGTTCCTTTCCCTCTATATAAAAAAAACCCTTTTTAGAATTACAGAAATCAGAGCATGAACATGACACAGAAGGACATTAAAAATAATTTAAAATTCATGATTAAACATCACAGGAGGAACGCTGATAATATACAACATCCAGCTTTCACTGACAATACTACAAAACCTTTGCAGCAATTTGATAAAAACACATTATTAAGTTAGATAAATGCAAATTATTGGCAAAGTTTTAAATGTTTCTGTTAAATACTTCATAGCTTCAGAACAGCTAGAGGACCACTGTTTCAATATTATAAGGAGGCCACCACTTAGCCCATCTGGTAGGTCCATACTGAATTCCAAGCGAGCATCCCACAAATCCCATTCCATTGTCCCTACTACCCTGTACTACTGCAGTGTTTTCTCACATGCACACAAACACAACAAGTGATCCTTTCTGCTGATAACTAAGTGCTAATTCACACTGGCCAATTACCAGCAAACATGTGGGTCATTGAAAAAATTAAGAGCATGCAGGGAAAGTCACACAGTCAAGAAAATATGCAAATACAGACAACAGCCAAAGCTGCTGCAGAACTATACCATCCATTCTTTACAACAAACTAGTGAGCAAAAAGCCTTGTTATGACTATTTTTATGTTTCATTACAGCTTTCATGAGACTAATTAGAGAACAAATCATACCTGTATATTAAACCACAGAATGGATTTAAAATGTTCCACCAATGTTTAAGACATGGCTTAATAACTTAATTATTCTTAATGGGGCATAAAAGAAATTGCACAAAAAATATTTATTTTATGTAATGTTATTTACTTCCAGTCTGCATAAAATCCAAAGAACGTAATGATACAGTTTTATCTAATTGTTGCAATGAAGTCACATGGGCAAAAACATGCTCAACTGAGATGTGAAATAAAACAAAGTGCTTTTTAAAAGTACAAGTGTTCACACTACAGCTACAATTAAATGATCCCTATTCTGTATAGAATGTATACAATAAATATAGCCTTTATATAAAACTAGATAACAATCTAAACTAGATATACGAATAACTAATAGTTAGAAATTCTGTATAAGAACCCTTTTAAATAGTATAAGTATAGGTTCATTTACTTTAAATATTACTGTCTTCATAATAGCTTGCAAGTTGTCATTTACAGTCCATTTCCTTCCACTTGGCAACTAATTCAGGTTAATAGTCTTTTGAGGATGTTCAGTTAGTGATCTTTATAACTTTCCATCCTTCTACAATGACCAGTTTTAAAAAAAAATAAGATCAAGGCTGCCTTCACTTTAGGTAAGTATTCAACTACAAATGAAAAGACGACATTTATTCTGAGCCTCCTGCCAACATTGTTCAGAACTGTCCAATTCCATGATTTTGTAATCTGGCTCTCTCCCATAGTTGCTCAATTAAAATCCAGCGCATAGGCAGGTTTCAGGAGAGAAAAACCTTTTGATCATTTTGCATCTTTCAGACCTGAAGTACCAGGCAATTATTTTTTTTTAAAGTTCAACAGTTAAAAGCAGTAAAGAATCCAAAGATAAAGAGACTGCGACCAATTTAAACTTGTCCAATAATTGAATGATAGTACATGAGAAGGCGGGGTTACTTTGGAAATGGATTAACTGTGACAATAAATATAACATTGTTAAAATTGACAAAGGCTTGGTCTTACACAAAACGAAATCATAAATTGGATATCAACTTCTGGAGGTTTTCTTAAAACCACAAAGCTATTGTCTGAGTTACTGTGATCATACAGCTATTAAAGCATCTTCCCAAGATAGTCTCACTTCAAATGAGAGTATAATATTTTTTTTCCTTTATCTCCTAAAATTCTAACCTGAACTGATCTAAAAAAAACTATTTCAAATCCCACATGCAGGATTTTAGAAACTTGCAAGTTTCGAATCTTGAAGTATCTTGGACAAGGAATAATCATGAGACTTTGAATATATCTCTTCACCCCCAACCTTTTTGTGATGTGATAACGTACTTTAATTTAGGTGCTGATTTACGCGCAGTATGATACTGCTACATATATGATACAATGTAAAACTGAAATTGTTGAAGATCATGCAAAAAAATGCTTTAGGGTTTGGGTTAACTCTAACCCTACTTACTGTAAATTGAAATAAACATTTTGTTGACATCATCAAAAGTAGAACTTTATATCACTAAACATACAGGTATTTTTATTCCGCCCACAGGGATCGCTCCTTCTGCGATTCCCTCGTCCATTCACCTCTCCGCAGTAATCCTAATTTCCCTCCTGGCACTTATCCCTGCAAGTTTCCGAAAGTGCTACACCTGCCCAGGCACCTCCTCCCCCACCTCGATTCAGGGCCCCAAGCAATCCTTCCAGGTGAGGCAACACTTCACCTGCGAATCTGCTGAGGTCGTCTATCCTGTCCAGTACTCTCGATGTGGTCTCCTCTACGTTGGTGAGACCCGTTGTAAATTGTAATTTCTCTTCCCCCCCCCCGCCCCCACCTCCTCTATTTCCCTTGCTGATCTTTTACTTTTCTCACCTGCCCATTACTTCCCCCAGGATCCCCTCCTCCTTCCTTTCACCCTATGGTCCACTCTCCTCCATCAGATGTTTTCCTCTTCAGCCCTCAACCTTTCCCACCCACATGGCTTCACCCATCAGCTTCCAGCTAGCTTCCATCTCTCCTCCCCACAACTTTTTTTATTTTAGGATCTTCCCCCTTCCTTCTCACTCCTGAAGGGTTTCAGCCTGAAACGTCGACTATCTATTCATTTCCATAGACACTATCCGACCGGATGAATTCCTCCAGGATTTCAAGTGTGTTTTGCTTTAGACATCCAGCGTCTGCAGACTTTCTCGTGTTTATGTAGAGCTCCTGGAACAGGCCCATCCCAGAGTCAAGGTGGCACAATGCTTATGCAAAATCCTTCCACCCATCTTTGACAATACACCGCAAACATTTTGGCAAATTTGGCTTATTGCTGCCACATGTACTAAGATACAGTGAAAATTCTGAAGTGCAGCACAGGTGGGTAATGAAGTGAAAGGCCATAATGAGGTAGTTTGTCAGGTCAAAAGTCTATCTTATCATACTCTAGGGCCGTTAAAGAATCCTATAACAGTAGGATAAAAGTTGTCCCTAAGCTTAGTGGTTCCAGCTTTTGTATCTTCTGTCTGATAGGAGAGCAGAGAAAAGAGAATACCTAGGTGGGTGGGATCCTTTATTATGCTGGCTTCTTTACCAAAGCATCAAGTGCAGATAAAGTCTGTGAAGGAAAAGCTGATTACCACGATATGCTGAGCTACGCCTACAATTGTGCAGTTTCTTGCAGTCCTCGTGTCCCAGCAACACCCTCCTAAACCTCTTTCCAACTTCATGCCATCATTCCTATAGCAGGTGACCACAAGTGAACAATATTCCAACTGCAACATAACATCCAAGCTTCTATATTCCCTGCCCACACTGATGAAGGTCAGCATGTCTAAAGCCTTCATCACCACCTTGTCTACATGTGATGCCATTTTCAGAGAACCATGTACTTGTTTTCCTTGATCTTTCTGTCCTACAATACTCCCCAGGGCTCTACCATTCACTGATCAAGTCCTATTATCATTTATCTTCCCAAAATGCAATACCTTGCACTTATCTGTATTGCATGCCATTTACCATCCTGAGCAACGTGCCTAACTGAAGATCCGCTTGTAATTTTTGATAACCTTCTTCATTATCTGTGATACCACCCACTTCATTGTTATCTTCCAAATTACTAACCATGTCTTTCCAATGCTCATTCAAATGATGAATAACAATGGGCCCAGCATCAATCCCTGCGGCACCACTGATCACAGGCTTCAAATTGGAAAAACAACTTTCTACCTTCAAGCCAATTATGTTTCCACTTAGCTAGCTCTCCCTAGACCCCATGTGATCTAACCTTCTCTTGCTTTCCATATGGGACCTCGTCAAAAGGCCTTGCTAAAGTCCAAATAGATAATATCCACTACCCTGGCCTCATCAATTGTGTTGGTTCCCTCTTCAACAAACTAACAGATTAATTGAAGGAGGGAAAGTAGAGAGGGATCAATTACAACAGGCACAAGAGATTCTGCAGATGCTGTAAATCTTGAGCAACACACAAAAATGCAGGAGGAACTCAGCAAGTCAGGCAGCATCTTGCGGGGTTGCGGGGGGGAGGGGGGAAGGAGGGAAGGGGGAGGAGATAAGCTGTCGATGTTTCAAGCTGAAACCTTTAATGGATCCATGACGATTGAGTCCTGATTAACTGCATCCATTAACTGAAATTGCAGGTGACTAAAAGTCAGCAAGAATCTAAAGGTTGATTTGTTCAATTTCCCTCTTTCTTACAGGCAAGTGATGGACCCAAATGCATGCTCATCCTTCAGCACCTCGTAAAAGCAACTAACATTCACATACACATGTAAGCACTACGCAATTTAAATCTGCAAGAACATTTCGGCTACATATTCAAATACGTCCATACCCAATGTTCACATACATGCACTTCCAGCAGTCATCACCGGATAACAAGTATTAATGCTATCCTTGGCTTATATGCCTCACCCTGATTCATAACACTGTCGACATTCACAGAACCTTCACTATCACTTTGATCTGGATCAAGTTATTCACCACCAGCTGGGAACTAATCCTGTTTTTTTCAGTTTTATAGTCAGCAACCTACTGTTTTAACAAGTATCCAGGGATCTAGAGTACAAACACTGATACTGTTACAAACTGGTTCATATTTAGGAAGAAATTAAAGACTAGGAGGAAAATAAAAAAAAACACTTTCATTTAGAATAACAAGTGCAATTAAACTGAAGTACATAACCAAGGGATACAAAAGCTTAGAAGCTTCTTCCCAATATGCTACTGACAAATAACATTTACACACCCTTTTGGCAGTTATACACATACTTCAATCTCATTTGAATTTTCAAGTGTTCATTACCATCATCTGTCCAGTCCAAAAAGTAATTTGATATTAAACAGATTCAGGTGTTGGAGTCACTAGTTCAAAAACTTACTTTAAATAAAAATACATAGCAGCAGTACAATTATAGAATACTGAAGCACAAATTAGTGAGTGAGCCTTGATACATTTGTTGTGTTATATATACAAATGCACTACCATAAAAAATGTTTGTTTAGTACCACATCTCTGTAACCTCTACCATTAAACCAGACGAGAGCTGTAATCTTAAGCACGTATCATGGAATAATTTCTCTGGCTCAGATATAAATTGCTATTCCCTGACCAAAACAAAGTACAATCACCACAAAGACAGATTCAGCTCAAGCAACAAATCAAGTACAAACAAATAAATGCTATTCCACACTCATTAACGTCAGACTAAATATATTTTTTAAAATCTTAAGTGTACACTGAGAAATTAACAGTTATAGTCTACATTAGAAAAACAGAATCACTATCCAGTGTATTAAAATGTACGGAAACATCAGAATCAGATTTACCAGCACAATTATCATGAATTTTGTTTTACTACATTTACATTTCACTTTGATCACATGCTCTAAACATACCGCAAAAATTTAAATTTCACAGAGGATACTCATAGCAGTTCTCAAATCTTCCAAATGACTATTCTCTACCTTGCAAAATAATTTCTAACCACAGATGCTGTACTCTCCATTCAACCAAAGAAAAACATTTTGCAGCAATTACACATTTTCAGGATTTACACCAACAGCCAAGGGAAATAATATAAAATTACTGATTGTGACACAGGTTGATTACATCAGTCCAGGAGCACATAAGCATAAAATTTTGAAAATACTATATTTGGACATGAATGCCATAGGTCTGCTGGAAATGAATCTTTTTTGAGTGCATGTTGCATGTTTACTTCTGATTTTTAAAAAAGGGTACAATTTGATATTCGTACCATGACACTGCATCTAAAATTTCATTTTAGCTACATTTGAATAGATACATTTTCCAACTCAAAACGCTAAATGGCAATAAATGTTCTTAGCCCAACTGACATAAATAATAAGCAAACAAACGCGTAATAATCTTGGAGAATGGTGCAAGTCCCAGCAGTCAACTTTGTGTGGTCCCTGTGGCATCTGGCACAAATGAAGGCAGTTAGCTAGGAACTTTTGTGGCTTCTTTTTAACCAGCTGAGTTGTCCATCTTGCTTGCTCTGCCCCCAATGTCCTCTGTAACATTCAGTCACTACTAACCACAACTATCAACAGCTAAATCTCAAATGCTTGTTTCAATGCCCGTTGTCTTTACAACTTTTTTTACAGTTGCCTTAAGTGCAAAAACGAATATCCAGCAGAATACATCTCAGTGGTCAGCTCACTGCATGGCAAATCATTGCAAACACAAATGTCATCAATCCAGTGAAAGCTTAATAACTGATATACACTGATGGAATTAGCATATTCTAAGAATTTTAAGCTACCGTTCTTGTTATTTTTTAAATTTTTTTTTATGTAGAATACAGCATGGTAACAGGCCCTTCTGGCCAACAAGTGAGCCCATGCTGCCCAAATACACACGTGACCAATTAACCTACTAACCAACCCACACATCTTTAGAATGTGGGAGGAAGCCAGAGAACCCATATGAAACCCACGTGGTCACAGAGAGAACGTAAAAATCTTCTTACAGACAGCAGCAGGAATTGAATCCAGGTTGCTACCATGCCACCATGATTAGAAGACATCTATGAGGTCTACTGCTCTTTTGTATTGCCCCCTTACTGAATAAAGAAAACTAATGTTTTCTAGACTAACATTTGAAATAGGTGGGATGCCTTGAAGAAAGGTTAGACAGGTCATGCTTACATCGATTAGAGTTTAGAATGAAGAAAGGAGATTTGATTGAAACACAAGATCTATGCATCTGCTGCCCAGACCTCTCTCCTACAGAAGAACATACTGACACAGGCTTTGAAGACTCAGTTTAATGATTGGACATGTTGAATAGTCTCTAGTCTCAGATGAACAAAACAGCTGCAGCTTTCATGTCCATACACCAGTATCTCTATCAGCAGGCAGGATGTTATCCAGGGAATTGGCTCACTATGAGTAATTACAGTGAAAAAAAAATGTTGAAGGAATTCAGTGGGTCAGGCAGCAGCTGAAGAAAAGGAGAGACTACAATTATAGTCACAATCCTGCATTAGGACTGTGTGTATAAAGGGGAGATGGCCAATATAAAAAGAGGAGGGGTTGGATGGGCTAGGAATGGAAATTAAGGAATTGGGTGAAGAGGTGTTTATGGACAGATATAACTAGGTCGGAAGGGGAAGAAGAGAAGGAAAGAATAGAAATTGTAACAGAAGCTAGGAGCTAATAATTGGAGATAAAGAGCTGCAGATTATAAAATCCAAGTACAAAGCAAGTCTACAAATAGAATCAAGGGAGGCATGGTGGGCAGATAGGAACTAGAAAGGGGTAGAGGTCCCAGTAGAGTGAGTGAGTGATAGACAGATAGAACCAGGGAGGAGGAGAGGTATGAAAAGAAATGTACAAAGGGACCTGGATCAATAAGAAAGAGAGAAAGGAAGGAAGAGGGAGTGTGGGTTACCTGAAATTGGAAAATTCAATGTTAATGCCATCAGGTTGTAGACTACCCAAGTAGAATAGAAGGTACTGCTACTTTACTCTTGTTGGCTTCGTGCAGTAGTGAAGGCTGAGAACCGTGTGAGCAAAAGGGTGGAAATGGGGAGCAGAGTTAAACTGAATTGAGCTGACTTTATTACTTACATTCTTCATACACACGAGTAAAAATCTTTACATTATGTCTCTGTTCAAATGTGCAATTATAGTAATTTATAGTAATTATAATAAATATTATGTACAACAGGATAGTCAATATAACATAGAAATACAGTTCTGTCAGCATGAATTAAGCAATCTGATGGCCTGGTGGAAAAAGCTGTCACGGAACCTGGTGGTCCTGGCTTTTATATTGTGGTACCATTTCCCAGATGGTAGCAGCTGGAACAGTTTGTGGTTGGGGTGACTCGGGTCTCCAATGACCCTTCAGGCCCTTTTTACACACCTGTCTTTGTAAGTGTCCTGAATAATGGGATGTTCACACCCACAGATGCGCTGGGCTGTCCGCACCACTCTCTGCAGAGTTCTGCAATTGAGGGAAGTATAGTTCCCATACCAGCCAGTGATGCAATCAGTCAGGATGCTCTCAAGCATGCCCCTATAGAAAGTTCTAAGAATTTGGGGGGGTCATACCAAACTTCAAGGCACTATTGTGCCTTTTCACCACACAGACCATGTGAGATCCTCCGTAATATTCTCAGAACTGGGAGCCCCAAAGAGACCAGACAGAGTGCCGGTGCTCGACAAAATAGTGTCCTCGCCGGTGCTTGGTCTTACCAATACAGAAGCCACATTCAAAGGAACAGACAAGATTGTAGGAGGTGCATGTGAATTTTTGTCTCACCTAGAAGTGCTTTTTAGGCTCTTTGCTAATTGTAGATAATTATAGTACTGTTTCCGAAAGTATTGCTATGGCATGAACCTGGCATGAACTCCTGCCTTCACCATTGCCTTGCTGGAAACCTGAAGTACTAAGCAGCCACATTGCTTAGCCTAACCTGCTTACCACCAATCCTGACAACGAGCATTTCTGCACCATGTTATGGAGTTATGCATGCTAGAAGAGTGCCAACAGTGGGCACAGATTTATTTCAAATTCCTAGCATGAAAGAGAAAAGAGGGGTTTGCACCAGGCCGTCAACACAGTGTTACACAAGTGGATGTTTTGTTTTTAAAAATAGAGCGATTAATATTTCTAAATGTTCAGAAGATAGAACTACAAGTGCTATAATGAATCAAAGCTCTGTGGTATGGCATTCAGCAGTGTTCTAGTTTATTGATCTCAGTATGAAATGAAAAATTGCAGGCAACAATACATGTCTGAATGTCGCAGCTCTCAATCTTCAGTTTAAATAATGGTAGTATGGCAGACTCCTGGGTCATGACAATCTGATGTAGATGTTAATAACAAACTCTTTACAGACACAGAACAGTCTCTTTTAATCACTAAAGGTATCTCTACATATGGGAATGCTGGGACGCTATTGTCAGCACAGAGCAATTCCTCAAAGACCAAGTGCACTTTTTTTTAAGCTATTAGGCAGATAAGACTGAACAATTTTCCATTGGTTATGGTGTAAGTGATTCTGTATAAACAAGACACAAAACAATGGAAAGAATATTCCACGATTAGCCTCAGAGCATAATGCTATCTAACTCTTTAAAAGAAAGAGAACATGTCAACCAGGTTCAGTGGGCAGCCAATTTTCTTCAGCAGTTTGAATAAACTGCCCACCCTCACACAATTGAATGCATTGGTGAGGCCAGTCAAAGCTCTGTTTTTGCTAAAGGCATTTCTCCCCTACTTTCTGAACTAAATTATTTAGCAGAATGTATATTCCAAATTAACTTCACAGATTAAATTTAAATTTTTCTTGATACTATGATGATCTATGTTCATTTCCAATCTTGCCACAAATGATTTCAGGACTGAGGCCATCTGAACATACTACTGTTCACAATACCAAACTTGACACCAATCCAGATGGTCTGCATATTTATGCCGATCCTATGCCCTTCAAGGAGGAATCACACATTATTAAGGATCCTCATCATAAGGCATACCCCCTTCTTATTTCTACCATCGGCACATACAGGAGCCTGAACACCCACACTCAATATTTAGGAACAGCCATTAGATTTCTGAACAATCTACGAACACTACCTCACCATTCTGCTTTTGCACTTTTTTTTATTATAGAGAGTATAGTTTTTTTTAATGTCTTGCAGTGCATTGCTGTCACAAAACCATAAGACATAGGAGCAGAATCAGGCCACTCAGCTTCACTGAGTCTGCTCCACCATTCCATCATGGCTTATTTATTATCCCTCTCAACCCCATTCTTCAGTCTTCTCCCCATAACATTTGACATCCTGACTAATCAAAAACCTATCAACCTCCATTTTAAATTTGCTCAATCATTTGACCTCTACACGTCAGTAGCAATGAATTCCACAGATTTACCACCCTTTGGCTAAAGAAATTCCTCATCTCCATCCCTATATTCTGAGACCATGCCTTCTGGTCCTGGACTCACCCACTATAGGAAAAATCCATTCCACATGCACTCTATCTAGGCCTTACAATATTTGATATATTTAATGAGATACCCCTCATTCTTCTCAACTCCAGCGTGTATAGGCCTGGAGCTATCAAACACTTCTCATACAGTAAGCCTTTCATTCCTGCAAGTATTCTCATGAACCTCCACTGGACCCTTTGCAATGCAACTTTTCTTAGGTCAGGGGCCCAAATCTGTTCACAATACTCCAAAGCACAGTCTGACCAATGCCTTATAAAACCTCACCATTACATCCTTGCTATTATATTCTAGTCCTCAAAAAACGAATGTTAAAATTGCATTACCATCAATTCAATCTGCAAGTTAGCCATCAGAAAATCCTACACAAAGACTCCCAAGTCCCTTTGCACAGCTGATTTTTGAATTTTCTACCCATTTAGAAAATAGTCTACACTTTCATTCCTTTACCAAAGTGCATGACTATACAATTCCATAAACTATATTCCATCTCCCACTTCTTTACCCATTCTCTTAATCAGTTCAGGTCCTTCTGCGGACTCCCTGATTCCTCAAAACTAATGCCCTTCCACCTACCTTTGTATCGTCAGCAAACTTAGCCAAAATCCATTAATTCCGTTATCCAAATCGTTAACACATAACATGAAAAGGAGTCCCAATACCAACCCCTGCATAACACCACTAGTCACTGGCAGCCAACCAGAATAGGCCCCCTTTATTCCCTGTCTTAGCCTCCTGACAGTCAGCCAATGTTGTATCCAAGCTAGCATTTTTCCTGTGATCCAACTGAACTCCCACTGGTTCTCCTTTGTCGATCCTGCTTGTTATTTCTTCAAAGAATTCCAACAGATTTTTCAGGCAAGATTTCCCCTTGAGGATACGTGCCGATTTTGGCCTATTTAATCATGTGCCACCAAGTACCCCGAAACCTCATTCTTAACAATCAACTCCAACATGTTCCTAACCACTGAAGTAAAGCTAACTGGCATGCAATTTCATTTCTTCTGCCTCCTTCCCTTCTTAAAGTGTGAAGTAACATTTGCAATTTCCAGTCCTCTGGAACATTCCAGAATCTAGTGATTCTTGAAAGATCATTACTAATACCGTCACAGTCTCTTCATCTAGCTCTGTTAGAAACCTGGGTGCAGTCCTAAGGGTTCCTTTACTTTAAGCTCCCTCATCAAATCTGGTTTGTTACACAACACCAAATCCAGGATTGCCTTTCTCCCAGTGGGCTCAACCACAAACTGCTCTAAAAAGCTATAAACTGCCTTTTCTTAACATCCAACACCAACCTGATTTTCACAATCTACTTGCTTATTGAAATCCCCCATGACCATCATAGCATTGCTCTTACTACATGTCTTTTCTATCTCCAGTTGTAACTTATATCCTACATACTCGCTACTCTTCAGAGGCCTGTATACAACTCCCATCAGGGTCTTTATACCTTTGCAGTTTAGTACCTCTACCCACAGGTATTCTACATCCTTCGATCCCATATCACCTCTTTCCAAGACTTGATTTCATTTTTTTTAAACCAATAAAGCCACCCACCCCGCCTGTCCTTTCGATACAATGTGTATCTTTGGATGTTAAGCTTCCAACTGTGATCTTCTCTTAGACAAGATATTGTGATGGGCACAACATAAGACCATAAGATATAGGAGCAGAAGCAGGCTATTCGGCCCATCAAGTCTGCTCCACCATTCAATCATCTAATCAAAAGAACCCTGCTCTCATCTCAATCTCAAAATTATGTCTCCGGTTTAGTCTCCGATACTCCAGCATTTGGCTCCTTACCATCCTCACCACGGCCTCTCATCAGAAATACAGAATGTCTCTGATGCATCTCACTCTCTCCCCCTTTCCCCTACCATGTCCCCTTTCCCTGTCCCCTTCTTGCTCACAGACCACAATGGAGACCAATATCAGAACAGGTTCATAGAAACATAGAAAACAGGTGCAGGAGTAGGCCATTCGGCCCTTCGAGCATGCACTGCCATTCAGCATGATCACGGCTGATCATCCAACTCAGAACCCTGTACCTGCCTTCTCTCCATAACCCCTGATCCCTTTAGCCACCAGGGCCATATCTAACTCCCTCTTAGATATAGCCAATGAACTGGCCTCAACTGTTTCCTGTGGCAGAGAATTCTACAGATTCACCACTCTCTGTGTGAAGAAGTTTTTCCGCATCTCCATCCTAAAAGGCTTCCCCTTTATCCTCAAACTGTGACCCCTCGTTCTGGACTTCCCCAACATAGGGAACAATCTTCCTACATCTAGCCTGTCCAATCCCTTTAGAATTTTATACGTTTCAGTAAGATCCCCCCTCAATCTTCTAAATTTCAGAGAGTATAAGCCCAATCGATCCAGTCTTTCATCATATTAAAGTCCTGCCATCCCAGGAATCAATCTGACATACCTGCCAATTTCTAACAGCAGTACAAGATTGTCTACCTTATTCTGCATACTGCATGCATTCAACTATAACACCTTGAGTCCTGTATTCATTACCGTTTTTGACTTTGCCCCCATATTACAGTTCAACTCATCACGCTGACTGCAAATTTGCTCTATCATCTACCTGCCCTTGCTTTCAGTCACACTACACCATGCATCAATTTGTATACCAACTACCTCAACCTCAAACTATCAAATTAGTTTAAATCCTCCCCAAATGGCAAAACTGCCCGCAAGAATATTGGTCCCCCTTGGGATTAAGTGTAACCTGTCCTTTTTGTACAGCTTATACTTTCCCCAGAAGAGATCCCAACAAAAGCAGATTTCACAACAGAGGTCAGTGATAATAAACAATTCAGAATAACAGCATGTTGGCTCAAATCTAACATTGCTCGAAAAGTATTTTAACTTTACTAGTTGCACCACACTAAAAACCACATTCTATTTATGTTTTGTAATTCACCCTACTTTGGGTATACTAACGTTTGTGACAGTCATTCTGTTAAGCAAATTTTGCCTAATTGTCACTTATCCTTTTGTTCTGGTTTTGTATTTAATATTCTAACTAATAAGATTATTTAATTTGTTTTCAATATGAATGTAAACAGAGTGCCTAATATCTCTGGATGTATTAGTATGCAACAGTTCTAATATATTAATTCAGAGATTGAGAATATAAAATTTAAAATCATAAAGTATGGATGAAAAGGAAACAAGTTTTCCTGTGACCCTACCAACTGTCAACAGAGCATGGAAAACAAAGTCCCAGTGAGCATCAAGGATGCGCAAAAATCAGGCCCATTGAGACAAATGCCAAAATAATCAGGATTTCCAAATCATACAGTGGATTATTGTTATTTTTCCTGCTTCTTATAGTATAAGCAAGATTATAAACAAATTCTGCAGATGTTGGAAATTCAAAGGAACATACATAAAATACTAGAACTCAGCAGGTCAGGCAGCATCAATGGAAATGAACAAACAGTCAGCATTATGGGCAGATACCCTTCTTCAGGACTGGGAAAAAAAGGGGAAAAACGCCAGAATGAAAAGGTGGGGGGAGGATAGCTGGAAAGTGATAGGTGAAGCCAGGTGGGCAAGTAAGAAGTAAGATAAAGGGCTGGAGAGTACGGGATCTGATGAGAGGAGTGGACCACACAAGAAAATGAAGTGGGGGTGACACCAGGGGAGGTGATAGGCAGGTGATGAGAGACAAGAGGCCAGAGTGGGAAATAGAAGAGGGGAGCAGCAGGAATTTTTTTTCAAACCAGAATGAAAAATCGATATTCATTCCATCACGTTGTAAGTTACCCAAACAAAATACAAGGTGTTACCCCTCCACCCTAAGGGTGGCCACATCATGGCGCAAGTGAAGGCTAAAGCCCAACAAGTCGGAGCAGGAACCTGAATTAAAATGTTTGGCCACCAGGAAGTTCCACTTTTAGCAGATAGAGCAGAGGTGCTTAACAAAGCTGTTCTCAATTTATGACGAGGCTCACCAATATATAGGAAGCCGTGATAGGAGCACCGGAAACAATGGACAACCCTAGTGGATTCACAAGTGTTGCCTCACTTGGAAAAACTGTTTGGGTCCCTGAATGGAGGCAAAGGAGGAAGTGAATGGGCAACAAAAGCACTTTGGCCGATTGCAGAGAAAGTCCCTATGGAGATAGTGGAAGTTGCGGAGAATGTGTTGGATGAGGAGACTAATGGGGTGGTAGGTTAGGGCAAGAGGAACTTTATCCCTGTTAAGGCATCAGGAAGATGGAGTGAGCACAAATGTCCAGGAAATGGAGATGCGGCTCAGGGCAGCATCAATGGTGGAGGAAGGGAAGTCCCTGTCTTTAAAGGACAACATCTCTGATGCCTGGAAAGGAAAGCCTCATCCTGGGAGCAGATATGGCAAGACAAAAGAACTGAGAAAGGGGAATAGCAAGTTTACATGAAACAGGATAGGAAGGGGTAGTCAAGATAGCTGTGGGAGTCAGTAGGTTTATAAAAGATATTCAATAGTCCAAGTATACAAGATTGACTGGAGTTGTCTACAAATATTCTGGCTGTATGCATAAAGGGAGTTATAGAGTCATAGAACAATACAACATGAATATAGTTCCTTGAGTCAAATGAGACCATGCCAACCATATTCCCATCAAGCCCCTCAAAGTCCAAAGGTTCACACCATCAGGCCCTGGGATTTACCATTAGTGTGATGCAAGGCTGTAGGACTGCCCCCGATAACAAGAATGCCCCCCAAAACACTTCCAATTGTTTCTTGATTTTTGCCCCTGAACACCAAGGAGAAATATGGTTACAAATACCCAATTACTGAAAGTAGCAAACAGATTCGAGACATACAACATGGAAAAAGGCCCTTCGGCCCAACTCATCCATGTCAATTGCTGTTGTCCAGCAAGCTAGACTCCTCTGGCCACGCTTGGCACAGTGCCTTCTAAAACTCTACTATAGCTACGTGGCCTTTAAATATTGCTAGTGTGCACAATTCAACCACCATTTCTGACAACTTCATTCTAATTTTGCACTACCCGTTCCTTGAAGTTGCTGTCCCTGATGCCCCTTTAAAATCTCTTGCCTGAGCTTTGCCCTCTTGTTTTTAACACACCCTCGCCAGGGAAAATATTGTGTGCTTTCACCTTGGCTATGCCCCTTGCAATTTTATATACCTCTATCAAGTCACTCTTCAGTCCATGTTCATGGGAATAGAGTCCTAGTCTCTGCAACCTTTCCCTGTAACTCAGGCTCCCAAATCCAAGCAACATATTGGAAGATGTTTCTGCAATATTTAAAAGCCATCTATACAAGTAAATGGATAGGTTTAGAGGGCTATGGGACAAACACAGATTGATCGGACTAACTCACTGGGCAACTCATGAATGAGTTGGGCCAAAGAGCTTGCTTCCCTGCTGTATGACTCTATCAGCCCATCTTCTTTAAATCTTTCCCGCTTATCTAGAACTAGTTGATGCAAGTGTAAAATTACCCTAACCTGCAAAGATTAAGACTGTCTATTCTACCCATATCCAACTAGAAGATCACAATTCCACACCCTTCTCCACCTTCACTAGCCTCCTTTGTACAATGAAAACAGTCCCATCCAAGCTCTCCAATAAAGGTAAAACAGCATCCCAACTCCTTGACTCAAAGCTTCGTACAATGAAGGCAAGCATGCCATTTGCTTTCTTCACCACTGTTTATTTGGTGTTACTATTTTTGAGGAACTAAATACGTGTAATCCAAAGTTTTACTGTCCAATAACATTCCCTGTCATTCAGTGTACACACTGACCTGGTTTAACTTCCAAAATGCATTGCTTTGCACTTATCCAAGTTAAATTCTATCAGATTTCTTATACTCTTTCCCAATGGATTCAGATCCTATTGTAATTTTAGGTAATCTACTTCTCTCCACTGTACCACCAATTTGTGTCTTACTAAGCATGCAATCTATACTCCTTTCCAAGTCATTAATATATAACATATGATGGACAACTCTGTTTACAGATCTCCAACCTGAAAAACAATCCTTCACTCCCAGCCTCTGTACCCCAAACATAAAGGGCCAGCTTACCCTGGATCATATGTATTCTACACTTCTGAGCAGCCCATTACATGTGACATGGTCAAAGATCTTGCGAAGCTTGACACAGATAATGCCCATCGCCCTACCCTTATGAACCTCTTGGTCACTTCTTCTAAAATTCAGTCAAATTTGAGACATGATTTCCTAA
Source organism: Mobula birostris (assembly GCF_030028105.1). Lineage (NCBI taxonomy): Eukaryota > Metazoa > Chordata > Chondrichthyes > Myliobatiformes > Myliobatidae > Mobula > Mobula birostris. The sequence continues at coordinate 69,136,033 of NC_092383.1, forward strand.
AGACAAAGCTATTGTGACTAATCCCAATCAGTACTTTAAATGGTAAAAGATTGCAGCATGCTGCTGTGCAGAAGGACTTGGGAGTGCTTGTGCATGCATCACAAAAGGTTAGTGTGCAGCTGCAGCAAGCTATCAAGAATGTAAATGGAATGCTGGCCTTCATTGCGAAGGGGATTGAATTTAAGAACAGGAAAGTAATGCTGCAACTGTATAGGATACTAGTGAGGCCGCATCTGGAGTACTGCAAGCAGTTCTGGTTTCCTACTTGAGGAAGGATATACTGGCTTTGGAGACAGTGCAGGGGAGGTTCACCAGGTTGATTCCAAAGATGAGGGGTTTAAACTATGAGAGATTGAATTGTTTACAATTGTACTCACTGGAATTCAGAAGAATGAGAGATCTTATAGAAACGTATAAAATTATGAAAGGGATAGATAAGATTGAGGCAGGAAAGGTGAGACTAGAACTAGGCTCAAGGTTCGGGGGAACTAGCCTCAAGATTCGGGGGAGTAAATTTAGGACTGAGATGAGGAGGAACTGTGAATTCACCAAAAAGTAGGGAATTTGTGGAATTCGCTGCCCAATGAAGCAGTGGAGGCTTCCTCCATAAGTACATTTAAGACAAGGTTGGATAGATTTTTGCATAGTAGAGGAATTAAGGGTTATAGGAAAAAGGCAGGTAGAGGGAGATGAGTCCATGGTCAGATCAGCCATGACCTTATTGAATGGCAGAGCAGGCTTGACAGGCCAGGTGGCCTACTCATGCTCCTATTTTTTTTTAATGTTATGATGTCCCACCTTGTTTAAAATTATATTCTTGTTTTTACTTGGAGCGAGACTTTCGTCCTTGTTAAAAATTCTTTTTCTCTAGTCTTATTTCAATTACCTCCTTCACCAGTTGGTCCCAAAAGCCAATGGCACAGCAGCTCTGTGCTGTCAAAGTCAATCTTGCTACCGCTGATTTCTCCAAGTAACCCAAATGGGATACAACTTCCATGTTCCTTAATGCGAGTTTCTACCATGCACCCCATCTGGCCGATATGCGCTGCTCCGCATTCACAAGGAACCTTGCTAAGCGGGGTCAAAACTATTTCAGACCCAGGAAGTCTCAATGAGGAAATAAGACGATTACGCATGACATTCCTACAGAATAGCTAGAAGACAAAGGAAATCAATCAGGCTCTTAAAAGGGCCAAAGGAAAAACCAGGAAACCGAACAATGAGGGGGAACCCGCTGCTACTCCCATCTTTCCTGTATTTCCACAGTTTCTGGAAGGATCTCCAAGATCTATATGGCAGCTCAAATCCCAATTTATACAGATCAAAGATGACCTGGGACTCAAGACGGCGGGCATTTACAGGATTCCCTATGGACGCAGAGCAGCGCATATTGGCACAGTGAAAACCAACATCAAAGAGCATTGGTGGTGTATCCGTTTGGGTTACCCGGAGAAATTAACAGTGGCAGAACGTTACATATGCAATGATCACAGGATTAACTTCAATAGCACAAACCAACTATGCCACGCCAATGGCTTTTGGGACTGCCTGAAGGAAGTCATTGAAATAAGAACAAGAATGTTAACAAAGACGAAGGTCTCACTCCAAGTAAGAACTGGGATATGATTTTAAACAAGGTGGGACAGCAGATACCTGATTGGTTAGTCTTCCACCAACCAGGCGGGACGGATGGCAGGAGTTGAGTATATTTACCACTGGACAATACACTCCTAGCCATCATCCCTGATGAAGGTGGCAGAGTTTATCATCAAAACATGGATTAAAATTGATATCCGGACCCGGCTGGAAGCCTCAGAAAAGTTTATGCTCCTTCCAATAACTTACCTATCACTGATTTAAGCTTTTAGTTTCCTGGCTTGTTCTTTTAGTCCTTACATTAAGACACTATATTTATGATCCTCCAGTAGCTTTTGACATATCAAAAAGGACACAACTGGCACGTCATACTGAGCAAACAAAGCTGTAATACAGATTATAAATGATATTTGAAGAGCAACAAGGACTAGGCTCCACCAAGTCTGACCTCAATAACCTATCCTATGCAATATCTGCATTAGATTACCTTGTTAATGAACTTAATTGCATGGAATACATATATTGAGCATTAGACCTTCCTGCAGGTAAGCTGAAGCAAATGGATACTGAAATGGATGAAAATCAGAAAGAGCAGGCAGGCAATCCCCCATAGATTAATACTAAAATTCCATTCCATGACATTATTCTACAAAGAACTTCACTTCATGATTTGACAGTGTCTTCTGCCAGCAAGAGAAATAAGAACTAACCTTCTGCTGGCAAGTGGACTCTGCTTGGTTTTTTTGGTCATGTCTCAGCAGAGCTGTCTGCAAGCAGAAACTAAGCTTCAAGCTACTGATCAGGAAGCCTCCATCCCGAAAGCCTTCGACACCCTGTGCTGCCAAAAGCATAACATAAAAATAGGTGTAGGTTATTCAACTACTCATCTGCTTCACCATTAAAGTTCTTCTACCTCAATTCTACCTTCCCTTGTTAATCGTATTTTCCTCAATATCCAAAACATATCAATCACCTGTCTGAATATATTCACTGAGCCCACACACCTCTCTTAGGTACAGAATTCCAAAGTAAATCTCCGCTTAAACAGTTGTCCAAATCAGAAGATGATCACCACTGCATCAAGCCTGAAATGAGTATTTTAATGACAGCACTATTTATTTCTTTAAATTCCATAGACTGTAGGCCCAATCTAGTTAATCTCTCATAGGAACAAATCCCTGCCACCCGATTCTAGGAATCAGAAATTGAAAGATTGTTTTAAATGATAAACAGAGGCAAAATAATAGTTAATATTGAATTTAAAATTACATTTAAAAGTCACTTTACTAAAATAAATGTTAAAGTATAGCAAAAAGAAAATCACTTTTACCTCCCATTTCTACGCAGGCCAGCAGCCCCATGGACAACTTGCAGCGAGTGGACTAAATAAAGTATAGCTGGCCTCCCATCTCAGAACAACAGAGTCGCTCCCAGAACTCAGTTGTAAGGGGTTTCTTCTTTTATGTTACTGCGTAGTCTAATTAAAATGGCTTCTTTGTTATGTTATAATTGAAATGGCTTCTTTGTTATGTTAACTGCTGAGAAAGTCCTCCCGCTAGCAGTTTATTTGGATCATGTTACTGATAAGAGGGTGAACAAACCAGTTGGAATAGACGTTATTCTTTCTGAGTGTCTGTAGGTTAGTGTGATGCGTGGGTTTTTGTGCAGAAGGCAGGAGAGAGACAGAGAATGGACCAGGTGCTGTGACACCACTAACGGGGTCGGACCCTGAGCAGGAGTCCGAGGTCCAGGGTGTTCGGCAAGGAGAGGAGACAGAGACGGACTTGTGTGGAGCTTCTGGTCGACCACCGTTGATGGTCCCAGGCGGCACGTCGAGGTGGTCCGAGGGGATCACAGAGTGAAGGAGGGGCCCGAGCTCCAACTGTTTGTGCACGAAGAGATTGAACTTTGATAAGTGTGGCGCATTTTCCTTTTATATTTTATCTCTATTAATTAGTTCCAGGAATATCTATAAACTGTAACTCACTTAATCATATCTAATGTATTGTCTGTTATTTGGGCGGGGTGGGGTACATCACACAGCATTCATACAAACTAATTACCCAGTTTGGCAGGGCCGAGAGCTGTTTCCCTAGACGACAGCAAGCTGAGCGACCCTGAGGCTTGCCAGGGGGCTACACAGTATTAAGTTTAGCAGTGCAGCAAGAGAACAGGCATGCTGTCATCTGAACACCTTTGCATTCCATACTTCTGAGCTGCAGCATACAGGTGCAAATGAAGAATGTACTTCTTCAAACACTGCAAATGATCCTATGCAATTCACCAGAACATAAAAATTAAACACTGCTTACCTTTCCATGGAACAACCTTTTCCCGAGAATATTCATTCATGACAAAGTTTAGTGAAGGGTATGATATCTTTGGAAACTAGTCTTGTTTCATTAATTGTTTACTGATAATTACATTCAAGATTCAAGTATACAGATTGATTTTGTCTTCAATCTTCTTTATGGATGTGAAAGCTGAGCAATTCACCAACATCACCCAAAGACATCGAAGAGGCATTATTGCAATGTCCCTAGAAAATTCTCCATATCACCTGTATTCTTATCAGAGCAGAATCTGAATCAGTTTTAATATCTCTGGTATATGTCCTGAAATTTAGCAATACATAATGTAATTTATAGTTAAAGCTATTATGTATAAAAATGTATACAATTTTATCCAGTAAGCACAGACATTAATTCCACTATAGTGATGTTCAACTCTTGACATCTAAAGTATTAGATACTCATGTCACTGACTGAACACATGGTGATCAGAGGAAGTGCTATAAACAATGAAAGTATACTGTACCTCAAGAAAATTGACATGAACACACTAAACTGGGAAGGACAGTTCACCAACCAATTACAAGCAAACAGGAACCTACTTGGAAGAAAAACTTCAAGCCCTCAAAACCAAAGGATCCAGAAGGGAATAGTAAGGAAACCCTGACCATCCCATAACAGTTCCATTTAGAAATAAAGTAATTTCTATTTAGAGAGTCATCTCAGGATCTCATAGCAAACCAGAATGGAGATTATCCTCAAGGTAATGAATTATGAAAATATCTGGAACTGTTGAGTACTTTCGGTAAGAAAGTGTAACTCATCATAAAACCCAATTGATAAAATAAACCAAAATTTTGATTCTAAGATACTGTGTAGAATCCACTTCTGCTATAGAACTTTCAAAGACTTTCATAAGTATTAACCCTGGAAAACTCAATTCTTCAATATAAGCTTTCCTTCTGTAGCTTTGCTTTATGGCAAAGTGTCCTACTGTGTCAAGTCAGAGGGCAAGGTGATTTCAGTGTGGCTCAAAAGTGGGCACTTAGAAGTGTCACATTAAGGGCAAAACAACATCTTTTAGATTTGGGATAAAAACAAATTTACCCCTTCAAAGTGGCTCGGTTGTCCTAAACACTAGACATCAAACATACATTTTTAAAAAAATTAAAAAAAAAAAAAAATCGAAAATTCACTCACGTACCAGACAAACAGGAAGATGGTACAAAAAAAGGTGGCTACATGGGTGTTTTTTTTTTTAAGATATAAAAATATAGAAAGTTATGGGAGAGTTTTGAGGAGCAACTAGAAAGTGGCTTTAAGCAGAACTGCTCCAAGTTCTGGGTAGTCACCAGGATAAATGTTTTGAAGATATCAAGGTTTAAATATTTTACACAAGGGGAAAAAAAAAATAAATCGAAGAGAGGGAAAAGCCTATTTATTAAAAACCTATCAAATATAGAACATAGAATAGTACAGCACAGTACAGGCCCTTCGGCCCACAATGTTGTGCCGACCCTCAAACCCTGCCTCCCATATAAGCCCCCGACTTAAATTCCTCCATGTACCTGTCTAGTAGTCTCTTAAACTTCACTAGTGTATCTGCCTCCACCACTGACTCAGGCAGTGCATTCCACGCACCAAACACTCTCTCAGTGAAAAACCTTCCTCTAATATCCCCCTTGAACTTCCCAGCCCTTACCTTAAAGCCATGTCCTCTTGTATTGAGCAGTGGTGCCCTGGGGAAGAGGCGCTGGCTATCCACTCTATCTATTCCTCTTATTATCTTGTACACCTCTATCATGTCTCCTCTCATCCTCCTTCTCTCCAAAGAGTAAAGCCCTAGCTCCCTTAATCTCTGATCATAATGCATACTTTCTAAACCAGGCAGCATCCTGGTAAATCTCCTTTGTACCCTTTCCAATGCTTCCACATCCTTCCTATAGTGAGGTGACCAGAACTGGACACAGTACTCCAAGTGTGGCCTAACCAGGAATTTTATAGAGCTGCATCATTACATCGCGATTCTTAAACTCTATCCCTTGACTTATGAAAGCTAACACCCCATAAGCTTTCTTAACTACCCTATCCAAATATGTTCTAGAAGAATACCAAGCAGCACTGCTGCACTAGCCTTGACTGTTCTATATGAACTCCCAACACAGAACTCAGAAGAATAATTTATACTATTTTTATACCAGATCCTACACTCGCAATGTATCAATAGAAGCAGAATCATAGAAAACTGGGGTGCAGATTGGTCTCCGTTAGAAACTTGCATTGAAACAGCCCATTTACTTTCCTACACCCCTCCCCCCTCCAAGAGAGGCACATTTACATTAAAAAATTGAACCAAAATTTATAATCAGGATGGCAACTGTACCAAAATGTAACCGCTTACGTTTATAAGCGAATAAAAATAATTTTGAAACTTCTTCAATGAATAGAGTTCAAGAGCAAAACTCCTTCAGCCCCTAGTATCAAGTTTCCAAATGTTTTCATTTATTTGCAACCTCAAAAAAAAACTGCTACACAGTATCCTGCTGAAACAGAGAAACAGGTGGATCCCAATCCAATTTCTTCCCATCATATACCTTTTTAGCAAAAAAAATTTGCAGCAATTAGCATAAATTATACATTTGAAATGCTGCATGACTGAGTAAAACTGTGCATGGGAGACAGAGTGTATTTATGTGTATTTATGAAATTACAGTGCATTCCAGTTAATTGAAACACATCGGGACCAGTACATTTTGGCCCACTGACACACACACTTTGTCTAATTTCAATGGGAAATCACTGATTCAATCCTTACCTTCACGCTTTTTTGGGGGATGTTCCCTGTTGTCCCTCACGTAATGCCCATTCTTCTCGCAGTTTATCTTGCTAATGTACCAAGTGTGCAGTTACAGATTTTGGCACTCCAGTTATCTCTACCAGCTGATAATGAGTGGTGTTAGACAAATGGCTTTAAATTTGGTCCAAAGAGGTTATTTTTTCAACTAATGTTAAATCTTTTCATGGCAAGGGTCTCAAGTTTTTTTGGTCAATTTTTTTTTTTAAATTGTTGTTAAAAATCACTACTTTCCAAATCTACATCTGTCAACCCAAATGGATAACAGAACACAAGCAAACAATTGACATAGCTGTGTGCTCTAAGCATGGTGTAATGTCTAACAGCCACACAAGTGGACATGACTGACCAGTTCTGGACCCAATTAAGCAGCATAGTGTCCTAAATAAACAAAGGGAACAAAGTTCTTTAAGAATTGTCCCAAATCAGGATACCCCAATTAACTGATGGCCCAATTAAGTGGAATCCACTCCTTTCATACTCCTTGATTATTGACATGCATTTCCAATGCAACAAAACAATCTCAAATAATTGAAAACCACAGAAATCCAAGTAATCTAGAACAAGCCCACATACTCCAGTTGCAGCAATACTTTCATGCATCATACTCATATACACTCAGTGGCTACTTTATTAGGTACCTCCTGTACCTAATAAAGAGAACATAGTGTATGTTTGTGGTCTTCTGCTGTAACCCATCTGCTTCACAATTCAACACGCATTCAGAGTTGCTCTTCTGCACACCATGGTTGTAATATGTGGTTACTTGGGTCACTCTCGTCTTCCCATTAGCTTGAACCAGTCTGATTATTCTCTTCTGATCTCTCATTAACAAAGCATTTTCACCTACAGAACTGCCACTCACTGGATTTTTTTTTTGGGGGGGGTGGGTTTGCACCATTCTCTGTAAGCTCTAGAGACTGTTGTGCTGAAAATGCCAGGAGAACAGCAGTTTCTGAGATACTCAAACCATTTTGTCTGGCACCAACCATCACACTATGGTCAAAGACATTTAGATCACATTTCTTCCCCATTCTGATATTTGGTCTGAACAACAACAACTGAATCTCTTAACCATGTCTGCACACTTTCATGCACCGAGTTGGTGCAACATGATTGGCTGATTAGACAGTTGCATTAAAAGGTGCACGGGTGTAAATAATAGTGGCCGCTGAGTGTATACTTTGGAAAGGTAAATTTAAGATTATCCCTATTGCCAGATTAGATATGGGATGGTAGATTGGCCAAAAAGCAGATGTACCTACAAGTGTGAGTTTAGTAATACATAACAGCCTTTTGTAAAAGAAAAAGTAGCTGAATGTGTTTGCAAACACAAATCCCACTGTCGTGTTCTAACAAATGTGCAACCGCTCTTAAAATGGCAATTACAATCTCTTGCAGACACTTGAAACATGTTTCAAAACTCTCCCATTTTGTAACAGTAACTGGAATGGAGAGGCTTTGAAAAATAAGTATCTTGCACCAGATTCCTGCCAAATCAATCCCATTATAGTTACTAACCAGTAATGTCCAGTCTGCCTTCTCAATACAGATTTTCAGTGAAAAATTCCATCTACCCTCAAACTCTGAACTACTAGTTTGAACTACAAAGTTATTCTGTGTTTACTTTGATTGCCATATGAAAATGAAATCCTAATCATGCAGATGCTCTTTTACTCTACATAATTTGTTCTACCACTTTGTAAAGTTCTGGCTATATTCACAGAATGAAGGTCATCATGTTGAAAATGTATTTCACATAATCACAAGAGAACAATGAATTATGCTGCAAACCTACTTTTTGTGTAGCCGGGGATCAAATGGGGGATGCTGTGCTCCATAAACTTGTTGTATACTAAGGAAAGAAAAAAAGAAGAGAAAGACATGCCATATAAGTGTAAAAACGGAATAAAGCAAGCATCGTTTGCACTTCATATAGAAAATCTGGAGGAAAAAATCCGATACATTGCATTAATGTATTGCATGTATAGAATTTAGAGTCAAGATCTTCCCAAATGAAAGGAAGTATTGCAAATAAAAGGAGCTGTGAAAATACAGAAGAAATAGCACTCTTTCTCACGGCAATGAAATTTGTTACATAATACAATGCAGTGCATTTTCTAATTACAAGTAACAGCTAAAATGAAAGACAGTGGAGAGAAATAAGCCTGTATATAAATTAGATCTTTGAATAACACTGCTCAGAGCATGATGCAAGTACTTCTGCCCTTCAACTGCAATTCAATTCTACAACCACGCATTGTTCAAATACTATCCCTTTACATAACTTAACTGTAATTTTTGTCCAGTTCTATTTAATTTCAAGTGGAATCAAGAAAGACACCAACTTGAAACAATACACAAATATGGTGGAAAATCAGTATGTTCAAGACCACAAAAGTAATAAGGGACATGAAATCCTCTACTATCATCAGATTTATATTGATTAAGAGAGACTCGAACATTGAGTGATGAAAAAAAGATGTGCAAATATCACAGAATAGATATGAACTGTGAATTACATGCAAATTATCTGTTTTTAAAAAGGCATCACCAAGTTAATTCTGACTTCATAAAATACATGTTTTCTTTAAGGCAAAGATCAGAATTAGAATCAAAAAACATAAATGAGAAAGGCAGCATTCCTCTGGTAGAGTACAGTGTTGTTAGTATCTCCTTTAATATATCAGTTGGCAATAAAGAATCTCTTCCTTGAGGACTATCACAAATAGTAAAGGTGAAGCAATGTCTTGGCTCAAGCTGTATCATTTGTAGATCAACAAAAATCAGTTTTAGTATCAATGCCAAAGTTTCATACATCTAATAGGCAAGGGATGCTCTATAAAATGGAAAATTACAACTTACAGTTTAGCAGTCATTAAATCCAAATACAAAGCTGAGTAGAATTTCATAGTCAGTTAAAAAAATAAAGTTTCAAGTACTGTACATGAAGTGAAGGGTAATCTGGGTCCTCCATGCCGCTCAGGTTATATGCAAATAATCAGCTTGAACAATACTCATTTGCTTTGTCCATTTTTTGTTTATATAACTCAAAGGAATAACTTATGATAAATCCAAATCACTTCCAAAGCACAATGATAGTTGATCACTGGTAACACCAACTTCATTCAAAGCACAATTTGACTGTACTAGAGCAAAGTAATCAGTTAGTTTGAAAATTAGCAGGAAACTTTCATTCTAGGCAAGTACATCACAAATTAACCCCTTATATTTTCCAATTTACAGCGCAGCTAAAATGACACGTATAACATTTATGTCTGCTGATAACAAGTCTCAACATTGACTATTAAACTAATTGTAACTTGTTAACTTCAAATAAACTCAATTGGTAAACTTGACCTTGACATTCTAGTCATCTGTCAATACTTCTGTACTAGAAACATGATAAATCAGATATATGGTCACCTTACTAGGTACCTGTAAACTTCCTCTACTGTGACAGATCATTGCTGTGACCACTTAAAACAGCCTTAGATAAGATTATGTCTAGGAAGAGGTACAGTCGACGTTTCCGGCCAACACCCTTCGTCAGGACTAACTGAAAGAAGAGCTAGTAAGAGATTTGAAAGTGGGAGGGGGAGATCCAAAATGATACGAGAAGACAGGAGGGGGAGGAATGGAGCAAAGAGCTGGACAGTTGATTGGCAAAAGGGATATGAGAGGATCATGGAACAGGAGGCCTAGGGAGAAAGAAAAGGGGTAGCATGAACATTGACATTTCTAACTTCCGCTAATGCCCCACCTCCCCCTCATACCCCATCCGTTATTTATTTATATACACACACATTCTTTCTCTCTCTTTTTCTCCCTCTATCCCTCTCACTATACCCCTTGCCCATCCTCTGGGCTCCCCCTTCCTTCCTTCTCCCTGGGCCTCCTGTCCCATGATCCTCTCATATCCCTTTTGCCAATCAACTTTCCAGCTCTTAACTCCATCCCTCCCCCTCCTGTCTTCTCCTATCATTTCGGATCTCCCCTCCCCCTTTCTAATCTCTTACTAGCTCTTCTTTCAGTTAGTCCTGACGAAGGGTCTCGGCGTGAAACGCCGACTGTACCTCTTCCTAGAGATGCTGCCTGGTCTGCTGCGTTCACCAGCAACTTTGATGTGTGTTGCTTGAAATTCTGCAGATTTCCTCATGTTTAGGTAAGATTATACATGTGATGCAAGTATAATGGCAATCAGCTATGAAATAATTCAATTAATCCACGATACCATGTAAAGGCCACTGTGGGAGAAAAACCTAGTTGTCAAACCTAATTACAGAGTAATTCTATTTCATCCAGGTAACAAACAGGTTCCATTTATTCAAAGATATCCACATATTCAAAAAAAAACAGTAACTCACTCACAGATATTGTTGCATGATTGCCAATAAATCAGAAAATACAAAAAAAATCACTCCACATCGCTGCAATGAATGGCATCAAAAGCACTTAAGACCGAAAAGAAAAAAACAATTACTAAGACCGGCAAAAAAAAAATCTAGATTGCCATTTGTAAGAACAAATTTATTATCAGACTTCTGAATTTAATGATATTGTTTCTATGTATGGATTGTCCATAAATTGGGTGTCTTAACCCAGAAGCACCATGTATCCATTTTCTTTTGGTAAACAATTAAATCTTATTGCAATATGACAGCTGAAGACCCTAACTCATCAAACCACTGCACAGAAAAATAATTTAATAAGAAAAAAAATTACATGCTGAAATTAAAACATGTAGGATTTCAGATACTGGAAATTATCGCTATTTCAGTTACATTATAATAGTTTAAAAAACACACGTAAAAAAGCATATTAAAAGCATATCTGACTCAATTCAGATTTTGCTACAAATCAAATGGTAATTTGCTGTTCAATTCTAAACAAAAGCAAACATGATATGCTTTCAGAGGAAAGTTGGAAGAAATCTAAAACATTCAAAAACCAGTAACTTACTCTCAGATACTGTTGCATGATTTTTCTGATGGCTGAACACCATCATAGAAGCTCATTCTCCAAAATCAAATCAGAATAACACAACATGGAAAACAGCTATTTAGCCCATCAAATTCAAGTTGACCATCAGTCACCCATTTCATCCTCTCCACATTGCAAACAGTCTTTCTCCTTCACCCAACCCATTCTACCTGAACAAAATGCAGTAAATTGGGAAAAAGTGTAAGTGAATATCAGTTTCATCTAGAAACATCATTTGGATCTCTAAGTGGCAAGAAGAGGTAAAAAGGCAGAAACTGCACCTCCTGCCAAGAGAAGGAAAGTAGTTTGTGGATATGGATGGCTAAACCAGGGAGAGAATGGTCCTCAATTGTCAATAATCCATGTCAAGAGGAAACTTTGTCAGTATCTTGGAAGATAAGTAATGTCACCTCCACATTAAAGTTGTACAGGCATCCAAGAAGTTTAATTGAACAACAAAAGGCAAAGGGACGGACAGTCAGCACCTGCTTTACAGCTTTAAGAATGCAGAATTTCACACCCACAGAACTACTGTGCTACATAGCATATGATATTCCATATAATTCACATGTCACATGTCATACTAGTGATAAATTGTCTTTTCAAAGCATAACTAGCATGGTGCTGTCCCAATTGGAAGTTGCCAAACTTAGAGCAGCTTAAAAAAAATGATCTAGCTTATTGAGGAAAATGTTCCCTATTAATTATGAAACATGCAGGTGTCACAAACCCACGATGCCAATGTATTACTTAAATGTCTCAAATCCACATTGCTTGCTGACACAATTGAGTTTCAGCCAAAAGAACAAGCTCTTTTGGTCCTAATGGAAACTTAGCCAGAGTTTGTCAAAGCACTTCACAAGTGTAACATTTAATAATTAACAGTCTGGATCAGATCCCTGTGCACGCAAGCAAACATTTACAGCTGAAACTTCAAAGATGTTGGAGAGAGATGATGGAAAATGTAACATCCAATAACCATGTATCTGACAGGACATGTACAGGAAATAACCTGAAGAAACAAGCAAACAGAAAACTAAATCAGAATGAAAATACTATTCTGTTAAATAGACTATTTATTTTTGTGTATCTGTTCTGTTCTACAAAATGGCAGCTGAGCATTAAAGTCAAGAGATTACTGAATCCTTGAATTATTATAAATTACACTATTTGTACTTAAACCCTACGTGTGCCATTGATTCATGGGAATGCAATATTGGGGACTTCAATATATTTGTAGCCACCTATTTAAATTATACATCCACTGTAATCATATGGGAACACAGCCACCCGCAGACTCTCCTCCAAGTTGTACACTGTACTCCTTCAATGTCTTAGTCAATAGCAGTTTGGACACAACCTTCATTAGGGCTACAACAGTTTGAGAAAGTGGCTTCCTCCATCTTCTCAAGAGTAGTTGGAGTAGGCAATAAACAAGGGCTTTGCCAATGACTCCCACATTTCAAGGGACAGAAAAATAGCACAAGCAATAAATCTGTTCTACAAAAGTTTAACAAGAATTTAAATCCACACATAGATGTGAAAGTATAGAACATAATATAAATAAACTTAATGGAGACTGAACACTCACTAACACCAACTGAACGAAACAAAGCGTGATTTCACATATTTTCATTAAACAGACATTTTCCTTTGAAAAATATCATTGGTATTGCAAAATTAAAAATACTCAGAAAATTAATAAGTTTTCTCAAACCTAAGCGGCAAAACTTATTTGCGAGAAGCTTATTTATCTTGTTATACCATTCTGATGCAGAATCTATACTGTTAAAATGGATTACAGATTGAAATTTTAAAGAGGATGGTAACTGACAAGTAGTATTTATGCAAATAACTAATTGGAATGGTTTTCCATCTTTGGTTCTTTTTGAAGTATCAGATCTCAACACAGACGTTACTTTGTATCATTCCAGTACGCCTGACATAAAACTGGTCATATCAAAAGTTGCACAACCTTGTAATCAGATGTAGGCTTCAGTGAAAGTCAAAATTAAAAAAAAACTAACCAGACGCTTTCTGACAAGGCAGCCTATGCTAAGATTTCTATAGTCTCCACTCTATACAGAAGTTACTTTGAAAGGTATTAAAAATGCATCAGTAAAATATGACACTGAAAAGAACTACACAGTGCCACGGGGACTAAGACCTGACAAAACAATTCTTTCTCTGTGCTCCCGATAAAACAAATTGCTAAAAGGGGATTGCATATTTACAATCTCAAAAGCAAACATTAACGCGAAATTAGCAGCAGGGTGAGGGTGCAGGAAATAATTGCAAGAGGCATCAGCCGTCCCAGAGTCAGTAAGCAAGAACACGAACCTTCCGGGAACCTTGCTGTTCCGCTTCCAGAATTGCCTCCTGTTTTCATTCGCCATGACACTCTCCTCTCACAAATTCCGGTTTAAAATTATCCGAATTGCGACTGAAAAACCGAAGCAGTAAAGCGAACCACCACGTCAAAAAATGGTTAAAATTTTAAATAAATCCCCACAAACTATACGACAAGCAGCCATGTTGGCGAGCGGTGTCAATGCTCCTTTCTCATTGGCCAGGGTAGACCTCCTGCACCGGGCTGTCCAATTAGAGTGCGTAATATTTCCAGGTGGGCCGTCTCCTTGACGATTGAAGGAGTTGATTGACATGTGGATTTGGGCAGGTGTCCCCAGTGGGGCCATTGATCTCAGCTGTCTGATCACCACAATGTTTAAACACCAGATGGAGAGATTAAATTACTTTCTCTGACCAGTGTTGGCAGATCATTGTTTTATATGCAAACAACAGGAATTCTGCAGATGCTGGAAATTCAAGCAACACACATCAAAGTTGCTGGTGAACTCAGCAGGCTAAGCAGCATCTGTAGGAAGAGGTGCTGCTTGGCCTGCTGCGTTCACCAGCAACTTTGATATGTGTTCATTGTTTTATATACCTTCTTCCTTGATAGCACTGTGATAGCAGGCTACAAAATTTAAAAATATGCAGACATCTGAATTCTGAAATAAAAACAAAAACAGCTACTGTGCATTGGAGAGGGAGTTGCAGCTTCAAGTCTTTGATTAGTACAATTGAGTAAACTTCTTCAACAAGGTTGTTCACAGTCATCGATTTAGCCAAATTCATTTACAATGCAAGTTGACGACAATAATATAAATTTTAACATTTATTTGAACTCAAGTTTAATAGTGGTTTACTCCTTTCAGAAAATTTAGAAAAATCTGTGCATAAATGCTTATTTTAAGGATATCAGGAAGGTGCACTAGAATGAATTATATCTGCAACAAATGACCTGTACTCCCACAACAGTTAAGTATTTACACAAGAGATTCTGCAGATGCTGGAAATCCAGAGTTACATGCTGGAGGAACTCAACAGGTCAGGTACCATCTATGGAGAGGAATAGAGAACATATGTTTGGGCAGAGACCCTTCATATCTAGACAGAGATTCACATCACTTCACATATCAAAAACTATAGACCAAGTGCAGCTAAGCATAGAACATAGAAATCTACAGCACATTACAGGCCCTTTGGCCCACAATGTTGGGCCGACCATGTAACCTAAAGAGAATTAGGTAAGTAGAATTACTTAAGATAGTCACTTGATGGCCAGTATGGATATATGCCATCTGCCAAAAAATATCCTTTTGCACTATTTTTATATTTTTGTAAAGTATTTATGTACATGAATCTCAGGGTTGTTTATGGTGACATATATGTACTTTGATAATAAATTTACTTTGAATTTTAAAACGAGAAAAAACGAGAGCGAAAAAAAAAGAAAAGGAATAGTGAGGTAGTGTACATGAGTTCATTGTCCATTCAGAAATCTGATGATGTTGGGGAAGAAGCTGTTCCTATTGAATGTGTTTATTCAGGATCTTCCTTGATGGTAACAATGAGAAGAGGGCATGCCCTGGATGTCGAAGGTCTTCAATGATGGAAGCTGCCTTTTGAAGGTGTCCTTGATACTGTGGAGTGTCCATGATGCAGCTGGCTGGTTTTGCAACTTTCTGCAGCTTTTTCCAATCCTGTGCTTGACAGCGAGACCACAGGTTGTGAAAACAGTTCAGTGATGGGGTGAGTGAAGTTGACAGAAGTTATCCCCTCTGATACAAGAACCTGATGGTTGAGGGGTTATAACTGTACCTGAACCTGTTGCTGTGGGTCCTGAGGCTCCTGTACATTTTCCATGATGGCAACAGTGAGATGAGAGCAAGTCCTGGGTGGTGGGTGTCCCTGATGATGAATGCTGCTTTCCTGCAACATTTTTCTGTGCAGATGTGCTCATTGGTGGGGAGGGCTTTACCCATGACTGACCTAATTATTGCAAATATCAGGGATCTTGAACCTCAAATGTGTTTTCAGAAGGCAAAAATACCAGAGGAAATGCATCAATTTCCAGAATTAATGCATTCAACATTTTGCATGATGGAATCCACGAGAAAGGCATCATCTCCTTCAACCATAATCAGAGTGGAGAGACAGGTCAGAAACCAATGACTAGGTCAAGCTTGCTCTGGTGTCAGTGTTCTGAGGGCTGATGTAAACTTTATAGGTTGAATTGTTTTTGGTTTCATGAGTCTTTTTCATATAAAATTAATGCCACGCTCTTGAGGAGTTTGGCCTGAGGGAGGACATTAATGTTGATTTGCTTACTTTTCCAGTGGAATTATAGTATTTTGTGTTGACGGCATTGGTGCTACATTCCACACTGTTTTACTACTCCTTACCCTCCTCTTCCTCCTCCTTCTCCATGTGGTACTTGGCAGGCGGAGCGACGGTGAAGGCTGGAGTTCTGTTCTCTGTTCCTTCAATCCCTCTCCTGTCCCTGCCTGATCATATTGCGCTTGCGAGTTTGGCACTGTTAGTACGCTGACCTGCCTGCCCACACAACGTGAAGCATTTAGCTTCCTGGCAGTTAAATGGCCGGTAATCCTCCTTCCTGTAGTTTGATCAGATTTCTGCTTTGAGGAAGTACCTTGAGTTTTCTGCAAGTCTGTCATTCTTTGAGTTTCTCCTGCTGCCCCCTGTAACTATAGCGCACGCCGAAAGAAAAGCACAATAATAAGTGTTTGCATCTTTGTCTGCACTAAGCTGCATCATCATAGTTTTATTTGCTGTACACGTATAATACATGTCAGTAATCATTCCCAATCCATCCGTGTATCTCTCAGGAATTTAAGCACATCATCATCCAGAAAAAAGATGATATGAATGCTGATTTAGTAGGTTCAGAAAAGGATGCAGCAGAATTCTCAATCTTCCTCAGGCATCCCCACTTTCCATTGAAATGCCAGTGGCAGGTATGGTATCAGA
This sequence comes from Mobula birostris, assembly GCF_030028105.1. Classification (NCBI taxonomy): domain Eukaryota; kingdom Metazoa; phylum Chordata; class Chondrichthyes; order Myliobatiformes; family Myliobatidae; genus Mobula; species Mobula birostris. The sequence continues at coordinate 69,153,091 of NC_092383.1, forward strand.
AAATAATTATGAGGGACAGTGTTAATCTACACATGGATAAGCAGTGATACTTTTATAAGGGAGAGGGGGTTGGGTTCTGACTAATTTTATTAACTTTTTTTGTTAGAAGTAACAAACTATATTGATGACAGCAGGGTGGTTGATGTAGTCAATATGAAATTCAATAAGCATCTGATAAGAACCCATATGGGAGACTAGGTTCCAAATTACTACAGGGAATCCAGGCCAAAATAGCAACTTGAATCCAAAATTGTGTGTGTGTATATATACATACACACAATGGATTCCTGTTAGTTGGGACAACATCAGGACGAGTAAATTTTAGTCCAATTAAGTGGCTGCCCCAAAATTAGCCAAAGTTTCATGGGAATAGTTACAAGGGAATAAAAAAGACAAACTGAATAACAATGTATTTAAGTGAAAGGTTGAACAAATGAGAAGTCTGTCAACAGCACTACAGCACAGGGGAAAATGTTGCCAGACAAATCTGTTGGTATTCTTTGAAGAAATAACAAGCAGGATAGACAAAGGAGAATCGGTTGATGTTGTATACTTGGATTTTCAGAAGGACTTTGACAAGGTGCCACACATTAGGCTGCTTAACATGCTACAAGCCCATGTTATTACAGGAAAGATTGTAGCATGGTTAAAGCAGTGACTGATTGGCAGGTGGCAGAGAGTTAGAATAAAGGGAGCCTTTTTTGGCTAGCTGCTGGGGACTAGTGGTGTTCCACAGTGTGTTGGGACCAATTCTTTTTACATTATATGTCAATGATTTGGATGATGGAATTGATGGCTTTATCGCAAAGTTTGCAGACGATATGAAGCTAGCTAGAAAGGCAGGTAGTTTTGAGGAAGTAGAGAGGCTATAGAAGGATTTCGACAGATTAGGGGAATGGGCAAAGAAATGGCAGATAGAATACAGTGTTAGGAAGTGTATGGTCATGCACTTTGGTAGAAGAAATGAAAGGGTTGCCTATTTTCTAATCGGAGAGAAAATACAAAAATCTCAGGTGTAAAGGGTCTTGGGAGTCCTTATGCAGCATTCCCTAAAGGTTAATTTGCAAGTTGAGTCTATGGTGGGGAAGGCAAATATAAAGTTAACATTCATTTCAAGAGGACTAGAATATAAAAGCAAAGATGTAGTCTTGAAACTTTATAAAGCACTGGTGACGCCTCACAGAGTATTGCGAGTATTGGGCCCCTTAGCTTACAAAGGGTGTACTGAAACTGGAGAGGGTTCAAAAGAGGTTCACAAAAATGATTCCAGAATTTAATAGCTTGTCCTATAAGGCCATAAGGAGCATATGATGGCTCTGGGCCTGAATTTACTGGAATCAGAAGATTGAGGTGTGACTTCATTGAACCTATTGAATGGTGAAAGGCCTTGATAGAGTGGATGTGGAGAGGATGTTTCCTATGGTGGGAGAGTCTAAGACCAGAGGACACAGCCTCAGAGTAGAGGAGTGTCCTTTTAGAATGGTGATGAGGAGGAATTTCTTTAGCCAAAAAGTGGTGAATTCTTTGCCACGGGCTGCTGTGGACGTCATGTCTAGAGGTTGATGGATTCTTGATTGGTCAGGGCATGAAGAGATGTTGGGAGAAGGCAGGAGATTGGGGCTGAGAGAAAAATTGGATGAAATGGCAGAACGGGCTCGGTGGGCCAAATAGCCTAATTCTGCTCCCATGTCTTATGGTCTTATTACAGTACTATAAAACTGTGTATTAGTTCCTAATAGTTATTGATGGAGGAATTTATCCAATGTACAAAATGAACAAAATTAGTGCAGACACCTAGTGCAGAAAATGGGCTGTCTTCATACAATACTATTGATGACTGCAATCTCCAAGTCTTTGTTTTCATTGTAAAATTCAAGATGATTATCAATTCCTTAAATTTTTTTGTTGTTCCTACCTTGTTGAAGTAGTGAAATTATTTTACTTTCACCCCAACCATTTCTGGCATCTCCAAGCCTGAATGCTTGAAACCGCTGTGAGCAAAAGGGTTCTGAATTGACTTACTACTTATTTTTCACCAACTACCAGTGTCAAAAATCACTGCTTTTTGAACACAAACGCACTCAACTGATGCTATTAAAAATTCTAAGCACACTGTAGAGTCTAATGGACTTTTGTTTATTGAATTCAAATGAAGGTTCTTGACCCAAAACATTGACTGTCCATTTTTCTTCTCTTCTGTTTGGTCTGCTAAGTGCTTCCAATAGTTTCTGTGTTGCTCCACATTCCAGCATCTGCACTTTCTTACATCTCCACAAAGAATGTGGTGCTGCTAATCATGAGGATAGTCTTATGCTATGATATAATATATATCATTTAATAAAATTAGTTGAGTAATGGCAGAGACATTGAGTTGTATGGCATAGAAACAAGCCCTTTGATACATCTCATCCATGTTGACCTTTCTGTCGACCTGCACTTATCCTATTTGCCCATTTAATTTGTACTTACCATCAACTATCCTTTTATATTCATTGTACCCCAATCTATGTTATCATGCTGATCATAAAATACAATTGATATCAAAGATGAAGCACAATTGCTTTCCAACTACTTTAGTTTTCCATAGAATAATGAAAATGTTATTAGTTACAAAGGTAGAGCAAGGACTTAGGACAAGCAGTAAACAATTGTTTGAAATTCATCATTATTGGTGCCAATTGAAACATTACTTCAACCAAGTAACATCAGAGACATAGTTTTATTATATTACACTCTCTGTTATGCTGCTGGCATTTAAGGCAGCAATGAAGGTCCTCCATCTCTGTTTGTGTGCAGGGCTTCCTTCATCGTGTCAGTATCTTCCTCTCGGCCTTCACTACTGTCAGTCATGCTAGTCCAGGTGGAGACTCAGGAATACCATCACACTCAGATGTCAAAAGATTTTCACTGCTGTTTCTGTAACAATTCTGTTTTACCAGTCAGGCTTGATAAGCCTGAGCTGAACCCCCAAACCTGGAGGACTGGTGGACCTCTCTTAGTCTGTCCTCTACCCTTTGATCTGTTTGGCAAGGGTGGCCCGACCCAAGAGCCAAAGCATAAAGCCCTGAATCCAGCCAATATAACTCTCTGGGTCATTGAGGTTGGGGTCCCCTTGGAGGAGAGAAGTAGGTAAGTGTACTAAATTATGCAAAATTGTTTAATGTTGACCACTGTAAATGTCATAGTAAAATAATGTATCTTTAGGATAAATGCATGGTGTTACAATTACTGCTTGAATATGGAGGAAAATTATAAACGTACTGAAAACAATATAGAAGTAATTCACTGTGAAAATTAATTCAGTTTTCAAAGCCTTAAACATTTCTGATTATAAAGACACGTAGTCCCCTTTTATTGTCATTTAGTAATGCATGCATTAAGAAATGATACATTATTTCCTCCGGTGTGATATCACAAAACACAGGACAAACCAAAACTGAAAAAGCTGACAAAACCACATAATTATACATATAGTTACAACAGTGCACAGTACCATAACTTGATAAAGAAAGACCCTGAGCACATTAAAGTTCAAAGTTTCTCAAATGTCCTACATCTCACGCAGTCGGGAGAGGGAAGAAAAACTCTCCCTGCCATGCCGACCACAATCCAACTCTGAGTCATCCGAAAACTTCGAGCTCTGATCAGCTTTCCGACACCAAGTACTGAGCGCCATCTCTGCCCGAGCGATTCGACCTCTTTCTCGGTCGCCAAAAGCAGGCAAGACCGGGGATTTTGAGGCTTACCCTCTGAAAGATTCCCGACCATACAGTAACGACAGCAGCGGACGGGCGTTTCAGAAATTTCTCCAGATGTTCCTCTGTGATTTCATGTCCATTCTCCATCAAATCAGAATTGTCCACGGCCCCTATTTAACAGATACGACATCATTTTTCACCAGAGAGCTGCGCACATAAGGTTATTACATAATGTGGTAAACCATATATATGTTGTAACTGGGTTAACTGTCTGGACACGCCCCTCTGCTGACTGCCCCTGTGGCTCCTCCCACAGATTTCTGTATAAAGGTGTTTCACCTTGCCCCTCCCCCTCAGTCCAGGGGCAGACACTCACCATGGAGGTTGTTTTGTACAGCGAATAAAAGCCTTTCAGTATTTTACCCAACTTCAGTCTTTTGGAGTTATTGAAGGTGCGCTTCAATTTTATTCGCTGTACATTTTAAAGCATGGAACATGCGCTGAGACCCGACAGGTTAGACCTCGAACCGCAAACGCCTGAAGCTGGAAACGCTTTCGAACTCTGGCTGGCCTGCTTCGAAGCGTACCTAGAGGAAATTAAAGAGACCGACCCCGTAGCGAAGCGCAGAGTTGTACTCTCCAGGGTCAGTCCATGGGTCTACTCGCTAATCAGAGACCAGCCGAGCCACGACGGCGCCATGAACGCCGTCAAAGGACAATACCTGCGGCCAATAAACAGCGTCTATGCTCGGCACCACTTAGCGACAAGGCAACAACGGCCCGGGGAATCAAGTGCTGAGTTCGTCCAGGCCCTATGGACACTCGTGCGAGCCTGCAATTGCCAGGAGCTGACGGCAGCGCAGCATGCAGAACTCCTAGTGAGAGACGCCTTCGTCACGGGGACCAGGTCAGTGTATGTGCGCCAGCGGCTGTTTGAAAAAGCTGATCTTACCTTAAGTTCAGCGATCCAGCTGGCCGACACACTGGAGACTGCTCTGCATGACTCAGAGGTTCTCCAGGCACGCGATCCCCCGATGGCCTCGTGGGCGCCGCAGACCCCGCAACCCGCCGGCGAATCGATCTCGACTGCCACCAGTCGCAAGTCCCTGCCACCCGCCAGCGAATTGACCTCGGCTGCCGCCAGTCGCGAGTCCGCGAAGTGCTACTTCTGCGGACTGGAGAAGCACCCCAGGAAACGCTGCCGGGCCTGAGAAGCTACCTGCTCCAGCTGCGGAAAGAAGGTCCACTTCGCCAAGGTCTGTAAGTCCAAACCGCGAGCGGGATCGAGCAGAACCGCATGCGAGACGTGGGGGTCACCATCTTGCCTGCCGCCATCTTCCCTGCACGCCGCCACCACGTGTGAGACATGGGGGCGGCCATCTTGGTCGGCGCCCCCTCCCACCACCTACGACCAACGGGTGCTCACGGGACACCCCACTGCACTGGACCAAGACAGCGACTCAACCCTGGCCTCCGTGCCCCTCGACCAAAGCGCTCCCCACCAACCTCCAATGTCAATGATGGGCATCCTGCTGGAGGGGCACAGAACAAGCTGTCTGTTTGACAAAGGCAGCATGCAGAGTTTTATCCACCCGGACACGGTGCAGCATTGTGGATTCGTGATACAGCCGGTAAGTCAGAGGTTCACCATGGCTTCCGGGTCGCATACAACAGACATCCGGTGGGGGTTGTGTAGTGATGCTAGTGGTGCAGGACACAGAATATCGAGACTTTACGTTACTGGTCATGCCTCAACTGTGTGCCCCTGTGCTATTGGGGCTCGACTTCCAGAGCCACCTGAAAAGCGTGACAATGGAGTATGATGGGCCCCTCCCACCAATCTCTGTCGTAAACCCCCAGTTTTGTAGGGATACGTCACATACCCCGCTACTGACCACACACACACACACACCGACCCGCACATCCCACCCAACACTATGCCAACTGCCGCACTACCGACGCCACCTGCGGCCTCTCCACCCTCAGAATCCCTCCCCCACCGCTGTTCACCAACTTGACCCCCGACTGTAAACCTGTGGCAACTAAAAGCAGGAGGTACAGCCCAGGGGACAGAGCTTTCATTAAGTCGGAGGTGCAGCGGCTGCTCAGGGAGGGGGTCATTGAAGCAAGCACTAGTCCTTGGAGGATGCAGGTGGTCTTTGTTCGGAATGGGGAGAAGAATAGGATGGTCATGGACTATAGCCAGACCGTCAATAGGTTCACGCAGCTCGACGCGTACCCTCTACCCCGCATCGCGGATATGGTCAATCAGATAGCACAGTACAAGGTGTACTCGACTATAGACCTAAAATCTGCTTACCATCAGCTCCCCATCTGCCGGGAGGACCGCCCTTACACTGCCTTTGAGGTGGACGGCAGGCTTTATCAATTCCTGCGCGTCCCCTTCGGTGTTACAAATGGTGTATCTGTCTTCCAGAGGGCAATGGACCGGATGGTGGACCAGTGCCAACTGATGTTATCCAGATATGGGAACGTGGCCTTACATCACCACCTGCGGTCATGACTGGCAGGATCACGACAACAACCTCCAAAAATTTCTCCAAGCGGACAAAGCCTTCAATCTCACCTATAACAAGGACAAGTGTGTATTCGGGACCACCCGACTTGCTATCCTTGGGTGTGTCGTGGAGAATGGAGTCATTGGCCCTAACCCCGACCGTATGCGCCCCCTGTTGGAACTCCCTCTTCCCAACACCCTCAGAGCCCTCAAAAGGTGCCTGGGCTTCTTTTCATATTATGCCCAATGGGTCTCTAACTATGCAGACAAGGCCCGCCCCCTGGTCAAGTCCACCACATTCCCCCTCTCAGCTGAGGCCCGCACTGTCTTCAGCCGCATAAAAGGGGATGTTGCCAAAGCAGAAATGCATGCGGTGGATGAGGCCATTCCCTTCCAAGTAGAGAGTGACGCCTCCGACTTTGCACTGGCTGCCACCCTCAACCAGGCGGGAAGACCAGTGGCGTTCTTCTCCCGTACTCTTCAAGGCCCTGAAATTCGGCACTCCACGGTGGAGAAAGAGGCCCAGGCCATAGTGGAAGCTATCAGGCACTGGAGGCACTATCTCCCCAGCAAAAGGTTCACCCTGCTGACCGATCAGCGCTCAGTCGCATTTATGTTTAATAACCAACAGTGGGGGGCAAAATTAAAAATGATAAAATTCTGAGGTGGAGGATCGAACTCTCCACCTACAACTATGACATCATATACAGGCCTGGGAAGCTCAATGAGCCCTCCGATGCCCTATCCTGGGGAACGTGCGCCAGTGCGCAGATTGACTGGCTATATGCCCTACATGTAGATATTCGCCACCCGGGGGTTATCCGGCTTTTCCACTTCGTGAAAGCCCGGAACCTGCCTTACTCCCTTGAGGAGATCAGGACGATGACCAGGGACTGCCAAGTCTGCGCAGAGTGCAAATCGCACTTCTACCGACCCGAAAAGGCACAACTCATCAAGGCCACCCGCCCCTTTGAGCAACTGAGTGTTCACTTTAAGGGCCCCCTTCCCTCTACCGACCGCAATGTGTACTTTCTTAACGTTATCAACGAGTACTCGCGGTTCCCCTTCGCCATCCCCTGCCCCGACACCACGACCACGTCAGTTATAAAAGCCCTGTGCAAGCCCTTCACTCTGTTCGGATACCCATGCTATATCCACAGTGACAGAGAGTCCTCGTTTATGAGTGACGGGCTGCACCAATACCTACTGGCTAGGAGTATTGCAACTAGTAGGACCAGGAGCTATAATCCCCGGGGGAATGGACTGGTGGAGAAGGAGAATGCCACGGTGTGGAAAGCCACACTCTTAGCCCTCAGGTCAAAGGGATTGCCGGTCGCCCGCTGGCAGGAGGTCCTTCCCGAGGCACTCCACTCCATCCGCTCCCTGTTATGCACGTCCACCAATGCCACCCCTCATGAGCGGCTCTCTTCATTTCCCAGAAGGTCGACCACAGGGACACCCTACCAACTTGGCTGACGTCCCCGGGGCCAGTGCTGCTCCGGAAACATGCGAGGAGCAATAAATACTCCCCGATGGTCGAGAGGGTTCACTTACTTCATGTGAACCCTCAGTATGCCTATGTGGTTTTACCTGATGGGCGAGAGCATCCATTCGCGACCTGGCGCCCGCAGGAGCTCCGGGCCCCTACCCTGAACACTCCGTGATGACTATTGACCCTGTACCCACCAATGTATGTACCTATGAGACACCGTGCACTCCAAACCCTACACAGACACCACACGACACTCCCATACCGGGCACGACGCACATGCATGAAGGATTAACAATGCCTAACATGCTGGCACCTCAAATCAGGCTGGAGCCAGCACAACCGCCGTCGCCAATGCAAACACCACTGGTGTTACGTAGATCACAGCGACGGACTTGACCGCCTGATAGACTTGACCTGTAAATATACTTGTTTTAAATATTGTCAGTCACTTCACTCCACGGGACTCGTTTTTTAAAAAAAAGGAGGGGTGAATGTGGTAAACCATATATATGTTGTAACTGGGTTAATTGTCTGGACACACCCCTCTGCTGACTGCCCCTGTGGCTCCTCCCACAGATTCCTGTATAACAGTGTTTCGCCTTGCCCCTCCCCCTCAGTCCAGGGGCAGACACTCAGTATAGAGGTCGTATTGTACAGCTAATAAAAGCCTTTCAGTATTTTACCCAACTTCAGTCTTTTGGAGTTATTGAAGGTGCGCTTCACATAATAATCTTATTTTAGTTATCTTCCCTATTCTCATGGTCAGACTTATACACTTATTATGTAGTCTAAAACAAATTAGCTTAGTACCTCAACTAGATATATTAAATTACAAGAAACATGGCTGTCAATCTGATCCAATTCCCTTCTGTCTTTACCTAGAGGAGGCTTTAAACAGATACCTGGACACAGCTTGGAAAGTCTTTTAAGGATGGGTAGCATCTACTTAGATTTAAGAAAATTTACATAATGATTAAGTATAAGCGCTGGTGATTTCTTGGAGTTTCTCCCTACTGACTGCCATTACAGCATAAGAGGTGTCAAGGGTTTTTGTTTAATGCAGAAACGTAGCCTAGGGCTGCCAGTGCCCTTCAGGATAAGCAGAAATTTCTCTGGGTGCTGATATTTTATTAGCAAAATAAAAAATCTTGTGCATGGTTGCTCCAAAACATCGGCCCAGATATTATAGGAAAGTGACAAAGAATTTGTCATTTTTGTGTGTGCTCTGTCACATATGCTGGGGAATCTGCCAGAAACCTAGTTCAGGAGCCGCTTCTTAGAAGTGAAATACCTCATGTGATGGATATTCATCTCCCAGGCCCCAAAACACTTCATGCTAATGTCAGCTTTCTTGTATAATTACATAGTCTTCTTAAAGCTTCAGAGTTATTGGTGATTTTTTTTATATGTTATATGCCAAAGACTTGGATGACGGATGATGACAGAAACTCTTAAGGCTATCTGTGTCATAAGTGCTGAGGACCGGTGGACCCAAATGCAGGACACATATACGTTTTGTAGCATTAACAAAAAATAGAGTTTATTAAAATTTACTAGAGAAGCAGGAAAGCAAGGATTGTACAGAGAGACATCGAGGAGTGAATGAAACGGAAGCAGGAATATGCATGGTTGGAATTGGGCTCGGATACTGGACTTAGACTGGGACTCAAGGCTTGGGCTTGGCCTAGGACTCAAACCCGGACTTGGACTGGGACTGGGACTGGGACTTGGGACTCGGGACCTGGACTTGGACTTGAACTGGGACTTGGGACTTGGGACCCGGACTTGGACTTGGAGCTCGGAACATCAGAGCCTGGACTTGGAACTCGGAACATTGGAGCCTGGACTTGGAACTTGGAACAACAAAACACAGAGCTGGGACTCTTCCTTGGATACAGGACACAGAGCCGGGACTCTTCGGGGACCCAGGACACAGAGCCGGGACTCTCCTTGGACACAGGACACAGAGCCGGGACTCTTCTTGGACACAGGACACAGAGCTGGGACTCTCCTTGGACACAGGACACAGAGCCGGGACTCTCCTTGGACACAGGACACAGAGCCGGGACTCTTCTTGGACACAGGGCACAGAGCTGGGACTCTCCTTGGACACAGGACACAGAGCCGGGACTCTCCTTGGACACAGGACACAGAGCCGGGACTCTTCTTGGACACAGGACACAGAGCCGGGACTCTTCTTGGACACAGGACACAGAGCCGGGACTCTTCTTGGACACAGGACACAGAGCTGGGACTCTCCTTGGACACAGGACACAGAGCCGGGACTCTCCTTGGACACAGGACACAGAGCCGGGACTCTTCTTGGACACAGGGCACAGAGCTGGGACTCTCCTTGGACACAGGACACAGAGCTGGGACTCTCCTTGGACACAGGACACAGAGCCGGGACTCTTCTTGGACACAGGACGCAGAGCCGGGACTCTTCCTTAGATACAGGACACAGACCACAGAACATGAAGAGACAGTTCCCCACTCAGAATAGCGGCACACGGCCGGACCTACCCAACGGAGATGAGGACATGAAGAGACAGTTCCCAACTCATTATAGAGGCAAACGGCCGGACCTACCCAGTGGAGGCGAGGACACAAAGAGAAAGTTCCCAACTCAAGGTAACGGCAAACAGCCGGACCTACACAGCGGAGGCAAGGACATGAAGAGACAAAACCACACGACGATAGACAGTTCTTTTATCTTGGCACGAAGTGGCTCCAAGTAGTGGTGAGCTCTTGACTCGGCCCTGGAACTACAGACAGTGGCTCTAAACTCACTCCGGTGGATTAACTTGATGGACCCGCAACAGCGAGTAGCATAGCAGGCTCGCTCAGGCGCGGTAACTTGACAGTCTAGGTCCAGCGAGGAGAGGCGACTTACTGGCACTCGCTTCGGGGAGAAAACTTGACTTGCACCGGCGATGTGACTTGACTCGCTCCGGCAAGGTGACTTGCTCGCACTTGCTTTGGTGATATGAGGTGACGTGAGGTGATGGTCTAGCGCCGAGTAGCTGAAAGCCCAACATTAAATACTGACCATTCAGCTGAGAATCAAGTGCCTTTAATTGCAGAGCCCAAGAAACATGGGGAAACAATGAATTAAAGGAAAACAAGGAGTCAATGGTCCCGATCGGGCACAAAGGAAATTTAAGGGGAACCAGGGAATAACTGATCGGGACCGTGACAATCTGTGTGTCTGCATGAGTTACTTTGTCCCAGCAAAGGTATCTGGAAAACATGACACACAGATGATGTCATCTTCTAGAAAATAGCATAATTATCAGAAGCATTGGGGATTGTTAAGAATGACAAAGAGAATATCAAGAAAGAAGGGAGTTACAAAAAGAAGAACTAGAATTCATTCCTCAATCTTCAGCTTCTGAGGAGGATAATATGTTCGTCTGCCATTCACTGGTATGTTCTACTAGTTCATAAGAATTGGACCTGTGTTTCAATATCCTTTGTAGTTTGCAAATCTGTATTTCAGAAATCTTTTATTAATCAGATATCGTCTGTGAGTGCTAAATGTGTGTTAATAACTATTTGTCTAAATCTAAACACATTTCATTAAAAATAAAATTAACTGTGTTTAAACTACTTCATTAGCTGGAAGTATCTCCTTTGAATTGAATTGACTTTATTTCTTACGTCCTTCATATACATGAGGAGTAAAAATTTTTACATTACGTCTCTGTCTAAATGTGCAATGTGCAATTTATAGTAATTTATAATAAATAAATATGATGTGCAACAGGACAGTTGATTTAACATAGAAATACAATTGTATCAGCATGAATTAATCAGTCTGATGGCCTGGTGGAAGAAGCTGTCCTGGAGCCTGTTGGTCCTGGCTTTTATCCTGTGGTGCCTTTTCCTAGATGGTAGCAGCTGGAACAGTTTGTGGTTGGGGTGACTCGGATCCCCAATGATCCTTTGGGCCCTTTTTACTCACCTGTCTTCGTATATATCCTGAATAGTGGGAAGTTCACATCTACAGATGTGCTGGGCTGTCTGTACCACTCTCTGCAGAGTCCTGCAATTGAGGGAAGTACAGTTCCCACACCAAGCAGTGATGCAGCCAGTCAGGCCATTCTCAAAAACTAGTATCTACTAACCAACAATTCTTTTACAAATGCTGTGTGTTGTTACTAATTATTTTAAAAGGCAAAAAAAAATGGTTCTGAAGGAGAGGGTGATTGCTCATTCTGCTTCATTCTCACCAACCTATGTACCAAGAGTGGCAGGAGACCATCGAGGACAACCAAGGGAGCTGGTGGGTGATGGCCATAGAACACTCTATAAAACAACTTATCCTGCAAGTGGAAGTCACAGTGGGAAACAATTCTAAAATTTGGAATGACTTGTGAAGGTAATTGCATATAATTACAGTATTTTAAAATTAGTTTTCATCTTTGTCTTCCTGGTTAGAGTGGCATGAAATGCATGCTTTGTCTCGCGATCAAGAATAAGTAACTTCTACAAGCAATGATTTATCAGCCAGATGGTTGGTGGTCTTCCACACACAGTGGTCTCCCCCACCGGCAGTCCTGAGACAGTGCCAAATTCCCTTGTAGGAAATCATCCTGTGATCTTTGGCCATTCACAAGAATCTCTATGTGTGCTAGCTGCACCCACAAAGGGTGCTGTGTATTTACATTACAAAGTTGTTTTTTGTCATGTTATTTTTGGAAGTTATCAGGAAAGGGTTGCTGACTAGTGTGTGCCAAACATGCCGCACCCACCCAGCATACAGGAACTCCGATCAACTGAAGAGATAAATAGTAGAAACAGTGAAGAAGGAGGAATTAAGGGTGCCTGCTATTAAGCACTAGCATGAATATTGACTGTGTGTGTACTTGGTAGGTGAGGTTAATGGAGGATGTTACCCCCTAGAAAGACACCTAGTCAAGAAGAAACTAAGGAAGCTAATGTGTCAGGGAAAGGTTGCACAGTAGCAGTGCCCCAAAAGGCACAAATGAAGTTTACAAAAGGGCAGCATTTATGTGAAAATGATGTAAAACACACTTTCTGGCTCAGTTGACGGAATAAATTAGATGTCAAAGGGCGTGGAAATATTTGATTTCAATCTCGTGCCAGAATTCATGCAAGGTTAACATACACAAAATGGCAGAGGAGCAACATCTTATATTCTGTCTGGGTAGGCTCCAATTTGACGGAATGAAGATTGTTTCCTTGAATTTATGTTCGTCTCTCCTCACCACCCCCCCCCCCTTCCTTCTTACATTCTCCTTTCTGGCTCCTCTCTTACACCTTCTCGTCTCCTCACCTGCCTATCACCTCCCTTTGGTACCCTGGTGCCGCTCCTCCTTCCCTTTCTGTCGTGGTCCACTCTCCTCCCCTATCAGATTCCTTCTTCTTCAGCCCGTTTCCTATACCACCTATCACCTCGCAGCTTCCCACTTCATCCCCTCCCTCCCCACCCACTTACTTTAACCGTCAACTGACTTTGCCTAAGCCTTCCAGCTTGTCCTCCTTCCCCTCCCTCAACCTCCTTAATTCTGCCTTCTTTCCCCTCCCTTTCCAGTCCTGATGAAGGGTCTCAGCCTGAAGCAGCAACCGTGTATTCCCCTCCATAGATGCTGCCCAGCCTGCTGACTTCCTCCAGCATTTTGTGTGTGTTACTCTGGATTTCCAGCATCTGTGGAATCTCTTGAGCGAATGCAAGTTTAGGAGCATATCATTTCCATTCTTCAAGTGGTACACTCTTCTTGACATACCCTTTTGCCATGACTGGTGGAGTAGAGGGTTGTTTCTGCAGGCAGAGAGGCTAGCAAGAATATTTGAGGATCAGTAGCAACTTGTGCCACTCAGAAGTGAACTTCATCTGTTGTCGTCTGGAAGCAGGTTACTGTTCTGCGAGAGCAGAGATGCCATCCAGTGAAATTGTAGCCATTTGTGAGAAGATTTCAATTTCATCAAAGTAGAAGATCACAGCTGGGAACACAATATTAAAAGCAGACTGAGAATTTGCCAGAGGTGGATTTGGAGGCTTTGATGGCAATTCTCAGACCACAGCAAGATTAGGTAAGCAGGCCATTCCCTACCTGGCCCAGGGCTACTCCACTAGGACTGTGAAGTATGAAAATTATTTCCTTTCAGGATACCAGCATCTATTCCCACCACTGATTCTCAGGCAATGCCTGTGCCCTGCAATCACCAGCTCAGACTGTCGGCCCTTACACTAGAATTCTGCATTCAGATGCCTTCCAATATTATCTGTCCATCTTCTACAAGTACAATAATTCCAGCTGAAAATATGCTGCCTTCCAGCGAACCGTCAGCAATCACAGGGCAGGAACTGAATTAAAGGAGCCCCTTACAGCTAAGTTTCAAGAAAGTCTTGTACGATTTTTTTTTGCTATAAGTGTATGTATGGTACATTTTCCCATTAATTCATGTTTTGCTGTTGACTAAATCAATAATTTTATTTCAATTATTCAAATGTCAGAAAGGAATTAAAAGACTGAATAAGGTCCTGCCCCTGTTTTTGTCTTACCAAAGTCGATAACATTGCATGGTACTACATCTGCAATGGATTTGCCCAGTCCTTGTTTAAATTACCTTGAAACCCGATATGCTCCTGCCTACCTATTCCATCGGTTCCATCCTCAAAAAGCTCCAGTATGTTTGACAAAAAGAATTTCCCTTTTATAAATCCATATTACAATGTTAGCATTCTTTTTAAGAGTACTAGAGCAAGGACATAATGCTGAAGCAGACCACATTTGGAGCACTGAGCACACAAGATATTCTGCAGATGTTCGAAACCTTGAGCAACACACACACACACACACACAAAATGATGGAGGAACTGTTGACTGTTTATTCCACTCCATAGATACTGCCTGACTTGCTGAGTTCCTCCCTCACTTTGTGTGTGTGTTGGAGTATTCTGAGCAGGTTTGGGTTCCATATTCAAGAAAGAATGTGGTGGCATTGGAGAGGATCCAGAGGAGATTCACAAGAAATAGGACCGCATTTGCTGGAGTTTAGAGAATCGGGGAGGGGGGAGATATATTACTGAAACCAACCGTATATTTAAAGGCAAAAATAGAGTAGACATGGAGAGAATTTTTCAAATATTTGGGAGAATCTGGGACCAAAGAGCACCGCCTCAGTACAGAAGGATGTACCTTTTGAACAGAGATAAGGAGGAATTTTATAGCCAGAGGGTGGTGAATCTTTGGAATTCACTGTCACAGACAGCTGTGGAGGTGGAGGTTGATAGTTCTTCATTTGTAAGGCATAAAAGGTTATGGGAGAAGGGAGGAGAATGGGGTTAAGAGAGAAAATAAATTAGCCATGATTGAATGTTGAGTGGACTTGATGGGACAAATGGCTTAATTTTACTCCTATATCTTATGGTCATATGGTCTGGATTTTGTTTAATCTTTTTAACATTTTCTACTACTTCTGTATCATATAATCACATCCTTCATAATAGCCCAACATTTTTCCTGCCCTGATGTTCGGCTAATTGGTCTGTTGTTCCTTGCCCTCCCTCTGATTTTGAACAGAGGAATTACAATTTATCTTCCAATTTGCAGGATCAGACCCATATTCTTCTGACATTTGAAAGATAACACTTAATAAATCAATCATTTCCCTTCTGTCTCTTTTTGTATTCCAGGATGCAGGTTGTCAGGCTTTAAGGCTTTACTGATTTTCACTTCTATCAATTTCTCCAGCATCAGCTTTTAATTAATACTAGTTTTGGTGAATTCTTGTCTTTCATTAAACTCTTGTTTTTCCAATTTTTCTGGGAAGTTAGTTTTGACAGAATGAAAGCATTTTGACAGAACTTTCATTATGACAGATCAAAAGCATTTGATCCACATTATAAATTCTCCCATTCTGACTGTAAGGAACCCACTTTTGTTTTCACAAGTTGGTTACTTTCTAGAAATTTGTATATATTTTATAATCCTTGCTTTTACAATATGTGTATAATCTACTCTGATCAATCTCCTTTATTGCTGTCTCAATCACTTGGTCTTTTTGTTGAATTAGAAACTATTGCTAATCTCTGATTACTAAAGTTTTCTGGCAACTATACATATGCTTTTTTAACCTGTAGTAACACTTCTTCTTGTGTTTTTGTTCCAGAAAGCCGTTAAGATACAGTGAGCTGAACAATCTGTTTAAGAAAAAGATTTATGCAAAGCCCTCGTAGACAGAGAAAATTTTCTTCTGATAATCACCCATTACATGTACATTCAGGGAACATTAGCCCTTATGATTCATGAAGAACTACTTTGAATGAGAACCTGAAGTGTTGCGTGATTGTCGTCAATTAGCCCCTGAAACATTTGAATGCATGCAATCTTTTCAAGTCTGTACACCCTTTCAGACTGATTGTCCTTGCTTTTAGAAAAGTAGACAAAGTCCCTTTTCCTTGAGGAGGGAGCATCAGTGACTTCCATTATACTGTGTGGAGGAATATTTGCACATCATACCTATCCTGTATGCTGCAGATTTAATGGGGTCAGAAGGTTAAGTACCTGTCTCCATTAAATTTGTAGCATACAGGATACTGAGCTATCCTGGGACAATATTGAAGATTTACTACTTAGTTCAGTTAATTCCAAACAGCATTTTATTAATTTTTGGTGCTTTACAGTAAATAAAATTGTATGGTTGTGAATGGCAATTATCATGAGTTCAAATACCTGTCAATCAACTATTTGTACTTGGAGCTGTCCTGCATGTTGAATCCAGACTATAGTGGATACCCAAGGCAATGCTCTGCAGTGTGCTGACCCAAGGATTAAATGAAGTTCCCAGACACTTCAGTGTGTACCAGTGTTCTAGACTCCAACACTTCAGTGCAGTACCTTTTTCAAATATCTTGGATTTGCTATATTTTGTTTTTTTCAGTGCTGGATGAACCTTCATGGTGCATAATATTATTCAGTTTCTCTGGGTTACTAAATTATCAACATCAAATGGATTATCGGCCCATTTATCACACTGCTGTCGTTTTTTTTACATGACAACAACATTCGCACTGGTTGTTAATGTTTTGACTGTTCCAGAAGCAATCATTTTACCTGAGCTAGCTCTCAGGATTATTGTTAATTTTAGCATAATTGAGTGGGTGTGGCTGAAATCGCATTCTTCCCTGATTTACCATACAAACAGGATTATGCAAAACTGCTATTCCCTGGGTGAGTCCACACCCATCTCCTCCTTTAGTTCCCCTGTAGTTAAATAATTTACACTTCAATCAGGACGATTATTCAATTGTTCAGAATATCTTGTATTTCCATAGTAACTTCAGAATGCAATAATCCAAAAACGTGGTTCACAGGAGTTTTGCCGAAACCAGTGTTTCCTTCTGTAAATTTCTTTTCTGGTGTGCTGTTGTTATTCAAGAAGGGGTCGATTTACAACTCAAACCACTTCTAGGGGCATGTTTTAAAGAGATATGTTTTATTTCTCAATACATAGCCAAATAGTCTACTTTCACAACTACATATGCTAATTGTAAACAAAGTGGCTCTTAACAGAGCAGTATATTTTTGACTGATGAAGGAAAAGTGCTTTTGTTTGAATAATCCAATCAAAAGTTAACTGTTATTACAGCTCCGTAGAGCTCCTAACTCAGATCATGTTCTGTGCACACTTCAAGAGCATCCTCCCGGTTGTATTATTCAAATAAGTATCCATTCTTCAAACAATTAACTTCAGCAGAATTCACACTATGAACATAGACACAATGGTCTCAACCTGAAATGCTGACTGTTTATTTCTTTCCATAGATGCTGCCTGATCTGCTGAGTCCCTCTGGCATTGTGCATGTGTTATTGTCCAAATCGCTTCCTTCTACAGTATATGAGAAGTATGGAAGAAATACAGGTTTGGAAATTCTAAATACAGGACAATTTAAAGAAAACTGGTAACTCAGAACTTACAAGGAATGGTATCACAAAGTTTAATTTACTAGTGAGAGTCATGGAGATCTAAATGTTATTGTCCTGAAAAAGCTGAATATGTTCATGCAGACGAAGTCCTGATGAAGGGTCTCAGCCTGAAACGTCAACTGTATCTCTTGCTAGAGATGCTGCCTGGCCTGCTGCGTTCACCAGCAACTTTGATGTGTGTTGCTTGAATTTCCAGCATCTGCAGAATTCCTGTTGTTTATGTTCATGCAGATGTGTTTTGATCAGAAAATCTCTGCAAACAATCAGCATATTGAAGGGCTGGTGAATGGTTTTCATACAGAAATGATTTAGGTAAGTTATTGAAAAATTTTCAACTTCAAATACTTTATCTTGCATATGAAATTAGATGTTATACAATGCACTACTAAGAATAATTTAATATAAAGTTTATTATCGAAGATAAATAATTGGTGAGTAAAAGCCTGTAATAATCTTAAAGGAAGCAGAGATAGAACAGAAAGTACATTCCTGAAACCATTTTGCTTTCATTGGATGATCATTCAGCCAGATTTTGCTGCCCTAGGCTAATTTAAGCAGCACTTTTCTAGGGAAATGCTGAAACAAGCACTTTTATATTCACAGAGAGAGTTGAGGAAGCATTTAATGAAAGGACAGTTTATGTGCATGACCTTTGACCTTCTGTGAGTGGACAGATTTGTTAATCCTTTCACTATGGATAATGACAAGGTGGCATGCAATAGAAGTTGGTCACTATAGCAAAGGAAATCAGCTTTTTTTCTAGTTTTTGGCTAGCTGCTCTTGTATGACTCTTCTGCCCAGTGTGAGGCACAGCATACTGATACTTCAGTATTTTAAAATGCTTTAACTTTAATCTTTTAATTTCAATAAAATGGCTTCTTAGATGATTATGTCGGTCACAACTAAAAGCAGCAAAAAAAGAATTTGCAGTCTAGGTGAAGATTGTCAACCCGAAATATTATCTCATCCACACATGATGAGGTCATGCCTGACCGACTGAGTTCCTCCTGCATCACATTTTGTGCTCCAGATACCAGCAGCCGCAGTCACTACCAAATGAATTACACTCATTTTGAAATACTCTCCATTCTAAAAATGGTTTCAGCCCCTGAGTGGGTGGCAGGAGTTTAATTTTCATTGACCATGGTATGCAGTGACATTGCAAATTATTCTATTACTAATCCATATTTCTTCCAGCTTTTCCCACAATTCTGCAACTACTTGGTGCTTCCTAAAGTTTTTTCAGTTTCAAAGGCCAGAGTGTGGCTTGGAGTACATTCTGACTAAGCCAGATGCTCCCAAACCTGGAGAAATTGGTGGGATTTCCTGGGATTCAGCATCACTGGGAGAGAAATGAAACCATCCAAAATAGGATGAGTTTCTTGAATAAGGGTTGAGGATTCTCAGAAGGAGCCAGAACTGAAGAAGAATGCTTTTAAACCAGAAGAATTCCAGTTTAATGTGGTGCTAGCGAAGATGTGCGACAGCTTACCGTTAAATCATAAGGCAAGATGTTTGACTAAAAATATTACTTATAACATTTTTTGAGACAGTTTGTGGTGAACTCTCACCGCAGACAGTGAGGAGGCAGGCCGAGGAGAGGCTGCTTCAGGGTATGAGCCGCACTGCGGCTTTGAGAGGCACGACGTGTTCAAGCTGGGGTCGCAGATGGAGTTTGTATCACTGCTGGAGATGGAGTGAGTGGTTTGGAGAGGAGTTGATGCAGAAGAGGTTCGATCTCCATCGACCTAACCCAGGTATGAGATCAGATTGCTCCAAGAGCCAAGCAGATTTGGTGAAATCAAGAACTGCTTCATGCTGGACAGCCTGGGTGTGTCACCGCGCCTGGATCCAGGTCTGGAGCATGGCACTACCCGATACTTGGATAATTTAAACATCAGCCCAGATAGACTGGAAGTCTGAGTGTCGGATACGGAGGCAAGAGTCAAGGTGATTTTGCTCACTCTGCTGTGAATGTTTATTCCTTTCTCTGCAGCACCAAGGCTGTGAACTGATCCGGTCCGCCATGCATTCCTGGTCTCCTGGGGTGTGATTGACTGGGGACCAAGGCTTGGGCCTACACTAGCTACTCCGGGAGCAGAACAAGGACTCAGTCTGGTTTGGGATGCTGTTGGCTTGCTTCTATTGTTTGCATGATGTGTGTGTGTTTTTTTTCGAGTTTCTTGCTTTGTGGCTGCCTGTAAGCAGACAAATTTCAAGGTATATAATTTATATATTCTTTGATAATAAATGTGCCTTGAACCTTTGAATCTCGACTCTTAAAGCAATTAACCTTCCTGAACAATTAAGATGAATGTGCTTCAGTTTGCAAGTTGTTCCTGAGATTTTCCAAATGTAAGGGAGACATTTCGATCAGTTAGTTTAGAATATTATGTCTGAGACTGTGAAGGTGACTATGGCTGTGAACATCTTTTCAGAATGGTCAGTTTCTTTCAGTTCCACTTCCCTGATGAAAGCAGGCAGAATGAGAGTGAGGGTTTACAAAGTTTGAAGCTGCCAAAGGTCAACTTCATCTTAAATCAGGAATTCCAATTTCTTGACATAAGTATACCTGTAATTCTGGCAGCTACTTTCATACCTTCATTAGGTGGCAGTCTGTTACAGCCAGGCATTAGGAAAAAATATTTCAACTTCAAATAACCAGCATTAAAGCAGTCATTCGGCTGTACCATAAATGTACGTCAACGGACTTCACATGTGAGAATAGACTGAGATTCATGTCGATACCATTAGGAGCCAAAGGGTTTTTAGACAAACTTTTAAAACAGGTCCCTGTTGAAAGAAATGTAGGAGGCATTATTCATACAGAGACACATGCAGGATGGACAGCACACAAATACAAGGAAATGAATAGAGTTATCAGACCATAAACTGATGTGTGAGTATTGGAATTTAACTATCTGATTCCTTCACTGAACCCATGTAGTCTAGTGAATTACAAATCCACAGAGAAGTGACAATTATAAATCTTCTAAGTCATAATTTCACTGTGTCATTGGAAATGTTCATGCTAAATGCAGATTTTCGAAAGGTGCAAAAATAACACGGTTGTTATCATGGGTGACTTTAACTTCCCTAATATTAGGGAAGTTGGCACCTGATTAGTACCAAGGGTTTAGATGGGGCAGAGTTGGTTAAGTGTGTCCAGGATGGATTCCTGTCACAATATGTGGACAGGCCGACTAGGGAGAATGCCATACTAGATCTAGTATTAGGTAATGAACCGGGTCAGGTCACAGATCTCTCAGTGGATGAGCATCTGGGGGACAGTGACCACCACTCCCTGGCCTTTAACATTATCATGGAAAAGGATAGAATCAGAGAGGACAGGAAAATTTTTAATTGGGCAAGGGCAAATTATGAGGCTATAAGGCTAGAACTTGCAGGTGTGAATTGGGATGATGATTTGCAGGGACATGTACTATGGACATGTGGTCGATGTTTAGAGATCTCTTGCAGGATGTTATGGATAAATTTGTCCCTGTGAGGAAGATAAAGAATGGTAGGGTGAATGAACCATGGGTGACAAGTGAGGTGGAAGGTCTAGTCAGGTGGAAGAAGGCAGCATACATGAGGTTTAGGAAGCAAGGATCAGATGGGTCTATTGAGGAATATAGGGAAGCAAGGAAGGAGCTTAAGAAGGGGCTGAGAAGAGCAAGAAGGGGGCATAAGAAGGCCTTGGCGAGTAGGGTAAAGGAAAACTCCAAGGCATTCTTCAATTATGTGAAGAAAAAAAGGACGACAGGAGTGAAGGTAGGACTGATTAGAGATAAAGGTGGAAAGATGTGCCTGGAGGCTGTGGAAGTGAGCGAGGTCGTCAGTGAATACTTCTCTTTGGTATTCACCAATGAGAAGGAACTTGATGATGGTGAGGACAATATGAGTGAGGTTGATGTTCTGGAGCATGTTGATATTAAGGGAGAGGAGGTGTTGGTGTTAAAATACTTTGGGACGGATAAGTCCCCGGGGCCTGACGGAATATTCCCCACGCTGCTCCACGAGGCGAGGGAAGAGATTGCTGAGCCTCTGGCTAGGATCTTTATGTCCTTGTTGTCCACAGGAATGCTACCGGAGGATTGGAGGGAGGTGAATGTTGTCCCCTTGTTCAAAAAAGATAGTAGGGATAGTCTGGGTAATTATAGACCAGTGAGCCTTACATCTGTGGTGGGAAAGCTGTTGGAAAAGATTCTTAGAGATAGGATCTATGGGCATTTAGAGAATCATGGTCTGACCAGGGACAGTCAGCGTGGCTTTGTGAAGGGCAGATCGTGTCTAACAAGCCTGATAGAGTTCTTTGAGGAGGTGACAAGGCATATAGATGAGGGTAGTGCAGTGGATGTGATCTATATGGATTTTAGTAAGGCATTTGACAAGGTTCTACACAGTAGGCTTATTCAGAAAGTCAGAAGGCATGGGATCCAGGGATGTTTGGCCAGGTGGATTCAGAATTGGCTTGCCTGCAGAAGGAAGAGGGTCGTGGTGGAGGGAGTACATTCAGATTGGAGGATTGTGACTAGTGGTGTCCCACAAGGATCTGTTCTGGGACCTCTACTTATCGTTATTTTTATTAACGACCTGGATGTGGGGGTAGAAGGGTGGAATGGCAAGTTTGCAGATAACACAAAGGTTGGTGGTGTTGTAGATAGTGTAGAGGATTGTCAAAGATTGCAGAGAGACATTGATAGGATGCAGAAGTGGGCTGAGAAGTGGCAGATGGAGTTCAACCCGGAGAGGTGTGAGGTGGTACACTTTGGAAGTACAAACTCCAAGGCAGAATACGAAATAAATGGCAGGATACTTGGTAGTGTGGAGGAGCAGAGGGAACTGGGGGTACATGTCCACAGGTCACTGAAAGTTGCCTCACAGGTGGATAGGGTAGTTAAGAAAGCTTATGGGGTGTTAGCTTTCATAAGTCGAGGGATAGAGTTTAAGAGTCGCGATGTAATGATGCAGCTCTATAAAACTCTGGTTAGGCCACACTTGGAGTACTGTGTCCAGTTCTGGTCGCCTCACTATAGGAAGGATGTGGAATCATTGGAAAGGGTACAGAGGAGATTTACCAGGATGCTGCCTGGTTTAGAGAATATGCATTATGATCAGAGATTAAGGGAGCTAGGGCTTTACTCTTTGGAGAGAAGGATGATGAGAGGAGACATGATAGAGGTGTACAAGATAATAAGAGGAATAGATAGAGTGAATAGCCAGCGCCTCTTCCCCAGGGCACCACTGCTCAATACAAGAGGACATGGCTTTAAGATAAGGGGTGGGAAGTTCAAGGGGGATACTAGAGGAAGGTTTTATACTCAGAGAGTGGATGGTGCGTGGAATGCACTGCCTGAGTCAGTGGTGGAGGCAGATACACTAGTGAAGTTTAAGAGACTACTAGACAGGTATATGGAGGAATTTATGGTGGGGCTTATAGAGGAGGCAGGGTTTGAGGGTCGGCACAACATTGTGGGCCGAAGGGCCTGTACTGTGCTGTACTATTCTATGTTCTATGTTCTAAATAATTTCTGGTGTTGAACCCATTCATCAGCTCTTCAATATGCTGATTATTATCACAACTTTTCTCATCAAAACACTTCTGTATTAAAGTAGTCAAAAAATATCAAACAAAATGACATTGTATCAAAATGACAATCGCCATATTCGCTGATAGAGGGGAGGAAAGAGCCATTACAGAGACTTACAGCAAATATGAGATTAAAGTAAACATGATGCAGTCTGGGTGTTTAATTTTGGTTATGAGCTAGTCAGGACTGCAGTAGTGGAGGCCCTGATAAACTTTATCACAAAGTCTAACAGAACACATTATTTCAGTTCTGTTACACACTTATCTGGTGACTAGCCAAGTTCATAGCCTAATCAATGGGCATAAACATTTAAAAAAAGGACAAGCTACAAGCAGCAACAAGCAAGAGCTTACAGGGAGAATCCTAGGAATTGAGTAGAAGGTAAAAGTTCCAATTGATATCAGAACATTGGTATGAGGTGTGGGGTTGAGAAGATTACAATGAACTGATTGGAGATATGGAGATCGAAGCCAAGGGGTAAAATCTTGGGGTGGCAAGAATGGCATGGTAGGGTAAGTGATGCCTGTTGTTCCTCCTCTCTCACAAGCAAAGCTTAATGGATGGAATCTTCTGCACTTATTTTGACAAGTTATCTACCAACATATCTGAGCTGTTGGCTGTTCACTTACTGTTAAATCATTCGCAATTTAATTTTTGAATATTATCTGTCTTTCTGTTCCCTTTTTGCATGAAGGAATTAATGTTTATTTGTTCAAAACCAGTACCTTCAACGTTCTGGCATATCTTAGTGCTCTACAGTCTATCCAAGGTTGGGCAGGGTGTTATTGCCAATTTGTATTATACTGACCAGAAAGGCCTCAGGTTTAGCTACCACCCTGGAATTTTTTTTCTAATCTTTATTAAAAGTCAGAACTTCACATGTTATCATTTGTTACTGGGAAATAAAAATTAAGACTGCCATTTGTATGACAGTATTCAAGGCCCCAGCAATTTTTCAACTAATAAAATACTTCGAAAATGTTATCTCTGCTGCAGTATCATAATTACAAATGTAAATTTGCACTTAGCAAGTCCTCTAGACAACAACTAGAATCAACTCCATGCAATTTACTGGAACAATTCCACGCTATGATTTTCTGAGATACAAGAAGATTATTGTACATAAAACCACCCTTATAGTTCACAGTGAACTTACTTATTAGAAAACTGAAATACAGTGCAGAGTCAGAGTATAGTCAGTTCTTTAAAATGATAATATTTAGAGCTTACTGCTTGACTTTGCCATTAAACTTTATTTTTCAGTATATTTGTCTATTTTCTGCAATTATAAATGATACACAGGTGGCATGGTAGCACTGCGGGCAGCACGGAAGCGTATTGCTTCACGGTGCCTGCAATCCAGGTTCAATTCCTGCCTCCATCTGCAAGGAGTTTGTACGTTCTCCACATGACAGCATGGGCTTCCTCCAGGTACTCCAGTTTCATTCCCGCATTCCAAAGACAACTGCGTTAGGGGTCGTAAGTTGTGGGCCTGCTATATTGGCACCAGAAGCATGGCACTGCTTACAGTCTGCCCCCAGTATATCCTCAGACCGTCTGGGTTGTTGACACAAACAATGTATTTCACTGCATGTTTCGGTATTTCGACCTACATATGACAGATTAAGTTCATCTTTACACAAACACAAACCAAATGACAAAGTTGACATTGACTCCATTCTTTTGCTTATTCCTGCTATTGTCAATTGTATGATATCCTAAAATCCATAATAAAGAGCTAATAAGGTGAGCGTGATTCTCCTTTGCCCATACGATCTAATTTCAGCAGACTGGCACCTTTGAACAATTTGTTCATAGTCATGATCTCTGGGTGCAGTCAGTGCCAACTTCAATGATGATTGGGGCATAATTGTTTTATGACTACACAGTATAAATCCATCTCCCAGTGCTACACCTCCTAATGTTTAGAGATTATAACTGGTGTAATTCTGGGGACTCTCTTTGAGCTGAATCTCAAAAATAGAGAATGGAACAGATCGGGCACCCAGAACTTGTCATGATGCATTAAGAATCTATTCCTATGAAATACCCTGGTTTAAGACCATGTTTTATTTTATTAATATAGTTATGCTGTTGAGTATTTTATTTTCTGCAGATTTTCTCAAAGTGCAATGTGTTCCTTTAAAATCATGTATTTCAGTTTTTTTATGTTTATTTCAGTGGATGAAGTTAGGCTTGGTTGTATTAGCCAGTACAATTTGTCTTGTTAACATTTTCACCAATAAGATGCTCTGGAACATTTTTGGGGGATCAGAGATAGCCATTTTCAGGAAAGAGTGCAGGAGTTTCGGAGGAAGAAGGAAAAAGGAAATGGACATTGGACAATGGATGACGGACAATGGACATAGCAGGAGAACGTGGTGAAATGCTCACAGAATCCATTTTGAAGGACAGATACTGTTTTGGGAAAATCTTCATGCAGACAGTGCTCTTATGGAGAATGTTCAAATAACTTTTAATTAGCTTATCACACAGCCTTTGAGAATGTTCGACACCTTGTCCCTGGACGTTGCATGGATATTTATCTATTTTTCGCTTGGACTGTGTTTTCAGGCAGAATTGTTCGGTACCAGCAGTAAATGGGAGGTGAAGCAAACCGGATTGACTACGCAAGAATGAGCTCCAATAATTAGGCTAAGATATGTGTAATGGGCCCTTTATTGTGTTTGTTATAGTTTAAAATATTTTGCCAATCCAATTTTGATGTAAGTTTATACTGGTTTGAGTTAAATTATTGCATCCTGAAAATCAGTAAATTTGCATGAGTGTGTCAGTATTCATACAAGTAATTGCCTTTGTTTATCCTTAAAGGAACATCCAAACTTTTCTGCTTTTGTGTATTTATTGGTGATGGCCTTCTCATCATTATTCCCATGCATTGTAGAGTTATGCTGCTGCTAGGCAACTCATTATGAGCCTATGATGAAAGGGTTACACACATCTCATCCAAACATACCTTTCAAATTCTCTTTCAGCAAATAAAACCATCACCTGTGTAGCTCAATATCTCCTGATCTCCACCAGATAATACACCTGAACTTTTCAGTCTTTTCAGGTAAAATAATTTTCAGTATTTTCTTCAATATGTTTTGAATTCCAGGGAAAGAGGAGCAAGACAGAGAGAACAAAATACTGAAAATGACTCATCAGTGACACACTATTACATCAATGTCCATCAATCAGGAAAAACATGTATGTGCTGGTGGGAGAGGAACTTGTTTGATATTGACAAAGGTAAGTCACCGTTCAGTTGTCAAGAATGATGACGATACTTCAGCAACCACACCTGAATAATTTATAAATCCTCTTTTGGCTTCTTGGAAAATATATATCTGCATTCATCTCAATTTTGGAAATAACTTTCTCTTGTGTTTGTGTAAGGTTAAACTTATCTCACAGAAATAATCCAATTCTTGTTATGCCAATAATCGGTATCTTTTCCGACCTACACCAAATCAAAAGCTCTCTTACTTCGTTCCAACTTGGGCATTACTATACAACAGGTCATCTTAAAATTGCTGAATTAAATTTTTTAAAAATTTAGAAAATACTCAGCACATCAGAATGCACCTGAAGCAGGAACAGTGGCAGAGTAATGATTCAGTTTGAAATTAATCTGACATTGCTGGTAAAAGAAAGTGGTAAAGGCACCAGAAAAGGGCCGAAAAAATGTATGCTGGATATGTGAATCATAACTGAGTAACACACACAGAGTGCTGGAAGAACTTAGCAGATCAGGCAGCATCTGTGGAAAACGTTTCAGGCTGAGACTCTTCTTTACAATTGACTTCAAAAGTGCCTGACTATCTGACTCTCCCGATAACCTTTGCTTATCAAGGATGCATCCACTTATGATCACATCTGCACAAATAACTTAATTGCTATTATTACATGTTTTTGAGCTTATGGTAATAAGGAACTATTTAATAAAAACTAATTTTTGTCTGAATCTTTTACGTAACCACCAGAACTGGAATACGAACTAAGGCAACAGACCTACTGAATAACACACCCATGATAATGAAGTTGCTGTAATGCTTTGCTTTTTCTTCTGCTTTTGCTGGTGTTATTACTCTGTTGTATTTTTTAATGTTTAAAATAAGACCATAAGACTATAAGACATAAGAGCAGATAGACCATTTAGCGCATTGAATCTTCCTCACCATTTTATTATGGCCGATCTGTTCTCACTCTCAGCACCTTCTTCCTTCTTCCCATAACCTTTCATGCCCTGACTAATCAAAATCTATCAACCTCTGCCTTAAATATACAAATTCCTCAGATTCATCATCCTTTAGCTAACAAAATTCTTCCTCCTCTCTGTTATAAATGGACGTCCCTCTATCTGAGGTGGTGCCCTCTGGTCCTAGACTCCCCCACTCTGTGAAACATCCTCTCCATGTCCACTCTATCTAAGCCTTTCAAGATTTGATAGGTTTCACTGAGAACCCCCCAATTCTTCTAAATTCCAGCGAGTATAGGACCAGAGCCATCAAACACTCCTCATATGATAACCTTCCAGTATCAATCTAGTAAACCTCTTCTGAACCCTCTCTAACACTAGCATATCCTTTCTTAGATAATGGGCCCAAATTGGCTCACAATATGCCAAGTTACTTCTACACTCAGATTTTGGAAGAGACTGAAGACTGCAACATCAGTGGAGAGGACCAAGAAGGTATGGACAAGGAAGTCAGAGGAGCACTTATAGGACTGTTTTGAGTTGGTGGACTGGACAGTATTCAAGGGTTCGTCTTCAAGTCTGAATGAATAGGTGTGCCTATGAGAACATATTGTCTATATCTAAATCAAAAGCAGTAGATGAACCAAGATATTCGTGGTCTGCTGAGGGATGATCTGCAGCATTCATGTGTGGTGATCCAGGGCGATCCAAGAAGATCAGGTGCAACTTATGGAGGGCTATCTTGAGAGCAAAAGAACAATTCCAATTGAGGTTAGAGGAAGAATCGGATGCATGTCAAGTCTGGCAGTGTTTGCAGGCAAATACTTCCTACAAAGCAAAGCCTGACATGAATGGCAATGATGCCTCACTCCCAGATGAGCTTTGCAAGGGAGAATAAAACTACAGCTATGATAGCCCTGTGATCTCTGTCTTGGAGGCCGAAGTCAGAACATCTTTTCAAGAGGGTGAAGCATTGCAGGGTGACAGACCTCAATAGTGTTTATGGTACAGCTTTGAAAATCTGTGCCAACCAAATAGTAGGGGTGTTCATAGACATTTTCACTCTTTCATTGCCACAGTCGGGGAGTTCCCACCTGCTTCCAAAGGACAACAATCATACCAGTGCCCAAGAAGAGCAGGGTGAGCTGCCTCAACAACTATTGTCCAGCCATGCTGATGAAATGCCTTGAGAGATTGGTCATGGTTAGAATCAATTCCTGCCTAAGCAAGGTCCTGGATGCACTGCAATTTGCATATCACCACAATAGGTCTACTGTGGCTCTTCATATGGAATTAGATCACCTGGAAAATACTAATACTTGCATTAGGCTGCTGTTTACTAACTACAGCACAGCACTTAACACAATCATTCCTACAGTTCTGATCAAAAAGCTTTCAAAAACCTAGGCCTCTGAACCTCCCTCTGGAACTAGATCCTTGACTTCCTCACCTGAAGACCACAGTCTGTGCAGATGGAAAAAACATCTCCACCTTGCTGACAATCAACACTGGCACACCTGAAGGATGTGTGTTTAGCCTACTGCTCTATCCTCGCTGCACCCATGACTGTGTGGTTAGGCACAGCTCAAACACTATCTATAAATTTGCTGACAATACAGTTATTGTTGGCAGAATTTCAGATGGTGATGAGAAGGCATACAGGAGCAAGACAGATCAAGCCGGTTGAGTGGTGTTGCAGCAACAACCATGCACTCATTGTCAATAAGACCAAAGGATTGATTGTGGACCTCAGAAAGGGTAGGACGAAGGAACACACACCAGACCTCATCAAAGGATCAGAAGTGGCAAGGCTGTGTAATTTCAAGTTCCTGGGTGTCAACATTGCTGAGGATCAATCCTGGGCCCAACATATCAATGCGGTTACAAAGAAAGCATGGCAGCAGTTATATTTCATTAGGAGTGTGAGGAGATTTAGTATGTCACCAAAGACAATAGCACATTTCTATAGATGTACTGTGGAGAGCATTCAAACTAGCTGCATCACTGCCTGGTATTGGGGGGGGGAGGGCACAGAAGTAAAATAAGCTGCAGAAAACTGTGAGCTCAATCAGTTCCATCATGGGCATGAGCATCCCCAGTACCCAGGACATTTTCAAGGAGTGATGCCTCAAAAAGGCCACATCCGTTAAGGTTCCCCCATCACCCAGGGCATGCCCCGTTCTCATTGCTACCATCAGGGAGGAGGTACAGGCACACACTCAACGACTTAGGTATAGCTTCTCCCCCTCTGCCATCAGATTTCTGAATGGTCAAGGAACCCGTGAACACTACCTCACTGCTTTATTTTTCTCTTCTTGCACTACTTTTAATTATATTTTTTATTATTATGTATTGCAATGTATTTCTACCGCATCACAACAAATTTCATGACAATGCGAGGCCTCACCAGTGTCTATTATAAAGCCTTGGCATTACATCCTTTCTTTTATATTCTCGTCCTCTCGAAATTAAAGCTTTCATTGCATTTGCGTTTTTCACCAGCAACTCAATCTGCAAGTTAACCTTTAGGGAATTCTACATGAGGCCTCCCAAGTCCCTTTGCATCTCAGATTTTTGAATTTTCTTCGTTTAGAAAATAGTCTCTGCTTTTATTCCTTCTGCCATAGTGCACGACTATACATTTCCTGACACTTTATTCCATCTGCCACTTCTTTGCCCATTTCCTAATCGGTCTAAGTCCTTTTGCTTCCTCAATGCTACCTGCCCCTCCACCTATCTGTGTATTGTCTGCAAACCTGGCAACAAAGCCTTCAATTCTTTCCTCCAAGTCATTGACATATAGCTTAAAAAGAAGCAGTTCCAACACCAACATCTGTGGAGCAACACTAGTCACTGGCAGCCAACCAGAAAAGTCTCCATTTATTCTCAAGCTTTGCCTCTTGCTGATCCTTTACCCATGCCGGTATCTTTCCTGTAATACCATGGGCGCATACCTTGTTAAGCAGCCTCATGTGTGGCACCTTGTTAAAAGCCTTTAAATTTAATGGTTGCAATATTTTCATAACATTTAAAAGGAAGTGATTTTTATTCAATGGTTTGTTGAAAATTCAGTGGTTTTTAAAAAAAAATTCCTTCCAATTTATCATAAGATTTGAATAAAGTAAGTTATTGTCAATAAATAGACTTCAACGCAAATATGATATTTACTATTTTCTGTGCCGAAGCATGAGTTGTACTGAGGTCTTAAAAAAATTCCCAAACTTTTTGTGGGGAAATAGCAAAAAATTTCAAGGAATATGGCTTATTTATTTTTAAAACACTGGGAACCCCCCAAGGTAATTGCTGCTGTTCCTCCTCTCCTACAAGCAGAGCTGAATGTGTGTGTGTGTACGCGCTCGTGCATTTCTGCCCAGAGAAAGGGACAGAAACATTTTGGGCTGTTAGGCCTTCTAAAATTGTCAGGAGACCATTTATATTCATAACCATGTCCCTAGATTAAAGATCAGAGACCTCAAGAATGAGCACAAATAGGTTTTGCATATGATAGAATCATGCAGCACAGAAAAGGGCTCTTTGGCTATCGAGCATCCATCTCCACTTATCGCATTTTTCCTCTTAGATTCCCATAATCTCCACCCCTTTGTATTCCTGGGGGCCTTCCACCTCATTTACAGTCTCCAATTAACTTACCAAGCAGCACAGCTTTGACATGTGGGACAAAACCAGAGCAACAGGAGGAAACCATATGGTCAGAATGAGAATGCCAAAAGTGTGCATAAAGACAAGCTGAAGTCAGAATTGAATCCGGCTCTCTGGGGCTGTGGGCAGTATTACCGACCTCTGCTTGACTCTGCCATACTTCATACCCAATTGTAAAGCTCAATCTTCGGAAACTTGATCCCTTGAAATTCAGTAACAGATTAATATAAGTCCACTATATTGTCTGCATTACAGTTTCAAATGTCTTTGTGGTAACACATGACCTATGTTTGGCTCTTAAAAACCTTGCAGGCTTGACATGATTTTGTACCCTAGCAAGGGTTCTGAACCAATAAGGAGCTCTCAAAATTTACCATCAGGTTTACATTTCATTAGATTATTAGGCTGTTTCCCAGCAATCTTCCAAATGTAGAAATGTTCCTGTGAATT
The DNA here is from genome assembly GCF_030028105.1 of Mobula birostris. Classification (NCBI taxonomy): domain Eukaryota; kingdom Metazoa; phylum Chordata; class Chondrichthyes; order Myliobatiformes; family Myliobatidae; genus Mobula; species Mobula birostris. The sequence continues at coordinate 69,184,663 of NC_092383.1, forward strand.
TTTACGTCGTAAAATCCTACCTACTTATCGTATGTCACTCCATAAATTTTGACCAGTCGTAAAATATCCAATGTTCTTGTCAAATAACATTTTACTGGATTTATTGTTCAATAGCATACTTATAAATTCTTATGAAGAATTTATTAATTGTGCTTTATTTAACAGCTGCTAAGATGGAGTCACTGAAGCTTACACCACATATCAAACAGACTACAGTGTTTGCAAATAAATCCCTTAGGCCTTGTTAAAATTTGCAAGATGAACTGTGCCCACAAAGCCAACATATTGCAGCCAATCAACTGCAACTGAACAAGCAGGCCTGGCATTATGCTGTTTAACAGTATTATTATATAAACAGTAACTTTAAAAATGAAAATTCATTGGAATTACAGATCTTTCACCATTATGTAAATAGATACGTCTTGCATATAAACTACCATGGTTGGAAAAAAAACATATAAAATGAAAATTTAATTTTAAAATATATTTTATACCGAACCTTTCATCTTCCAGAACAAGGCTCAGCTGGAATAGGAGGCAATCTGCTCCAAGACTATTGCTAAAAAAAATTCTCATTATTTTATGTTTTCATTTAGGGATACATGTGGAACAGTCTCCTCCAGCTCAAATGAGCCGCATTGCCCTGCAACCCAACTATTTAACCCTAGCCTAATCATGGACAATTTACAATGACCAATTAACCTGTACCACAAAACCCCATGTGCGCACAGAAAGGACATACAAACAGCTTACAGATGGTTTCAGCATTGAACACTGAACACTGACGCCCTGAGCTGTAATGGCATTGCGCTAACTGCTACACTACCATGACAGAAATTGCCTAAAATTAACCTGCCGAAAGGTCTTGGTCAACTGTACTTTTTTCCTTAGGTGCTGTCTGGACTGCTGAGTTCCTACAGCATTTTGTGTGTGTTGCTTTGATTTCCAGTGTCTGCAGATATTTTCTTGTCCATGGACTTTCTTGTCCATTTTCCTATCCCTTTCCTTCAGGAAACTCCACACATCACACAAAGTTCTTCCCCAGAATAAACAAGCAACACAGCTGAAATGAATGGAATACACTAGGTTCAAATAATGTTTCATGATCAATTTTCTTCCTTGTTATCAATAATTTGAAATTTCAAAATATGTGGTATAATCACCATATTCTGGTTAAATATTATTTGATATATTTTGGGTTCTCAGCAGAGTATTATAAATGTAAGAAATATTGCTTTAGAGATGCAAGTGACATTTTTATCAAGGGTCTCCAGATACAGTAATCCTGTAACAAAAGCTGCCAACCAGCCTCCAGGCCCCTTTGTGAAATAAATAGAGGTATCTTACAAGTCACTCTTATAACCAGAAATTCCACCATCTTCTCACATTCTGTGTTGTCAATGCCATTACACTGTTTAATTTAAAAGATTTATATCATGGCTGAATAACATGAAAAATAATATATATTTGTTGCAGTTGGTTTATTTATAGTACTTCAATATTCAACTTTCAGAAATAGATACTCCTCTTTTGTTAGCCATAACTGTGTATTACTTAAGTCCTGTTTGGTTGTATTTAACAGAGATGTGACAATATATTGCACTTTAGCCACTATTATAATGTAGAAAATGCAGTAACCAATATGCCATAGCAAGGTCCTATGAATAACAATCGTATAATGACAAGATAATCTGTTTTGAAAATGTTAAGTCAGGCTCTTCTTTGAAACAGAATTGAAAGATTTATTTACTTATTTACTAAAGCAAAACCCGAAAGTATGAATGGCAGCGATGCTTCACTACCAGATGAACTCAATGCCTTCTATGTGCGCTTTGAAAGGGAGAACACAACTACAGTTGTGAAGATCCACGCTGCACCTGATGACCCTGTGATCTCCGCTCAGAGGCCAATGTTAGGCTGGCTTTAAAGAGAGTGAACCCCCACAAGGAGGAAGGTTCCAATGCAATACCAGGTAAGGCTCTGAAAACCTGTGCCAACCAACTAGTGGAAGTATTCAAGGACATTTTCAACCTCTCACTGCTATGGGCAGAAGTTCCCACTTGCTTCAAAAAGGCAACAATCATACCAGTGCATAAGAAGAATAATGCGGGCTGCCTTAATAACTATGGCCCGGTAGCACTCACATCAACAGTGATGAAATGCTTTGAGAGGTTGGTCATGACTAGACTGAACTCCTGCCTCAGCAAGGACCTGGACTTGTTGCAATTTGACTATCGCCGCAGTAGAGCAATGGCAAATGTAATTTCAATGGTTCTCCTCATGGCTTTAGACCACCTGGATAACACAAACACATACGTCAGGATGCTGTTCATCGACTATAGCTCAGCATTTAACATCATCTTTCCCACAATCCTGATTGAGAAGTTTCAGAATCTGGGCCTCTGTACCTCCCTCTGCAGTTGGATCCTTGACTTCCTAACTGGAAGACAACAATCTGTGCAGATTGGTGATAACATATCCTCCTCGCTGACAATCAACACTGGTGCACCTCAGGGGTGTGTGCTTAGCCCACTGCTCTTCTCCTTCTATACCCATGACTGTGTGGCTAGGCATAGCTCAAATACCATCTATAAATTTGGTGACGATACAACCATTGCTGGTAGAATCTCAGGTGATGACGAGAGGGCGTACAGGAGTGAGATATGCCAACTAATGGAGTGGTGCCGCAGCAACAACCTGGCACTCAATGTCAGTAAGATGAAAGAGCTGATTGTGGAAGTCAGGAAGGGTAAGATGAAGGAAAACATACCAATCCTCATAGAGGGATCAGAAGTGAAGAGAGTGAGCAGCTTCAAGTTCCTGGGTGTCAAGATCTCTGAGAATCTAACCTGGTCCCAACATATCGATGTAGTTATAAAGAAGGCAAGATAGCATCTATACTTTATAAGGAGTTTGAAGAGATTTGGCATGTCAACAAATACACTCAAAAACTTCTATAGTTGTACTGTGGAGACCATTCTGACAGGATGAATCACTGCCTGGTATGGGGTGGGCTACTGCACAGGACCGAAGTAAGCTGCAGGAGATTGTAAATCTAGTCAGCTCCATTTTGGGTACTAGTCTACAAAGTACTCAGGACATCTTCAGGGAGCGGTGTCTCAGAAAGGCAGCATCCATTATTAAGGACCTCCAGCACCCAGGGCATGCCCTTTTCTCTTTGTTACCATCAGGTAGGAGGTACAGAAGCCTGAAGGCACACACTCAGCAACTCAGGAACAGCTTCTTCCCCTCTGCTATCAGATTCCTAAATGGATGTTGAATCTTTGGACACTACCTCTCTTTCTTTTAATATACAGTATTTTTGTTTTTGACTTTTTTAATCCATTCAATATATGTATGCTGTAATTGATTTACTTGTTTATTTATTATTATTATTTATTTTATTTTATTTTTTATTGTTTTTTTCTCTGCTAGATTATGTATTGCATTGAACTGCTGTTGCTAAGTTAACAAATTCCACGTCACATGCTCGTGATAATAAACCTGATTCTGATTCTGATTATTTATATTCTCCTGAAGAGAGCATGCAATCTTGATTAATTGTGATATCCAATAGACAGCATCTTGAACAATGTAGTATTTCTTTACAAATCCATGTTTGCCCGTCTTTGAAGTGTGATTTGAACGCACAAGCTTTGTGTCTGTGGCACGAGTGCTACCAGATGAGTACAATGAAATATCTTATACTTTGGATGAAACAATTTTTCAACCCCAGTGGAAATCAGCTTGGTCTCTAAGGCCAATTTTTTCATGTGAAATTGCCTCTGCTAAATATTACTTTATTTATTAGTGTTCCATGAACCGTATACCTCTTACTCAGAAAATAAAATACATTTTGCACAGATGCAAATGAACAGTTAGCCTCCTTTTGAATATTATCATTTTATTGATCTTGGATAATGTGTTGTGTCAGACATTTAGCGACAAGATTCGTTAACTCTTTTGTTTCAGAAGAATGCCTCAAATGATCCAAAATTTCATCACAAGAGACTATAGATGCTGGAATCTGGAGCAGCACACAAAATACTGAAGAAACTTAGAAGAGTTAAATTGGATCGAGTGGTGGCCACTGAGTTGATTTAATATTTATTCAGTTTACGCTGAACCAACATGGTACAGGTTTCCCCCGCCATCCGAAGGTAGAGCGTTCCTATGAAACGGTTCGTAAACCGAAATGTCGTAAAGCAAAGAAGCAATTACCATTTATTTATATGGGAATATTTTGTGAGTGTTCGCAGACCCAAAAATGACCTACCAAATCATGCCAAATAACACATAAAACCTAAAATAACAATAACACATAGTAAAAGCAGGAATGATATGATAAATACACAACCTATATAAATTAGAAATACTTTTCCACAATCATTACTGAACTGTTCTCCGTAGCGAAAATCTCACGCAAGCGCCGTCGGCAGAAAATCTCACGCAAGCACTGTTGCAAGAACACTCTCTCCAGTAACCTTTAAGCTATGAAGCTGCCAAATCATACCAAATAACACGTAAAAATACACAGCCGATATAAAGTAGAAATAATATATGTACAGTGTAGTATCACTTACTGGAATTGGGAAGACAGCGCAGAGCACACTGATGATGGTGTGTTAGACTGAGTCGTTGGAGTTTGGGTGGTGCAGTGGCCCCCAGCCTCCAGGCCGCCGAGGGATACATTGCTGCGAAGCATGCAGGGGTCCAGTGGTAGCCGGGAGGCATCCAACACATCTTTAAGAAAAATGCTGAAATAAACATGCTAATTAATGAGGTGCTGCCCGGCACGTAATTGTCCGTCCAGATCAATGCCGATTGCCGATTGCATCGCCTTTGATCTGGGTCAACATTTACCTGTGGGGCGGCGCCTAATTAATTAGCATGTTTATTTCCGCTTTTTTCTTAAAGATGTGCTGTGTGCCTCCCAGCTACTGCTGCATTCTCCGCGAATCAGTACAGTATCTTTCCGCGGCCTGGGTGTTGGTGTGGTGGGACACTGGGGTGTCATCTTGTCGTCTGTTTCCATTAGGGCAGGCAGCTTATCTTCTCCGATGACTGCCCGCCTCGATGTCGAAGGTCGAGGTTCGTCGACTGCTGTGGCTGATGTGGAAGGCTTGCTTGACTGCTGAGCCTCGCGCATTTTTCTATCATACAGTTCTTTATAAGGACTCAAACCATCTTGCAAATATCCCCTAAACCTACGTACCCTTTCAAAATTAAAGTCGTACTTTATCATCGCAGCGAAAATCTCACGTAGTTGCTTTACTTTCGCTACTGCATTCGGTTTCGCTTGTTATCCTTTCCTCTTCCAATTTGCACCAGCTCTTCATCTATCAGTTCTTGATCATGGGATGCCAAAACCTCTTCAACATCATCTTCGTCAGCTTCTACAAGCCAAACTCACTTCGTCCTTACTTCGTTCACCACGATCGAAACGCTTAATTATGTCTAGTTTTACGCTAAGTGTAACACCCCTATGAGCTCTTTTGGGCTTTTCCGACACCATAGAACTCATCTTGCCAACGGCTGCTCACAGGCACGTGTTTAAGCAATGCCGTTCCGAATCCGAGGGAGAGCGGCTGCTCGGGGCGTGCGCTGCCTTTTATCGCGCGCTGCTTTTTCTCGTAACAGTGAAAACACCTTCTGAAAGTGAAAACAGGGTACTAATGTAGGTCTTTCATAACTGTGAGGATTCGTAAGCAAACGTTTGAAAAGCAGGGGACACCTGTATAGATTTCCAAACAGAATTAATACAGATTTTGACAGAAAATAAGTTACGCAAAATAATAAAGTGCAATTAATAAAAATAATGACATAATATTAAATTATTAGCTGTTACTTTAATAGTTACACCTACTCAGATACAGTACTCAAGCTCCGAAACAGAAATTGAGCAATATTGAATCTTGGCCATGAAACGGCAGTTAAGTTTCAATCTTCTGTTCTTCGTGTGATACTTAATTCTCAAAGTTAAAATTTCACAAGGCAATTTTGTTAAATAAAATCTAGGCTTGGGTTTTTAAATAATTTTTACAAGATTATCCTCAACAAGTGGAAATAATGCCATTACTTAGTGTCGTGCAGAATATTTACAAATATATGATTTAAAAATCTGTTCTAATTCTCTAATAATTTATTATTGAAAATTCATTGGACTTTGGTTAATTCAGTCCTAAAGTATCTTCAATAATAAATAAAAAGCAGGGAATGTATGTACATTATAAACCACAGTAAATGAATTACCCCGTCTTAATACTTAATTATGGAGTAAAAATCTCGTGAAGATTCTATTAGTGTTTTATTGAACTGTAAAGACAATTTGCTGTTTTGCTGATCTTCCCCTCACCCGATGTTCCTTAAGAATATAAATAACAGGTGACAGCTTTAGTACAATATAATACCTTCAAGCTTTGGCTTTGAAAAGTAGCACAAGATTTCTTGCATGGGGAAAATTGACGATGTATCCATAAGTGATGCATTGAAGTCCTGGCATTAGAGTAAGAAGCTGGAGAAGCACTTTAGTTTGATAATAGGCCCCCTGAGAACCATTTGGCAGTTGTTTCATTTTTGTATTACTATTATGTTAGTCAAACCCAGGTTATAACCCATGAAATATATATTTTGTTCATGCTTCCCTCTTTAAGAGAATAATATGGGAGCTTTCCGATTAGAAATGTACCTGCCTTTGGCCTGGACTTTCTTCAGCAAATGAGATTGGTTCAATATTCTAGTTCAACAATACTAACCAGGTACACACATTGGTCTGAGATCTGGACATAGATGTTCAGCCTTTATCATTCTGGAATTGGTGAAAATGCAAAATCTTTGTAATTCCACATGTTATGTAAAATATCTGGGAATTTCATTGAAGCTGCAGAATTTCAAACAACTGCCTGTATTTTTTAAGAAATAAATACATTTCTTCAAGTCTTCTTAGCATGACCTGTTTGTGGAGACCCACTTGCTCCTTGGCAGCTCTCATATCACAAGGCCAACCTTTCATGGCCTTACCCTGAGCCATGAGGCTGGGGGTCATCAGCCCTGATGAGGAAAATCCCTTATATTTGGTAGCAACTTAGATGTCCAACCAACTAGATTTCGAGCGTGGGGTTGTATAGGGCTATTTGCCCCAGTCAGGTATACTCTGGAAAAGGGGGGCTTACAAATTCTTCTTTGCTGGCTATTTCTTAATTATGAACTTCTTGTTGGAAAGAATGTTAACTGAATGTTTATCAAATGATCATAATCAAAAAAGAGCTGTGGCTTATGGGTATTACTACTGCAGACCTCAGCGATATGGCACTTGAGAAGCATGATCACAGCAATCTGAGAAACTGGCAATGAATAAAGAGACGTAATGTCTAATTTGCTTGTCTTATTCTCCTGCTGTAGCCATCAAAGAAAAGATCACGTAACTCAAAACTTGTCAATATCAACTTGAGAACCTTTTCTCTCTTATCCATCCATGGACTGAAACTTGACAACAAGCAATGAGAGGACATCCTTGCTCAGTATACACAGGTAGCTGTGAAGAAAATGGCCATCTCAGCATTAGACTTTGTGTTTCTATTGATCTTATATTCTTGTGCATTTATCTTTTTGCCGCTAGGCATGAGATCACAAAGAAGCAACCTAGTTCAGAACATTGACATCAGTTTGACTATATCCTGATCTGTAGCAGATTCATTTGAGACCTATAGTTTATTCACTAAATCCATCATTCTCACCTACTGACTGACTGTACCATTATCTGGATAAGCTCCCAATTCTCCCTCTAAAGAACCATTATTCAAAACGAATCCTCACCAAGGGTTAGAAAATGGGAACTCAAGACAAAAATGTGCTCCTAACTGTCTTAAACTCCCTTTTAGACTGAGATGGCTATTAGATTTAACAAGAACTTATGTAAGGAATTTCTTTATTAATCCAGAACCTGGATTGGCCAACTGTTCTTCTAATTGGTTTCTTCAAGATCTGGCAGATCCGTGAATGTTCTTAATTTCACATTTAAAATGTTAGGGAATTTTGAGAAAAAACACTGGTTTTCTGCAATGCATTTTAAATGCTCTTTTTTTTTCACAAAATAAGAAGAAATCCAGTTCTATAGTGACCTGAATCTGAGATCATGATAGTTCAGTATTTTTATTTTTAATTCAGTTTGAAGAGATCTTAATACTTTGCTAAAATTGGATATTTGTCGTTAATATGGAAAAAGTTTGGGTGAAATGGTTCAACTTCTGGTTCCTGTAATAAATCACAGCTGGATTGGTAATGATAAACAATACTTGCAGATTTTTACCAGTTTGGATACTTCCTTCTCTCTTGCTTTACCCCATTGCTATATTGACTGCCACTTTCACTTAAGTGCCTTTGAATAAACCTAATTGGTCACTACCCAAATTTCAAATGCTGCATTCTTAGGGCAGTGTATTAGGCTGCTATTATAAATTATATTGTCAATATGGAATTTCGTGCATGTGTAAAAATGATGTAATTGGTCTTCAGAATTTACTGATATTATGGTCAGAACTAAAACAAACTTATTTATAAGCAACAGTGATGGAAAATTAAGCATATAATACCTCGAGTATAATTAGATGCAAAGTCAAATTCAAAAGCAATGTTTAAAAACATGATGTTCACATACAAATTTAACAATTTGGACAGACTCAGAATCATAAGTGAAGCAAAAAGTTAAATTTCTTGTATTATTAATATGAAATTTACATATGAATTCTCTTTTTCATCAACAGCCCTCCAAAAACAGTCTTCAGACACAAGTAGGACATTGGCTAAGAGTTTCAATTTTAAGATTCAAAATGCATTGTGGGCCTAATGATATTATAAGGCTCTGTGCTTTACATATTCATAAGACATCTACATCTGTATACATCTGATTTGGTTGCCAAGAAAGTATTTGGTTAAAATTGCAATGATTATTAATTGAGTCAGAAAAGGACAGTCATTTATTGGAGTTGATTTTATCTGCACTTCTGTTTCAAGAAAGCAATGTGTGTTAATTTGTGCCCAATTAGAGTAAAGATCATGTCAAATAAAATCTTAAGTTCAAGTTCATGTTTATCATCATCTGACTGTACATACAACCAAATGATTCAATGATCCCCATCCTGAAGAAGGGTCTTGCCAGAAATGTCAAATGCGTGTCCTTTTCCACAGATGCTGCCTGATCTGCTGAGATCCTCCAGTGGTTTGGGTGTGTTGCTCTCGATTTCCAGCATCTGCAGACTTTCTTGTGTTGGTAAATATTCCTCCAGACCACGCTACACCCACACAACATATATCACACACAACACATAAACGAAAAGACTGTACTACAAATAAGCTAATAAAATATGATTCAAAATATGTAAAGCACTGGTAAACATTTCGCTGTCCTACTGACAAGACCTTGGTGGTGGCAAAGTATTCATTAGTCTCACAGCCTGAGGGAAGAAGCTGTTACCTAGTCTGGTAGCCCTAGACCTGATGCTTCTGATGGTAGTGGGTCATAGAGATTGTGGGATGGTCGGTAGGGATCCTCAACAATGCTTTAGGCTGTAACATTCCTGGTAAATGTCACAAATATATACTGCAAATAAGTTCATAAAATAGCTTATAAGGGGAGGGGAGGGAGACACCGATGAGCTTCCAAGCAGTTTTTACTGTTCCCCATAGCGTCTTGCAGTCTGATGCCTTGCAGCTTCCATACTAAACAATGATGCTGCCAGACAGAACACTCTTGACTGTGCCCTGTAGAAAGTTCTTAGGATGAGGGCAGTGAGCCTTGCATCCCTCAGTCTCCTCAGAAAGTGTAGATGTAGCTGAACCATTTTGATTAGTGTGTGGTGTTGTGGGTCCAGCTTAAATCATCCATTATGTGCATACCAAGGAACTTTGTGCTCTTCACTCTCTCCATCACAAAGCCATTATTGTTCAATGAAGAGTGGTCAAACTGTACCTCCCTGAAGCCTATAATCACCTCTTTTGTCTGGTCCACGTTGAGACTACGCAGATGAGGGCAACCTCTGTAGTATCGTCAGTGAACTTGATGTGCGGTTTGAGCTGAATCTGGCAGTGTGGTCGTAAGTCAGCAGCGGAATGAGCACACATCCCTGAGGGCACCAGTGCTCAGTGTGATGGAAAAGGCTGGGCATAATCAGCAAGTTATCAGGATATGCAAAGAAGGAAACGTGATATTGAAATAGCCTGAACGAAGTTTAATGGTGCTATCTGAGAAATATTTCAACACTTGATTTTCCTTTTTAATGAAATCTATGAACTCTATGTGAACGTTGGAAAGAATCTTAATACTTAAGTAGATTTTAGGAGCCAATCCATGTAAAATAAATGCTGACATGAGTGAAGTTAGTTGTGGCATTTATCTTCTTTGTGAACATATGGAGTTCATACTCTAGACACATTAGTTGTAGATAGGACCATCAGGAAATTAGTGGAAGTCTGTTCTAAATTCATTATTATTTCTCTCATCTGAATGAAATAACTTGAAAATTTAATTTTCTATTGCTGCATAACTCAATAGTTTTTTTCCCTAATTTGTTACCACCACACTTGAGCATCTTCAGAGAGCTCCATAGTTTTAACATAATATAGAACTCGTTCCCATTTATGAACAGAAGACATTCGCTGCCAAGAATATATTTGCATGTGCCAATTTCCCTGGCATTTGATAGGACTTGAATATTCATGGTAATCCTGGACTCACCAGGAGCCTTGTAGAAGGATGTAGTTACCTGCTAAGAGTGAGATCAACGAACAGATCTCTAACTCATGTGAGGTCTCACGATTCATGTTCTGTGTGCTGAATGTCCAAAAGTAAGTATTTGTGTATATTTTATGAAAAAAGGAGAGAAAAGACATTCAATATTAGTTAGTTGTACATTACAGTTGGACAGACACATCTATATCCTTTTTCCACTGACAGATTTAAAAACTAAATATTAAATCGTAATATTTCAGAAAATACTGCATCATTCATTTTGCTACATACACTAGTACATACCACAGTTTATTTGGCAGCCTACCAAAATGAGACCTGTTATTTACTGGTGTACAAAAAGGCTTGGTTTTCCATGAAATACTGAATAAATATGCTCAACCTAGCCCCCGGGACAACTAAAGGAAGATCTGTCCTGCGGTATCTTTGGCATGGAGACAATTGTAGTGCTTATTACCGTGTGCAAGGGAGCAAGTTGATACTGAGAGCAAAACTCTGAATATGGAGAAATGAGAAGAAAGATTGCATTTAAGGAATTAATGATCTACCTGGCTGTTACACTAACTCAACCCCATTCCACCTGCAGAACATATTTTTATTTTTGACAGGAGAAAACTGAATACCAGTGTTTTGCTGCTGGTATGGATAACCACATAATATTGCAAGGTGATGAATTTCTACTTTCTATACTTTTTTTATTTTTCATATATTCTTTATAAATGGAATTTCAGCTTATTAAGTCCCCGCTAGCTCAGAGCAATCTCATCAAGCTTGCACCCTTCTTATTGCCCTGCAAGCTATAGTAATTTCTCCCATGTGCTTTTTCAAGTTCTCCTGTCACCTATCCACCTGCCTGCTATGGAGGTAATTCATTCGAGGCAGGAAGAAACACACATAGTCATAGGGAGAAGGTACAAACTCCATACAGAACAGCAAATGAGATCATGATAAAACCCAGACTGTAGAGGCAGCAGCTCTTTCCGCTACAGATATATTTCACAAACAAACCATGACTATTAAGGCACTATCTGCCTGCTATTATGTAACAAATTTGTAAATACACTTAGTATTGAATGTACATTCACAGTCTTTGGTTGCTGTAGACAGGTGGTCCCCAACCTCCGGGCCACGGACCGATATGAGGCTGCGAAGCATGAAGGGGTGCAGTGGTAGCTGGAGCACACCCAGCATATCTGTAAGAAAAAAGCCAAAATAAAAAAGCTAATTAATTGGGTGCCACCCAGCACGTAAATGTTGGCCCAGATCAGAGGTGGTTACCGATCTCACTTGCTCTACGTGATGTTCACTCCTCTTTCCAGGGCGCTGGAGCCTTTAGCTGTTCCATTGTTTGGTCAATTTAAATGCCAGCCCAGACAGGCTGAAGAGACAGGGCTATCAGGATCGAGGTGACATGTTGAATCTACACAAACTTCTAATAAAGTATAGGTGCTGCCATGCTTCCTTTGTAATGACAGTTACATGCTGGTCCCAGGACAGACCCTCTGACACTTTTCAGAGAGAGGAACGTCGATCCTTAATGCTGAAGAATTTAAAGTTATTGACTCTCTCCACCTCAGTTCCTCTAATGAAGACTGGCTGCTGGGAAGCACCTAATTAATTAGCTTGTTTATTTCGGCTTTTTTCTTAGAGATATGCTGGGTGCACTCCGGCTACCACTGCACCCCCGCGTGCTTCGCAGCCTGGTATCAGTCCGTGGCCTGGAGGTTGGAGACCTCTGCTGCAGACCATCCACTCTAAATTTTGGTGTGTTGTGCATTCAGAGATGCTCTTCTGCACACCACTTTTTTAACATGTGGTTGTTTGAGATACTGTCAGCTTGAACCAGTCTGGCTATTCTCTTCTGACCTCTCTCATTAACAAGGTGCTTTCGACCATAGAACTGCCACTCACTGGCTGTGTGAGTGTGTTTTTTTTTGTTTGTTTTTGCACCATTCTTTGTAAACTCTAGAGGCTGTTGTGCATGAAAACCAAGAGATCGGCAGTTTCTGAGATACTCAAACCACCCCATCTGGCACCAAGAATTCCATGGTCAAAGTCACTTAGATCACATTTCTTCCCCATTCTGATGTTTAGTCAGAACAACAACAGGACCTCAGGACCATGTCTACATGCTTTGATGCATTGAGTTGCTGCCATGTGATTGGCTAATTAGATATTTGCATTATCGAGCAGGTATCTAATAAAGTCGCCATTGAGTGTACATCTATATATCTAATTCTAGAGCTCTAAGAAGATGACTTCAAACCTACCTCATTTAATGTCTTATATCTGTATATCAGAGATTTGTCTTAATGAGTACCTCAAAATCTCGCCCAGTAAAAATTTCCAAACCATTCATTACAATAGATCAGAAATATAATTTAGATTATTTGCTGTGGGATTGTATTTCATAAATTTACCCACATATCAGAAATGACAAGCTGAGTAGAAGCACGAACTGATAGACAATATAGTCAATTCACATAATTATGATTTCAGTTATGTTTCCCAATTTTGACTAACTGATCATAATATATTCAGAAAATTCATTTGCATGCTGTTGAGTCTGTCAAATGACATTAACAGAATATCCCCCACTGGCTATAAGATTTCTGGAATAAAATTAATGAGAAATGAGAAACCCTTTTCCTTTAAGAGGCATAATCATAGAACCATCAAGATATAGAGTGTGAAAATGAGCTTGTTGGTCCAATTTACCCAAGGTGCCTATCTAGGTCAATCCTATTTATCCACGTTTGTCCCTTTAATCCTTTTATATCCATGTACCCATGAAAATATCTTTTAAACCTTGCAGTTGTAACCACCTCTTCCACTTCCTTTGGCAACTTGTTCCATATACCCGTCTCCTCTGGGTGAAAAAAATTAGCCCTCAGATCTGTTTTAAACCTTGCCTTTTATGGGATATGTGGAGCAGTCTTTGTTTCATTCCTACTCAGGACCACTCCATCAACTCTTCCTCCTGGACTCACACAGAACTCAAAATGTTCACAATGCTTGCAGCTAATCTTCACCCTGCTTTCACTCTCAAATGGTTCATCTCTTTCTCCTCCCTTTCTAGTCTCTCCATCTTCAACTCAGGAGATAAGTTAGCCTCAAACGTCAATTGCAAGCTCATAGTTTATGCACCTATTAACCTATCTTTTGGAAGGATTCTAATTCTTTCTCTCACTTCCTCACACTTATTCCAAGAATGTGGCTTTCTGCATAGTCACCGCCGAAATATCTCCCTCCTTCCTGAACCATGGATTCTCTCTACCACCGTGAACAGAATCCTTAACTACAATTCAGGGAATGAAATCTTCTATCTGTTCTTTAGTGTACTTCAACAACAGAGAACGTAGAACACTATAGAACAGTACAGGCCCTTCGGCCTTCAATGTTGTGCCAACCTTTGAACCGACTCAAAGATCAATCTAACCCTTCCCTCCCACATAGCCCTCCATTTTTTTTCATCTGCCTAACTGTCTAAATGTCTCTTAGATGTCATCTACCACCACCCCTGGCAGTGTGTTCCATACACTTACCACTCACAGTGTAACAAAACTTACCTCTGAATTTCCCCTGTACTTCCCTCCAATCAACTAAAAATGATGCCTTCATGTGTTAGCTATTGCTGTTTGGGGGAATGGGCACTAGCTGTCCTCTCTTTCTATTCCTCATCATTTTATACACCTTTATCAAGCCATCTCTCCTCCTCTTTCACTGCATAGAGAAAAGCCCTAGTTTGTTCAAACCTTCCCAATAAGACATGATTCCTGGTAAGTCTCCTCTGCACCCTCTCAAAAGCTTCCACATCCTTCCCACAATGAGTTGACCAGAATTACACACATTACTATAAGTGTACTCTAACCCGAGTTTGATAGACCTGCAGCATTAGGTTCTGGCTCTTGAACTCAGTCTCCCGACTGGCCAACACAACATGCACCTTCTTAAACACCCCATCAACATGCATGGCAATTATCGATATGGACCCCAAGATCTGTTTGTTCATCCACACTAAAAATCTTGTTATTAACCCTGCACTCTGCCTTCAAGTTTGGTCTTCCAAAGTGTATCACTTCACACTTCTCTGGACTGAACTTTATCTGTCACTTGTTAGCCCAACCCTACATCCTTCTAATGTCCCATTGTAGCTCATGACAATCTTCTGCACTGTCCACAGTACCACCAAACTTCATGTCATTTACAAACATAGTACCCCATCCTTCCACTTCCTCATCCAAATCATTTACTAAAATATTAAAGATAAAGGGTCCCAGAACTGCTTTTCGCAGAACAGCACTGTTCATGGAAATTCAGGTAAAAATACACAGCATGTACCTTGCCTTCAATTGACAAGCCAGTTCTGAATCCATGCAGCCATGTTTCCCAGGATCCCATGCCTCCAGGTTTTTTGAATGAGCCTACCATAAGGAACCTGTCAAATACCTCATTAAATCCATATACACCTCATCCACTGCTCTACCTTCATCAGTTTGTTTTGTCACTCCTCAAAGAATTCCATCAGGGTAGTGAGGCAAACAAGAATGCTTGTGAACTCAGGATGTTTCCCTCTTCTAATGTTAATTCATCTAATATATAGCCTTTTTTAATTTTATCATTCATTTGCAAAATAATTGGAAACAGTCAATAACTTCAAAGTATATTATAATTATTTCCACTATTATAGAGGTATGAGCATTAACATTTCATGAAGGTAATAAAGTGTCCCTTTCTTTGTAAGTTCAGGTAACTGTCAGAATTTAGACATCTGTTCAGTTAATCTTAAAAGCAAATTGATAAAATATTCAGTAGCATTTCTATGGTTTCCATAGTGATAACTTGATCATCTAGGAAAGGAATTATTAATTGAGACCATCAAGGTACACTTTATCTGGAGAGAGAATATTATTGTGTGGTTGGATGATGTTTGCAGTATTAACAATGGCAGCAGTCAAATTAAAGGTCCTTGTCAAAGTTCAGGTGGTGAAGGAATTTCAATTTGTTGGTCAGGTGTGACATCGCCATTGACGACTAATCACCATTTACAAAGTGTTTTTTTTCTTACAGAGAATGAACAATACAGTCAACAATAATGACCCTAAATCACCTATTCAGAAATTATCCATTAGTGCATAAAACACATCCCCAATGTTAGGAACTTTGTGGCAGGTGCTGAAGATGGTAGCTTTGTTTTTCCCAATATTTAATTCTAAGTTGTAACTTCTGTCAGACTGACAAGGCGCCTGGCAACATTAAGGTAATTCTCATGGAAAATCAACAATATGGAGGATTAATTCTGTTTCTCTTTACACAATATTGCCTAGCCTGCAGGGTGTTTCAACAAGATTTCAGTTCTATTGTGATGGATATTCTCTTGCCAGAGCCCAAGAGGCTTATTGCCAACCTCAGCTTTCTAGCACACAGCATGATCTTTCCAAAGGGTCAGGGATGTTTTTGACATAGTTAACTATCTAACCAATATTCCTTGCACAGATTCTTGTTATAAACAACAAAAAGGTGATGTCTTGTAGGCCCAATATTTAATCATCATAAAACAATGGTTATGTTAATTAGCCAGCGTTAAACCAGATTACAATGGCTAACTTAATTGCACCATTGTGAGTTAGTTCAAGGAATCTTGCATTTCAGACTGATATTGTCATTTAGCCCATCAATGATAGTTACAGGTATAGTTGATCACACAATAGTTGAGATATTTGTGTACTCAGAGTAAGCCATCACTGCATTAATTTTGCATGCCTGGGATCTCCATCCCCAGAAACTTTAAGACCATCTATGTGAATTGCTTCTTCTCATCTGAAGCACATCACGTGCCGATAACATCAACTAATAGAAAAATAGCACAAATGTTAGAAAGCAGTGGGGATTGATAAGAATGACAAGGGGAATGACAGAAAATTGGGGAGACAGAAAGAAGAACTAGATTTCATTCCCCGACCTTCATTTCCTGCGATGGATGACAAGTTCGCCTGAAACTCATTAGTGTTCTTTTAGTTTGTATTTTACCAGTGTTTGAAAATCATTTCCAGTTTATAAATCCTTTGTAATTAAAAATTTATTATAGATCAGAGATTGTAGGTGAATTTGAAATATGTGTTCAGAGCTATTTGTCTAAATTTAAATGCGTATAATCTAAATTCATAAAATAAACAGTTTAATCAATTTCATTAGCTGGAACTATCTCCTTCTTGGGGAGACCCACCACTCAAATAATGGATACTGGTAGGTAGACCTCACTGCAGAGACAAAACAGGTAAGTGTTTGATGAGTGGGTTGATACAGTACAATCTCCTTATAGTGAGGGCACCTGTAGATACCTATATCAGATAGGGCTAAAAATCCCCTTTTGAGTTCAGGGCTTTGTGAATCCAATACTATCACACTGTATCACAAATAGAGCAGTGGAATTGAGGAAGGAGTACAAGATGATGTATTTATTGTTCCTAATACTCATAAGAAAGCTGATCTGATGCCTGTAATGATATCTACAAGGACAGCATTTAGTTATATTCTTGGGCTCTTCAAAAGGTTCAAAGGTTCAAAGGTCCAATTTAATGTCAGAGAAATGTATACAATATACATCCTGAAATGCTTTTTCTTTGCAAACATCCACGAAAACAGAGAAGTACCCCAAAGAATGAACGCCAGTTAAAGGTGAGAACCCCAAAGTCCTCCCCCCCCACCAGCTCCCCACTCCCGCGCATAAGCGGCAGCAAGCAACGATCCCCCCTTCCCACCCAGGAAAAATAAGCGCACCCGCTACTGAACGCAAGCATGAGCAAAGACACAGACTTGCATTTATCCCAGACTTTTGCTTTTCATCCAGCATTCAACAAACCACAGGTTCTCTCTGTCCCTAATAAGAGAGAGGGAGGTTTTCATTGGTAATATAATTAAGTGTGTGATAGAAGAGGCTCTGGTTACAACTGTGAGCATAAGACTGGAATTTAGGGAAAGTTGTTCCAATAAACCGAACAGAAGAAGCAGCGCATGGGCATTGTTGATGACACCACAGGGAGTGGGGACTCAGCAAGTATGAGCAGGAAACCTGAACCCTGATCATAGTCACCTGGAGTGTTATTGATGACTTTAATTAGCACCTTCTCAGCTCTTCAGCAGGATTAAAGAGCTGAAAGGAGTATTTTCAATATGTGTTTGTAGTAAAGGTGGGGTTGGAGTTGGGCCAACAATGCGTTCCATAGCTTTGGAGAGAAAGGGGAAGTCGGAAATGGGGTGGTGGAAGTGAGTGAAGAGGATTTTATTTTGGCAAAATCTGTGGTATTTTGAAAAGGAGGCATACAGTTTGAGAGAAAGTACTTAAAGGAAAGGAATTATTTAAAATGGAGGACAGCATAAAGGTGAGGTAGGTGCATTGCATGGTCAACAGTTTAGTGAGAAGAGTATCGAGGGTTACTTGGGACTTAAATATTTCACCAGGATCACACCATCAAAATATAGATAGTGGAATTGATGAGACAACTGACAGATACAGAAAATATCCATGGCAGATTGAAAGACAAACATTAAAGAGAGTTGGGAGTCAAAAATAGGGTTTTGCCTTACTTGTGGAGACTTCCTGAGAAGCAAAAGGAACTATGACTATTGGATATGGAATATTTTTATGAAAGCAAAATGATCACTGTTGACTTTGATAGGGGAGGAGATAATAATTGTTCAAGATTCTTGATCTTAACTGCAATGCAGTGAGTAGACATTTCATAAAGAGGAATTTTTTATGAATAATATGGCCCACAGTCAAACAGTTTTTATCTATGCTCAATGAAAATTTGTCTTCAGTTAGCCACTGAAGAGCTTCTTCAGGAAGGAACATTGAAAGTTCAGAAAAAATGGAATAATATACAGTAAAGGACATACTTCATTATTGGTTTCTTATTTTATTCAAAAGGAAGTAATCAATAATATTGAAAAATACTTCACCACTGTCTTCTCAAGGTCTCACAAATCATTGATCAAACAAAACTTGTGCTTAAAGGATAAAACGTTTCTGAAATCTATTGCAATAAGAGGGTTCTTATATGAGGTGAATACCAAGAAAATCCTGTTTCAATTTCTTCAGCGCTTTTTTCTTCAAGCTAATTATATTATAATTGGTATTTGTCTTCACTTCAGGTGAATGTTTTTATAATGGATAATTTCAACATTATATGGAAGTTGTAAATAAAATCTGCTTATTTAATATTTTCTACAAAAACCACAGTCACCATTGGTCTTATCTTGGCTTATGATTCTTACTTACCAGACAAAAGTTAAGACAGTTCCTTTTCTTTGGTAACTTAGATAATGCAACTGGTGGTGCTAGACCATTGGTCCAGATATGACATATGAGAAAAGATTATGCAGACCTTGAGACAAGGCAGAACACTATTGGTGTAAGTTTCTTGATTTTATATTTAGTTCTCCCATTGGCTTATGGCATCTGATATGGTTTTACAAGAATAACATGTATATACCGAAGTTCTGTTAGTTAAACATTAATCAGAAGATAACTTGGTTTACAATGATGTACCATGGATCTTTCTATAGAGCTATTAATCCAGACTTATTAACAAGGATGTTGTTTCTGTAGGAACAGCTTTATAGCAATGCCAATCTCTCAATTCATTCAGACCCTCTCAAATCAATTGTACTTTTCCTATCACTATCTGTCAATCATCAACTACCATTTGTAGATAAACAGGAATCAACCCTTGACCAACATCATTTGAGTGGACTGTTTCTTCACTGAATCAGTTGTATAGCATTGAGGAATTCTAGTTGAGTAAACAGTGTGGTTGAGGGATGTTTACTGCCTGCATTTTACTATCTATTTCACAGAAAACCTTTGAGAGGACCACTACTTTGTCATAAGGATTGCAGGCTACCATACCTCAATGGCCCAGAAAGCTATTTTGGCTGGAGTCAAGGCTTAGTGCTTTGAACCTTGGTAGGGTCACCCATGCCAAACAAGTCAAAGGGTAGAGGCCAGACTAAGAGTGGTCCACAGGTCCTCCAGGATTTGGGGTTCTGTTCAGGGCTAACAGGCCTGACTAGTCAAAAAAACAGTTATATTTTCATTAATTGATTTGCAATCGAGGACGAAAGTAATAAACTGTGTTCCATTTGAAGTTCAGTTCTTTGTTTATACAACTTCTCAGAGGGAGCTGTAGCATATTTCTCATCAATTTCCTTAATCTTGTCCACAAAAACCAGCTCCTCCTGCTTCAACCTCTTCCTCAAAGCAGCAGAGTAAGAGATGATCTGGCCACGAATATAAGCTTTAAAAGTATCTCAAAAGATGTTCATAGAAATATCTTCTGTATAGTTGATTGTAAAAAGGGATCAATCTGTTCATTCATAAAGTTAACAAAATCTGAGTCCTGAAGCAACAGTGAATTAAAACGCCATTGTCTATTATTTTTGGTAATTTATATATTTGGTAATTTTGGTAATTTATTATATTTGGTAATTTTGGTAACAGTTGGTAAACTGTTGGCTAATCAGTTGAAGACTAATTATACTAAATTTCAAATTAATCAGATTTATAATCAAAAAGATCAACTGATATTTGATCAAGCTGAGATTAATCAATCCTTTTTTGATTTTTATTCCTCCTTATATCAATCAGAGTCTCCACGAGACTCTAAATATATGTATGACTTTTTAGATAACCTAGATTTCCCTGAGATTTCACAGGATATATCTTCTGTGCTAGACACTTCCTTTACCACTGATGAGATTAAGAATGTTATTTTCTCTATGAACCCGGGGAAAGCTCCTGGCCCTGATGGGTTTACCGCAGAATTTTATAAATTTTTTGCATCCTCATTAATTCCTTGGTTATTTAGGGTTATTTAGGGTTCTGGAGGCCTCATTAAAACTTGGTAAACTTCCCGAATCCTTCTATAGAGCATCGATCTCTTTAATATTAAAGGAGGATAAAGATCCTGCTCAATGTACATCTTATAGACCAATATCCTTATTAAATGTTGACTCTAAAATTTTTTTCTAAATTATTAGCAAACAGATTAGAAAAAGCACTTCCTTATGTTATTTCGGAAGACCAAGCGGGTTTTATTAAAGGTTGTTACTCTTTTTATAACATTCGCACACTGTTAAACATTGTTTATACCCCCTCACAAAACGATCCTGAGCGTGTCATTTCCTTAGATGCTGAAAAAGCCTTTGACAGAGTCGAATGGCCTTACTTATTTAAGGTGCTTGAAATGTTTAATTTCAGCTCGAAATTTATATCCTGGATCAAATTGTTATAGCATTCTCCTATGGCCTCAGTTTGTACTAACTCTTTAAGTTCACATTTTTTCCCTCTTTCTCGGTGTACTAGACAAGGTTGTCCTCTTAGTCCTTTATTATTTGATATTGCATTAGAACCTCTTGCAATTACTATTCGAGAATCTCCAAATATTATTGGGATAACTCGGGGCTTAAAGTCCCATAAAGTATCACTCTATGCTGATGACTTACTTCTATATATTTCTAATCCTCAAAAATCTATCCCTGCTGCTTTAGATTTATTAGTACAATTTAGTCTTTTTTCCGGTTACAAGTTAAATCTCAGTAGGAGCGAATTTTTCCCGATTAATATGCAACTTCCCTTGTATCAGAACCTTCCATTTAAATTGATTAATAATCATTTTTCATATCTTGGGATTAAAATTACCTGTAAACATAAAGATTTATTTAAGACTAATTTCCTACCCTTAATTGATCATATTACTCAACTTTTATTTAAATGGTCTCCATTATATTTAACTTTGATTGGTCATATTAATGCGGTTAAGATGTTTATTCTGCCAAAATTTTTATATGTATTCCGGGCATTACTGATTTTTGTTCCAAAATCCTTTTTTGACAAAGTTGACTCTAAAATTTCTTCATTTATTTGGCAAAATAAAAACCCGAGACTGGATAAAATACATCTACAGAAAGCTAAGAGAGATGGAGGTTTGGCATTACCTAACTTTAGATTCTATTATTGGGCAATTAATATTCGACACATGAAATTTTGGTTACTTGATCAAGATACACTGTCCATTCCTAAATGGGTTGTATTGGAATTACAATCTGCTCAAGGTTATGCACTTGGCTCCATTTTAGGTTCTTCTCTTCCTTTTGATTTGAAACGCCACAAACAGGTTTGTAACCCGATAGTTAAATATACCTTACGTATTTGGTTTCAATTCCCAAAATTTTTTGATCTTAATCAATTTGGGTTTGTGATTTCTATTTTAGGCAACATATTCTTTCTCCCTTCTTCCACGGACCGTGCTTTTCAAATTTGGAAGACTAATGGTATTTCGCAGTTTTTGAATTTACTTTTAGATGGTTCCCTTATGGCTTTTTGAACAATTATCTAACAAATATAACTTACCAAGAATACATTTTTTAAGATATCTCCAAGTTAGAAATTTCCTAAGTACTATACATGCTTCCTTTCCAACGTTACCTCCGACATATATTTTAGATACTATAATTAACCTTAATCCATGTCAGAAAGGTGTAACGGCTATTATTTATAATACTATTATGAAACTTAGGAAAGTTCCATTCGATAAGATTAGGTCAGAGTGGGAAAAGGAATTGGGCTTTATTATTTCGGCGGATGACTGGGCGCATATTTTACAACTAGTCAATACTTCCTCTATCTGTTCTAAACACTCCCTAATTCAATTTGAAGTTGTCCATAGAGCACATATGTCCAAAGATAAATTAGCTCGTTTTTATTCTCATATTAATCCTCTTTGTGACAGATGTCATGGGGAGATAGCCTCCTTAACTCATATGTTTTGGTCCTGTCCTACTCTGGAAACTTTTTGGAGAGACATTTTTAATATTATTTCAAAGGTATTGAATATAGATATCTCTACCCATCCTATTACTGCTATCTTTGGATTACCTAAAATTTCCAGTAATCTTTCTCCTTCAGCCCGTAGAATGATTGTATTTCTTACTTTAATGGCGAAAAGATGTATTTTACAACATTGGAAGGAGACTAGTGTTCCAACTACGTTCTTTTGGTTTTCCCAGATGATACTATGTTTAAATTTGGAGAAAATTAGAAGTAATCTTTATGATTCTTCAGCTAAATTTGAACAGATCTGGAGATCTTTTATTCAACATTTTCATTTAATGTAATTTTTTTTCTCTCTCGGTCCATATTTACATTCCCTTCTTGTTTTTTAACTGTTTTTAATGGAGGTCAGGTTTGAGGACGTGATTGTTTTAAGTTGTTTAACTCTACTTGATTCCTAGTTAGCCCATTGCTTTGCTTTGTTTTTTAGATTAGTTGCACGGTGGGGTTTTTTGGGGGTTTTTTTGGGTTTATTTTTCCTTTCCTTATTGATATGTATGAAAATTAGTATACTATTATATTACCTTGTTATTTTATATCTAAACTGCACTGTTCGTACTAATTTTCTTGTGTATTAATATCTTTTGTAATGTTATATTGCAACAGTGTATTAGTGCCTATATGGTTTACCTTTTGTGTACTAATTCAATAAAAAGATTTAAAAAGAAAGAAAGAAAAAATTAGTTATGGAAATACCAGTGAAGAATCCTACATCTGAGAGCAATGGTATTCCTGAATCTCCACCCAGGATTTGCATGACTGACAGTTATGAAAACCGAGAGGAAGCTACTGGCATGATGAAGGAAGCCCTGAGCGTAGCCAAAATCAAGACCAAAGTTAGTTTTTGGAATGAAGGAACCATGTACAACATTGGCAAGCTAACACGAATAACCAGAAATGTGGTGTTACAACCTACAGATACTGGGCGTCTGTGAAAGCAGATGGACAGGATCTGGCAGGCTAAAGGCAGCAACTAGTGGAACGGTTTTATTCTCAGGAAGGGAAGATGGTCAATGTCATGATGGTGTAGCTGTCATTTTGGAGAAAAGCATTGAGAAGTGCTTGCTGGAGTGGAAACCAATGAACAGTATGCTGATGAGAGTCAGGCTAAAAGTGATGCAAGTGAACATGACTGATCCAGTGATAAGATAGTGATATTGATAAAAAGGCTGTTTTAAATCAATAGCTGAAATTGTAGTTAGAGTTAACACCAAGCCATGACATCATCATCGTTATGGGAGATCTGAATGCCAAAGTGGGAAATAACAACTCATACTTCACTGGGGCCATGGGCACACGTGGATGTGGAATGATGAATAACAATGTTAAAAGATTGGTGAAATTTTGTGCCATGAAAGATCTGGTCAATTCCACACTGTGAAATCCACAGTGTTGCTTATCCAATAGACGTGACAAGAATCATATTGACCATTTAATCATCGATGGTACATGGAGGTGATCCTTGCAGGAGGTAAAGGTGAAGAGAGGAGCAGATACAGGAGGTGATCACCACCTTGTTGTAGTGGTGTTGAAACTCAACATGAGAAGCACTAGTACCAGAACCACGTGTACAAAAATGTTTTGATGTTGAAACCTCATGTACACCAGTGTCATAACTGTCTTCACGATTCAGCTTAAGAACAGATTCCAAGCCTTGCAAGACCTTGAAGAGGATGGATCAGTAAACATGATCAACACCATATGGAAGTGGATTGCCTCAGTCTTCAAGGAGAGCAGCAAGGCTTGTCCAGGATACAGAGCTGGAAAGAACAAAGAGTGGATACAGCAGAAAACATGGACAGCCTTAGAAGAAAGACAGAAAATTAAGAAGAAAGTGTTCGATGCAAAACCAACATGATTTAAGTAGAAAATGTAACTAGCATATACTGAAACTAACAAAAAAGTGAAGACTTGTAAGAAAGGATATGAAAATCTACACGGAAGGCCTTGCAGAAGAGACCAAAGCAGCAGCTACTCAAGGTGATATAGGAACTATATGCAAAATTTCAAAATTGGTATGCGGAAATTTCCATGCCAGATCCATTGGTCTCGCGAGAGATAAAATGGTTTGCTTTTGACAACTGAGAAAGAGCAAGAAGTATGATAGATGGGGTAGATAGACCACCACCAAATAAAGAATCCGGCATACAAGAGGCATCAGAGGACCTCAGCATCAACACAATTCCACCAAAGAAAGAAGAGATTGCTGCTGCAATTAAATAATTAAAGAACAGCAAAGCTCCAGGACATGACATCTTTGCCTCAATAAAGGGGAAGAAAGATATTAAGTGATCTTTTTACTTCAGGGGCTTGACTGTTGAGTGGATCTTGGAGGAGGTAGAGGTAGAAAGCCAATGATGGTGTATAGGGAGAAACACAAAAGCACAGGATGTGTGTAATAGGTAGGCATGAGCAATCGTTTTAAGAGCTATCCTATATGCACACATGCATTGCGCGTGTGTGTGTGTGTGTGTGTGTGTGTATTATATGTCTAATATGTCTATTTGTATATAGGAGTGTGTGAAGGTTTGTGTCTATTGGTGTATATGTGTGTTTGTGTATGTATGTGGAAAAGCGACGTGGATACATGTGGGTGTGAACTATGTGTTTGGTTATATGTAGTGTATTTGTGTGTGCGCGCGCGCGTGTGTGTGTGTGTATGTGTATGCAAATGCATATGCATATGTCTCTGAGTATGTGTGTGTGTGAGAGAGAGAGAGAGTGAAGATCTGGGGAATAGCACAGAACTTTTCATAGTCTGTAGCTCACCTTGTAAAGTCATGAAATTTCTGACAATTGAGCAAGTTACTTCTGGCAAAAAGTCAGCTTTTTTTGATGACCTTGGTGGCTCTCTGAGCTCTGTTACTGTGCAGGGTCTCTGTCCCACCATTCCACTTCAGAAATTCTGCAGTTCTGTCCCTCATCTTGGCACACTCACTCTCTTCCATATCAGATCACTGTACCTTGATGCTGTTCCCTTTTGGTATGACATTCCCTTCAACTGCTGCGCAACAAGGTGTTGGAACTGTTGAGCAGAGTGTGGTCACATTGGAAACCATGAGGATTGCATACAATGCTTCTGCCAACTGTTAAACATCCTCGCAATTTTGCATGCTTACTTTAAATAATTCCATAGATGCTTTAGAAAGACTCAACCTGGGGCTAGAACTAAACACAATAATATTTTACCACATCAGAAATAGTAGCGATCCAATTTTTGACAGAGATTTACAGAATCGAATGGAATGTCAGCAGAAACAACAAGTTCAATCAAAACGTGATCAAAAGCGATTTGTTATCTGCAATTTGTGAAATGCTTTTGGTATTAATAGGAGCTCCCAGTGCTGTGAAACCACACAAATAATAAATTCCCTCTTCTAGAAATGGTTGTCAGGAAAGAGGAAAATTCCTATGAGCATTTATCCAAATTTAATACAGTCAAATTGCTGCCTAGGATCATTGAACTATAAACTATTTTAATAGCACAAATCTCTGTATTGCTGTCAGAAATGTCTTCGAGACATGCTACTATTTAGACTGTCAGTATTTTTTGTGTACAAAGAAATTTGACATACATAGTAATGAATTTCAAAATAAATATAATCCATACACAATACAGATCAATGCCTGAAATTCTAACTGCAAGCCAAAAATCATTTTGCACTTGGACTGATTTTCTTAAATCTCCAAAATGGATAAGATGAAATGATTGCACTATAATAACCATTTGAACATAATCATAAAAATTCATGAAACCAAAGTAATATCTGTATATTTTTCATCATGTTCTAAGCCTTAACCATGAAACTTAAATCTGTATCGCAGGATGCTATGGAAGAGTTATTTTATTTCATTTAATTGTTTTTCTTACTTCACTGATTTCTGACATTCTGAAGTGCTTATTTGCATGAGCTATCCGCCTCAATTCTTTGTTGCATGCCGTGCTTTATTATTGCTTATTACAAACACACACAACAAGCTATTAATACTCATTCGCATGTTTGTTTGCTCTGCTTATTGAGGGAATAGGATCATAAGCTTAGAATTTTTTTGCTTTTATTATCTCATTCTTTTGACTATTTCTCATAGATATTAAATCTGCTTTTAGCTGTAGGGTCATTTACTTTACAGTTAACATATTGGATCTTGGGAAAACCGTGTACAATTGAAATCTTTTTCAGATGATGCTTTCAGAATTGAGCCACTTGTTCCCATTGTGAAAGGTCTATTTCCTATTTGATTTCCTGTTCAGTCCTTGCAAGGGTAATTGAGGGAAGTCAGATTTCATCATAATCAGCTGCCACACAGCACACTGGTAACTACAGGAGAAGAGATCAGAGCTCATGCCTAAAAAATTCTTTAAGTAACTTCTCGAAAAGGGTGAATGCAGGATTGAAGATGTATTTGAATGTGTGCAATATACGGAATAAGGTAGATTAACTTGCAGCACAGTTGCTGATTGGCAGGTATGATGTTGTAGGTATCACTGAATCATGGCTGAAAGAAGATTATAGCTGGGAGATTAATGTTCAAGGATACACGTTGTATTGAAAGGACAGGCAGGAAGGCAAGGGGGGATGGTGTTGCTCTGTTGGTAAAAAACTAAATCTGATCATTGGAAGTGGTGAAATAGGATTGGAAGGTGTTGAATCATTGTGGATAGAGCTAAGGAACTGCAAGGGTAAAAAGATGGGAATTGTATACAGACCTTCAAACAATAGTAAGGATGCACCCTACAAATTACAACAAGGGATAGAAAATGCATGCCAAAAGGGCAATGTTACAATAGTCATCAGGGACTTCAATATGCAGGTAAATTAGAAAAATCAGGTTGGTGCTGGATTCTAGGAGGGGGAATTTCAAGAGTGTTATGAGATTTTTTTTAGAGCAACTCATGGTTGAGCCCACTAGGGGATCAACTATTCTGGATTGGAACAGAACCAGAATTGATTAGCGAGCTTAAGGTAAAAGAACCCTTGGAACAAATGATCGTGATATGATCAAATTCACCCTGAAATTTGAGAAGGAGAATCTAAAATCTGGTGTATCAGTACTACAGTGGAGTGAAGGGAATTACAGAGGCATGAGAGAGGAGTTGGTCAGAATTGATTGGAAAAGAACACTGGCAGGGATGATGGTAGAGCAGCAATGGCTGGAATTTCTGGAAGCAATTCAGAAGGCACAGGATATATACATCCCAAAGAGGAAGAAGTATTCCAAAGGGAAGATGACAGAACCGTGCCTAACAAGAGAAGTCAAAAACAACATGAAAGCCAATCAGAGGGCATATAATAGAGCAAAAAATAGTGAGAATTTAGAGGATTGGGAAGCTTTTAAAAACCAATAGAAAGCAACTAAAAAGGTCATTAAGAAGCTAAAGATGGAATACAAAAGTATTTTGGCAATAATATTAAAGAGGATGCCAAAAGTTTCTTCAGATACATAAAGTGTAATAGAGAGGCAAGAGCGGATATTGGGCCACCAGAAAAATATACTAGAGAGGTAGTAATGGATAATGAAATGGCAGATGAATTGAATAAATATTTTGCATCAGTCTTTACTGTGGAAGATACTTGCAGTATGCTGGATATTCCAGGTGTCAGGGGCCATGAAGTCTGTAAAGTTACCATTACTAGAGAGGAGGTTCTTGGCAAACTGAAAGGTCTTAAGGCAGTTTAGTCACCTGGACCAATTGGTCAACACCCCAGAGTCCTGAAAGGGATCGTTGAAAAGATCATGGAGACATTAGTAATAATCATTCAAGAGTCACTTTCTTTATTTCCTTGTCTGAATACATTCTTTCTCCTTCCCTCATAGGCTCCTCACTACTCTCTTCTGATTGTGTTCCCTCTCTTTTCCTTCGTAGCTTAAATGATGATGCAGCTGACAGAAAGCCAACATTAGTTCAACAGCAAGCAGCTTGCAAGTATCATTTTCATCGAATGTGGACATCACTGAGAAAGCAGTATTGTCCATCCTTGAGAAATTAGTGATGAGCCACCTTCTTGAAGTTGAGTTGTTCTGGTGTAGTTGCTCACATGGTGTTGATGGGCAAGAGTTTCCAGAATTTGCACAAAGAGAAGATCAAAACACTTTTTTTAGCATGCTAGGGGGGTGTCTGGAATGCATTGCCAGAGGTGGCTGTAGAGGCAGATAAAATATTTAAGAGCCGCTTCTCTAGGCACATAAAAATACAGGGAATGGAGGGATAGGGAGCATAAGTATGTAGAACAAGTTAGTTTAACGAGGTGTCATTAGCTGATTTTTTTTGGTGCAACATTGTGAGCTGAAGGGTCTGTTCCTGAACTGTACTGTTCTATGTTCTATGTTGATATTGGCTGTTCCCTGGGGCATATCTTTCTGGTTGAAGGATCATTGTCTGCACCCTGAATGCAGCTGTCTCCCATTGTGAACTGGTTTGCAGGCCAAACAGTGAGACTAAAAAAGCATTGAATCTCCCACTTAATGCTTCATATAGCTTTCTCTTCAAGATCCTGTCTGAAAGCAAATTTTGAAATATTATTTATGTTTTATTAAGGAAAATACATGCCACCCTTTCATTAACCAACTAGTTTGTGAGCGAGTACAATGAATCATGTTTTTCAAAGCTGTCAGGCTACAAGCTGTCACCTCCCACTCTCCACCCAGATAACAGGAGCCACTTGACACCCGTTTCCAACCTGCAGCCTATTTAAACCCAGCTCACATCCGCAATCCTTGGTCATTCATACAAACCAGTCAGCCTCAGCCAATTGTTCCTAACGTTAATTTACCTCGTGGTAAAAAATAAGTTGCTGTTTTGTGGCCACTTGTGGATTATAATTTTACAGTATATTATTAAAGTGATATCTCACCATCTTCATGCTTTTGTGTTTGGGTCAAGCCTCCTCCTCAATGAAAGTAATGAGAAAAGGACATGTCCCGGATGGTGAAGGTCCTTAGTAAGGTGATCGAAGTCACCTTATTGAGGAACTGAAGATGTCCTCAGTGGTGGGGAGGGTTGTGCTCATGATAGAGCTGGCTGTGTCTACAACCCTCTACCGCCTCTTGTGATCCAGTGTACTGGAGACTCCAAACCAGTCTACGACGTAACCAATCAGAATGCTCTCACCGCACATCTATAGAAATTTGTAAAAGTCTGCAATGACATTCCAAATCTCCTTCAACTGGGAGAGGCGAGAGGAGAATGTCCAGACTGATCCAAGCTGACAAGAAGGCAAATAACCACCTGTTTCAATGGTGACGTGCAAAAGAGCATTTCTGAATGGATAACACGTTGAACCTTGAAGTAGATAGGCTTCAGCAGCAAAAGACCATGAATGTGAACTCAGTGGCCATTTTATTAGGTACAGGAGGTACCTATCAAAGTGGCCACCAAGTGTACATTAGAATGTGGAAATGAAAATAAAAACTGATGTCATAACTCAGCAGGTCGTGTTTTAACAGAAAGGAAAATAATCTGAATCATAATTCTGTTTCTCTCTCCACAGAAGCTCTGGGTATGGGAAGTATTTTCTAGGTACTTACAGCATTTTAAAAATTTTAGATATCCTTTCATGGGGGGGGGGGGATAGAGTCTTCTACCTAGAAAATGGCATTTCACTATTCAAGCCATCTCTCTGGCTGAGATAATGTGGAGTCTTTCTGTGAAAATGGCATAATACTGTTCCAGACTGAATTTAATAAACCTTGGTTAAAATTATGATCCTAGTTCTAATATAGACAGGGTACATTCCAGCTGCTTGCGTAGAAGGTCAATTTGCTGTAAATTATTCTTACAGCAATGTGATACCAAATTTAATTTAGCATTACCTGAATTGCAGACCTACAGTAAGGCAGTTGGAGCTTAACCATCTGGATAAAAATGTCAGTACATTTGTGCATTTGACCACCTTGGAGCACTTTGTGATATCACACAGCAAGTTGGGATTAAAAAGCCCGTTACATCTTCCTTATACTATTTAAAATAAAATGAGCGGGTGTACAGTTTGACGGGTTTTGTTGTAGATCTGTATAAAAATTTCACCATTCTAGATTGGCGATCAATGCCGTTCTTGGAGGAAATCTAAGAAACAATAAGAATGGTTCCACCCTGTACAGTGAAACCCAGACGGGCAGAAATTCTGGAGAGACTAAATTGGAGAACTGTGCATTTGAAACACATAAAAGGAAGAAAGAACTTTATATTTCAGGACTGATACATGCATAGTTGTCTAAATTAACTTGAGATTATATTGAAGGTAAACCAAACATGATTTAGTTAAAACTATTAAACTAATTCCGAGCTCATTTTGGATTTTGTCACTGTGCTGATAACATAATTTTACATACCGTATATTGCTCTTTATCTAGATAGAGTAGGATGTTTGCAAGACTGGCTGGAATATTATTTCTATTCAATATCATAAAACTACTGAGTAACACACACACAAAATGCTGGAGGAACTCAGCAGGCCAGGCAGCATCTATGGAAAAAAGTACAGTCGACATTGCGGGCCTGGCCTGCTGAGTTCCTCCAGCATTTTGTGTGTGTTGCTCAGACTTCCGGCATCTGCAGATTTTCTCCTGTTTGTCATAAAACTACTATTAGGATTTGAAGCCTGGGGATTTGGTATTAAAATCAGGAACTTGGACATCAAGATGAGGAGAGGGGAGGGAGTGGAAAGCACATACTGCGTTTGTGGAGCAGAAAAAGAGTTTGTAAAGTTGATGGGAGCAAAGGATGTTGGGAATGGTGAGGGTACAGCTTCACGGAAGTTGGGTGGGACAGGTGGAGAGAAGGATTGCTGGGGCAGGGGTGGTGCGGCTGCAGACGCACCGAGCCCCAAGACACCAGGCAAGGTCAGGGTCATTCGTAGGGTTGCCAACTGTCCCGTATTAGCCGAGACATCCCGTATATTAGGCTAAATTGGTTTGTCCCTTGTCCCGTATTCCCCCTGCTAAGGTAAAGTGTTCCTATGAAACCGTTCATAAGCCGAAATGGCGTAAAGCGAAGAAGCAATTACCGTTAATTTATATGGGAAAAATTTTTGAGCGTTCCCAGACCCAAAAATCCACCTACCAAATCATACCAAATAACACATAAAACCTAAAATAACACTAACATATAGTAAAAGCAGGAATGATATGATAAATACACAGCCTATATAAAGTAGAAATAATGTATGTACAGTGTAGTTTCACTTAATATAATCGGGAGATTAAGCCAAAACCGATTTGTAGAAAAAAATCAGCACGTACACGCATGCACACGTCACGCATGTGCACACAGGTGCCCGAGCAAGGCTTCATGGTCATGGCAGTTTTTCTCGTGGTAAACACGTGTCCCGTATTTGACTGCTACTTTTGTCCCTTATTTGGGAGTGAGAAAGTTGGAAACCCTAGTCATTCGATCCCAAATATTTGGTTTATTGATCATTACAGAATATCTCTCTGGGTCTTCCTGCTCCCTCCCCTTTCCTTTCCCCTTTTCCCAACCATGATTACTCTCCCCCTACCCACCCTCCCTTCCCACTCAGTCCACAATACAGACTCCTATCAGAATCAGGTTAATCATCACTCACATATGTCATGATCTCTGTTTTTCCTTCACAGCTGCACTACAGTGCAATACGTAAAATTATTATAGTACTGCACAATTTTCAATGAAATGGCAGGCTAAGTTGTGGAAGTGCTTAAAGAAACATACAGGATTTAGAAGTAGTGGTATTAAGTATGGGGAAGAACAATGTTGTGATGCGCTTATATATGATCTTCAAATAACTTGGTTCACTGATGAATGGAGTATTCTATCTTAGTGACAGGCTTCTGAAGAGATGTATCAAAATGATTTCAGGCATGAGGGACTTTATTAATTTGTATAAAGTATAGAAGTTAGAGATGTTCTTCATGGAATAAGCTAAGAGGGGATTTCTTACAGGTATTTAAAATTTCAAAAAAATTAGACCAAGCAGATTGAAAGAAAATGTATCTATTCATAGAGTTAGACCATAAGATCGTAAGACATAGGAGCAGAATTAGGTCACTTGGCCCATCGAGTCTGCTCTACCGTTCCACTATGGCTGATTTATTATCCCTCACAACCGCATTCTTCTAACTTCTTCCTGTAACCTTTGACACCCTCACTAATTAAAAACCTGTCAATCTCTGCTTTAAATATATTCAGTAACTTGGCCTCCACAGCTGTCTGTGGCAATGAATCCCACAGATTCATCACTCTCTGGCTAAAGAAATTCCTCTTAATTTCTGTTCTAAAGGGACATACTTATAACTTGAGGCTTTGCCTCTAGTCCTAGACTCTACCACTATAGGAAACATCCTCTCCACACCCACTCTATCCAGGCCCTTCAATATTTAATATGTTTCAACGAGATCCCATCTCATTTAAACTCCAGCGAATAGAGGCCCAGAGTCATTGAACACTCCTCATATGTTAACCCTTTCATTTCTGGGATCATTCTTGTGAACCTCGTCTGGTCCCTCTCCAATGCCAGCACATCCTTTCTTAAGTAAGGGGCCCAAAGCCGCTCAGATTGAAAGGTTCATTTAATATCAGGGAGTGTATACAGTATATAACCTGAAATTTGTACTTTTCACAGACATCCACAAAACAATCGAATAAATAACAGAAACATCGAAGCCCCACAGCCCCTCCTCCTCCCCACCCTTCTCACAAGCAGCCGCAAATGCATCAACCACCCTCTTCTCCCCACTCATGCTAGCAGAAACACCGACCTCCCTCACCCCCCACCCCCCCAGCATACAAACAACAGTAAAAGCCCCTCAAAGAGACCTTGATCTAGACTCCATCAAAACTGCTGTCAATAACCCAGCACTTCGATATGTTAAGAATTAAAGCGATTAGCAAAAGAACCAGCAGTGACATAAGATTTTTTTTAACAGAGCTTGAGATTGGGATCTGGACTGCACGCACAAGGTCGAAGGGGACACAAAGAGTATATTATAGTGCTCAAAAGGGGACTGCATAACATTTTGAATAGTAAGAGCCTGCAGAGCAGGGGGGAGCTGAACCTCCAGCTTAATCGGTCTTAAGTAGAGCTGGTACAGACTTGTCAGGCTAAATGTCTTCCTTCCACATTGCAATCATCTGTGATTCTGTGATGCTGTGATTAGAATAATCAGCAAACCTGAAGTGACTCAGGTCAGAAAAGGCCTCAAAACTGTTCATCTTTTTATTCTTTTAGTTCTTGATTCTAAAGTTATGTGATTTTTTAATCATTAAATGAATATTTTTTGTGGTAGTATTTATTTTATTTCAATATTAAAGGAAAACACAATTGAATGAAAACTGTTCCTCTGCAGATTGTATGCATTGAACTATTGTACGTGGGATTGTCTGGAGCTGAAGCAGGGTGTGTCTGTTTAATAGCTCTTCATGAAAAGCCGTTGGAAATTTACATAAATATTGTTGCAGCCCAAAGAGCTATTAGTCATATGATGTAATCGTTAAAGGGGAGAAAACTTTAATGCAGGATTTATTGTTCACAACCGATCTGACAGATGCTACAATTTTGTTAAGGACAAAGCTGCCTCACTGGCAAATAAATCATGCAGCATACAGTATGAAAGTTTAGAATGCAAAGAGGCACATACATGAACTGTAATATGAGAGGAGATCACATTTCACATGTTTTAAAGGACTAACACATGTACTGTATCTTCGAGTAGTCCTTGTGTAAGATCACAAAAAGCAGCAGCAACATCTCTTCTCATCCCTTTCTATTGGCCACATTTAGAAAATTTATATTTTGTAGAACAGCTGGTTCACTTTCAATGAACAGCCTCACACTTGAAGAATTATTCCTCAGAACAGTATCCCAAGTGGAGTTAAGACAGGAGGGAGGCAAACCAATTTTGAAAATTTTGTGAAGTAGCTGGAGTAGTGGCGATGTTAGTTAGATAGTTTTCCACTAAGCCTAGGCACCTGTTTGTGGTATGACGCAGTATTCTGGCTAGAATGATTGGAAGAAGTATTGGAATGATAATGTGGCTTTGCTTTACGCCAGTCAGCTCTGAGATCGAGTTTGTTGTGGGCCTATGGTATGCATGAAGTAAACATTAAATAGGATTTCTTCAAACTGCCAAAATTCGAGGAGGATGTTTTTCTTATTTGGTGGAATCAAGGCCTTCGGTGAGGTAAAGAGGTCCATGGGTGGTGTCTGGCTCTGCTCCCTGGATTCCATCTGGCGTCATTGCACTCCACGCCAGAACCCATGTCATGCTTAAACTGGGAAAGAAGCTTTCAAGTTTGCATTGGGGATCTCAAGTCTGTACAACATAAATGGCAAAAGGAGTACCCTTGTTTCCAAATTACACTGACCTGAACCATCAAGCATTTCCTGTCCTTAATAGACTGACATTGGCCTCAGACCTCGAATGGAAGCACACCATCTTCAATCCCTAAGGTAGGCTGAAGAACAAAAAGGAGAAATATCTGACAAATTCAAAATTTAGGAAGCACATTAGCATTATTTGTGAATTTTGGAGATTCGTGGCAGTATTTTGCCTCAAAATTTAATCACACTAATGAAATATGTCTGAAATCTTCTCACAGAATCTGTGAAGGTATACTAAATGAAAGGCATTGGGCTTATAGAGACTTCCCGTTGTGCAACGGCGTCACCTGCTACAGCCACCCAGGGGAGGAGGCACCGGAGGCAGTGTGGGAGAGAACAGAGCCATGGTGGGTGCACTGGGATCCGTGCTGAGCTGGGGGCTGGTCCCTGCAGGCTGTCTCTCCTGCCGGTACTGCTCTCTAGTGTTCACTCCCTGGAAACCAAGCTGGATTACCTTCATCTACAGCTGACCCAGAGCAAAATGAAGAACTGCTGCACGCTTATCTCCAGGACAACATCCCATAAACCACAATCTTCAGGCCATGCCACTCTAATATTATTTTGTGACTCTATGTGCTATCACAAATATATGTGCTCTGTGCTGTGTGCGAGTGAATGTGCTGGTGTTTTGCACCTTGGCCCTGGAGGAATGGTGTTTCGTTTAGCTGTATACATGTGTATAGTTCAATGACCATTAAACTTGAACTTGGACTTAAAACTCTGTTGAGACAGCTTGTGGTCAGGAATAAGAAGAAACTGTGTGGGTTGACTCTACTTTCAGTTTCCTTCTTCATCGTCAATAAATTAACATCAGATCTCCATTTAGAACCCTCTGCAATTTCATTGACAAAGACTATTAAATGGTTCCCTAGTATGGGAAATGGACCCATGACCTCACAATCTATCTCGTCATGATCTTGCACCTTATCGTCTACCTGCACTATAGTTTTTCTGTAGCTACTGCACTTTATTCTGCCTTCTGTTATTGTTTCACTTCAGTGCACTGTGTAATGAATTGATCTATGTCGAGAGTGTACAAGTTTTTCACTGTTCCTCAGTGCATGAGGCAATAATAAACCTTTTCTAATTTTAATAGTTAATCTCACTTTGTGGCAACTGAATTTATGGAAAACAGTGAAATCTCCAGGATACGTAGTAACATGCATGAGTGAGCAGTTTCTCCTTTCATGGTACAGTATATTGAAGCACCTATTAAAATTCAGATGTGCCACCTGAGTTTCAATTAACCAGAATCACTATGTAATTTGTTTTAAATATTTTCCATATTAGACTTAAGCTTTGGAGATGACCCCTAAGTGCCAATAGCTAATTTTTCAAAGTATTAATGGGAGTAATTATATTTATCATTTGTAAAGTGCTTAATTTCATGAAATGATTTAAGTATAGATACTTAACTTTTCATAACCCTAATGAGAGCACTATTATAAGCATGGCTTGCATTTGCAGTCTTCAACATTGATATTCATTTTCATGAAGGCAAAAATGGAATTACGAATTTGATGAATATGAGCTCATTGCTCATTTTCTTGCATTACAACGGTAACTATACTTCAAAGCTACTTAACTGGTTGTAAAGCAATCTTGAGGTCATAAAAAGGTTCCACGTAAATTGAAGATCTTTAAATCTCCTTTTAAGACCATGGCTCTAATTGGCCACATTTATTCATTCCTTTAATAGTCTTTATTTTTATTTATTTATTTTATTTAGTGATACAGATGAGAACAGATCCTTCTGGCCCAACGAGCTGCACCGCTCACTAACCCACCTATTTAACCCTCGCCTAATCACAGGACAATTTACAATGACCAATTACCCTACTAACTGGCACATCTTTGGATTGTGGGAGGAAATCGGAGCACCCGGAGGAATCCTACATGATTACTAATCTTTGATTTTTTTTTTGACAGAAGGATCAGAGGGTCCTAGTGCATGTAATGCAGATGAAGCAAGTAAACAGAAGGCCAAAGTATGCAGGCTTTTATACAAAGGGTAATAGAATATAAAAGTAGGAGGTTTCGATGCAACTTTACAGAGCGCTGGTGAGGCCACACCAGGAGTGATGTGTGCAGCTGTTGTCTTCATATTCCATTAGAAGCAGTGCAGAGAAGGTTCATTCTCTGGACTAATTGCTGGCATGAGGAGGTTGACAAAAAAGAGAGATATTGAGCAGGCTGGGTCTAGAGATATTGAAGGATAGAAGAATCAACAGCGATCTTACTGAAATTTATAAGAATCTGAGGGTTATTAACAGAATGGACACTAAAAAGAGGTTTCCCCTAATGGGAACGTTTCAGAATGAAGTGACAAAGGTTTAAGAACGAGATGAGGGGTAATATAACTTTATGATTTTATGAATTTCTTCCCTCAGAGAGTTGCACTTTGTTAGAATTCGCAACCCCAGATGGAGCCGTTGAATGCGTTCAAGATAGAGATCAGGGATATTTGAATTTCACGAGTCTTTCCACTGTGACGTCGTCTCTGGAGGCTGGAATATGACAGATGCAAAGGGTCTTTATTCATCATGACAAGCAGGCATTCTGTTGGAGGTAACCTCAGAAAAA
This sequence comes from Mobula birostris, assembly GCF_030028105.1. Lineage (NCBI taxonomy): Eukaryota > Metazoa > Chordata > Chondrichthyes > Myliobatiformes > Myliobatidae > Mobula > Mobula birostris. The sequence continues at coordinate 69,222,239 of NC_092383.1, forward strand.
TCTTCCTAAATTCAAAGTACATCAAATTCTTATACTCTTGAGAACAAAGGTATCAGCAGGTAATTCAATGACATTCATCAACACAGGAGATTCTGCAGATGCTGGAAATTTAGAACAACACACTCAAAATGCTGGAAGAACTCAGTCCTGATCAAAGGTCTCGTCCTGAAACATCACTGTTTATTCCTCTCCATAGACACTGCTTGAATTGCTCAGTTCCTCCGGTATTTTGAGTGTGTAATTCAAAACTCTAACCCTAGTGTCATTATTTAGTTCAATACTTTGTGTCTGAGAAATGGTTCCATTGAATTACGTATTTAGAATAGGAGCACACTGTAACTGATAAAATACCTCTGAGGGTCAACACATTATTGTTGGGACAAAATAATTCACATGGGCACTCCAAAAGCTGAGGACAGAGAAATCAGACACCCAAATTACTGTTCTGAGAGCTGATTCTCTGAGGGTACACAAATATCTCAGTTATTGTTAGAAAGAGCAAATATGCACGTTACCATATAGGATGTGCTATGTAACAAAATTAAGTTGGTTCTGGATGCTTCCTTGATCTCTGTTAGAAAGATGAAAAGTCTTTTAAATGAAGGTGTCTGATGTCTGTTTTGATGTAGGCAATAACCATAGCTCCATTGTTTTAACTTTAACTGATACATACAAGAATGTCCCATGGTCAAATCAGTGTACAAATCATATTTCTTGAACAGCCAGCCCCTACAACCTGCCCTTTGTAGACAGTACTGTTTGTTCACAAAACTATCTTTATAATGTCAAAACCGATTACTGCTTGTCATTTACATTGGAACATGTTTTTTTGAAGATCGATTCTCATTTTATTAATGCTTGCAATCCATATAATTCCATTATTTCTGAATAATCCCTTACATGGAGTGTAGAGAAAGGGCAGGAGGGTGCTATCGATCAGTTATGATCATGTAGAATGGCAGAGTAGGAATCAGGGCTCAACTCAGAAATTCTGGCCCCTGTCTGTTATTTCATGCATTCAGAAGCTGTGCCATGCTTCCTGTGTCTGTGCGGTGGAGCTGTTTAAAATTAATCCCTCGGAAATGGTATAATTTACAAATTTACCATTTGTAATTGGCTCCTACCCTGATCAAGAGAAATCAGTTGTAAAATGGTCCACCCTCCATAGTAACCATGAATTCCAGCTGGCATTGTTGACATAAAGCTAGGAGCAGTAATTCTACTTCTGGTGTTCTTCCAGAATCTTGGATAAAATCTATGAAGTGAAAACTGCATGCAATGTAACTGTGGAGGTGCACCCTTGTTCTGATGTTTAGTATACAGGACAAGGCAAACTGCAACACTTTCAAGTGCCACCTGCTTTTAAAAGGCCTTGTTTCCATTGCAGATGGCAATTTCATTTCTGCACGATTTATCCTAAAACAACTTGGCCTGTTAAAACTTTTAAATGCCAGGAATGCACTAGTGGTGTGTCAACAGTACCAAAAGCATAAACAACACTCTGATGCTGAAGAATTCTTAGTTCATAGAGTGCTGTACAAAAGTCTGAAGTGTATATATAGTCTGGATGTTGGGAATGGTGACAGTGGAGCAGCAAGCGAGGGATGTGTGACAGATGGCAAAGAAGATGTGCCAGGGGCAGGGCGTGGCATGGTTGTAGATACACCCAGCCTGAGGCATAAGGCAAAGTCACTTGATTGCAAATAATTGGTTCATTGATCATTACAGAATGTCTCTCTGGTGCTTCCATCTCCCTCCCCTTTCCTTTCTCCTTTTTCAAACCATGATTCACCTGTCCCTGACTCCTTCCCACTGTCAGTCCACAGTAGAGACCCATATCAGAATCAGGTTTATCATCACTCACATATGACATGAAATTTGTTTGTTTTTGCAATGGCAGTACAATGCAAATTAGTACAGCACAGTGCAAAAGTGTTAGGCACCCTAGCTATATGTACTATATATGCCTTAGACTTTTGCAGAATATTGTAAGTCAGATCCTATTAATTTCCATCAACAGATGCCACTAATGATTGGCAAGGTTTCTGCAGTCCTTTGAGTGAATGAGACAGAGCTAAGATTTCCTTAAGAACTTTCACCCACTTCAAGAAGTGGTCTTCCCAGATATCTCATTTTTCTTTTACCAGATTATATTCGGTCGCTGTATGCTCTTCCTCTTTTGTATTTTCTGCTTACTTCCCTTTGAAGAATATTTTGGAATTTCTAAAAGGCTTGCCAATCCAGACTTCTTGAACTCATGAGACTCGTTTTTGACTATAATTAGCACAACTGGCAGAGGTCTGTTGGTTATGAGTAACAACAGAGTTATAAGTTGCTCCCAGTATAGGAAGCAATGCTCAGCGAAGAAGCTCGCCACAGTTTGTTCCTCAAAACCCAAGGGGTGTTTTCTCTAAGTGAATGTGGCACATCTCTCACTTCCTGTTGGTGCGCTCTGTCGGATACTAGTTCTCTTCCTTCCAGTCATTCTTGCTCTCTCACCTACTCCGTACTTCGTTCATGTCTTCTCTTTGGTCTTCACTGTTAACTGTCAATTCACAGCACTCTTTTACCCTATCACAAACAAGAGAAAATCTGCAGATGCTGGAAATCCAAGTAACACACACAAGATGCTGGAACAACTCGGCAGACCAGGCAGCATCTATGGAAAAAGAGCACAGTTGACATTTCAGGACAGACCCTGCTGAAGGATCTCGGTCCAAAATATCGACTGTACTCTTTTTCATAGATGCTGCCTGGCCTGCTACTTCTTGTGGTTTACTCTCTTACCCTGTTCCTTTCAAAAATATATCTTATGTTTCATTTATCACTTTTCCTATTTCCTCTTCTGTAGAATGAGCCATTTCTGTTCACCTTTGTCTACTTCTGTATAGAGAGAGGTAGGTCTTGAAAAGAACCAGTCCTGTTTTCATTTTCTTGAAATCAATAGAATGAAAGCTTGCTGAGTTCTTTAAGGGAAATATTGGCCTGTCTGCTAGTGTCCATTGAATGAAAAAAAAAATCGCAATATTTTGGCTGTCACTTCACACATCTCACATCACATGATTTGAGGAGGAAGAGCAAATATTATTTTAGTCAAACAGGTTTGGAAACTTTAATGTCAAATACATTTCTATTCCTGTTGTAACTTTAACCTGGTCCTTAAAAACAAAATAAAAATCTGCCCAATTATTTGTTATTGCTTCAAAGTACGATAAAAGTCTAAACAGAAGCTGATTTGATGCATTACTTAAACTGACAGTGTGAGGAAGCTGATTTAGCATTGATAAAAACAAAACCATATATCTACTGTACTTCACTTCAACTGGTGAAGTTAATTCAACTCTGCCAAACTGTCAAGTGTAAACACTTCCTGGTGTAAAGAGTACATTTGGGAATGGAAATTGTACCTCAGGAGCTGTGTTCAAAAGCAAAGTCAGATTGCAATAAGATCTTGGTATTTTCAGAAACTTGACATTTGGTATATCCAATCACAATGGCACAACGCTCTACAAACCACATTGAAGACTCAAACGGGGCAAAATAGGACAGAACGAGTAATACACAAATTGTCCTTTACTCTGTCTACACCTTGCCTTGAACTCCTTGTTGACTTCTGGCCACTGAGACATAGAGAAGATATTCAACCTCTTATGGTACTTCAGGGAAAAATCACAAAACTGATTTCTAGTGTCAGAGATTTCAATTATAAAGTAAAACCCAAGGAACCAGAATGGCTGAAATAGTGAGATGGGCAATGGTGTGATCTTACTTCATACTTACATTTTAAAAAAATTATATATGATTAATTGCCTTGTCTAAAAATTTTGTTCTTTTATTTTGATGCATATTTAAGTGCTGACTCAGTCTATTAACACATTTCATGTACTCACATTAGAAATGGAAATTGTCTAAGTGAAATTCCCACTGTAATTATAGTTTGTCATTTGTATAGATGTAGCCCTTCTGTTTTACACTTCCTTATTTCTCAGTCTGAACAGCAAATAGTTTTTCACTGACCGTACATATGTGCTTTCCAATTTTTCCAATTGTCATTAAATTAGAAACAGAATTTCTTCCACACTGGTCCAATTATCTCACATCCTCCAAACGTGCTTCTCTTTAAAATGATATATGCTCCCGACTTTCAAGTGTAATATTATTGACAATCAGCATGTAAGATAATTGCCAGTATTGATAAAGTAAGTGAACAAATGTATTGAAACCCCAACTTTGTCAGCAAAGTGCAAATTTATTACTTTTTTTTCCAAGAAGAATTATCAAAACATGGAAAGAAAATAGTGTTCATTGAATTATTTAATAAGTATGGGGCGTCATAATGGAAGGGCTTTTATCTCCCTCTGGTTAAACAATCTGAACTGGTTAACAGTGTTTATCTGCTTCCACTTCATGATGTAGTTTAAAAGATTAAGGATTATTGCCAGGGAAGGAAGCTCAACAAAGAAGGGTATTCTGTATCAATGAAGTTAGCAATAGAGACCTGATGATGGGTCTCGGCCCAAAGCGTTGACTGTTTACTCTTTTCTATGAACGTTGCTGGGCCTGCTGAGTTTCTCCAGCATTTTGTATGAGTTGTTTTGGATTTCCAGCATCTGCAGATGATCCCATGTTGAGACATATCAGGAACTCTATTGTTAACATTATAACATTGTTGCTGTAACAGAACAATTTTGTGAAGATTGCTAGAGAAAAGGCAACATGTTTTATCTTTATTTTTACTTTTAAATTGTGCAAGGTCAAAGGGTGAAGAAAGATGGCCAGTTAAGTCAGAAATTATGCTAACTGCAAATAATATTTCAAAATTATTTTTAACGCGCTGATTGTGGGAGTCAGAGTAAAAAGTAACAGTGTCACAATGCAATGCTGTGTCAGATGCAAACAGATATACAGAGACAGAACAAGTACAATTGTTGCAAGGAAGGAAATTAATTTTAGCTTACAGTTTATTTATGGGGTCATGGAGACATAGAGCAATACAGTACAGATATAGCCTCTTGGGCCCAACAAGTTCACGCTAACCATGGGACCCACCCAACATATCTCAATTCCTGCATTTGATCCATACCCCTCTAAGTCCCACCCCTCCATGTACCATCCAGAAGTTTTTCTTAAATAATACCATTGAAACTCGCTCAACCACTTCCTCTGGCAGCTGGTTCCATTTCCTCACCTCCCTCCATGTGGAAAAGTTGCCCCTCAGATCCCTTTTAAATTTGTCTCCTCTCATCTTAAATCTATGCCCCCTAGTTCTGATCTCTCCTCCACATTATCTATGCCTCTCACAAGCTTAAGCAATTCTATATGTCTTGGCAACGTCCACGTAAATCTTTCCTGCATTCTTTCCAGTTGAACCACATCTTTCCTATAACAAGGTGACCAAGACTCATACTCCCACGTGCAGCCTTACCATTGACTTGTCCAAATCCTATGCTCAGTGCTCTGACTGATGAATGCCAGTGTGCTAAACCCTGGCTACCCTTGACACCACTTCCAATGAACAATGCACTTGTACTCCTAAACCCCTCTGTTCCATTACACTCCCAACTCCCTAGTGCATGACCATTCCTCATAAAAGCCCTATGCAGTAAAGTTCATATTTCTCGGGTAATACTTTGAATTTAAAATATGGTTAGCTGAACTGAGCTGTGGCTTTGCCAGCATTTTAAAAAAATTTCCGATTTTTTTTGGGAGGAGGCTTTCCTTTGCTTACTTTTGTGAACTGATCTTAAAAGGCAAGGCCCTAGCAGCTCATAGGATCTCACTGATCAGGGTGGAGAGCCTCCTGACCACTAATAAGGGCATGAAACAGTTAAGTGCTAGCCAATAGGGATCTTGATTGGTGTGTGTGGGTCATACACAATAATATTTATCAATGTTTAAAATATTACTGAGAGAAGGCATTTTCCTTCTTTCCTTGGATCTCTTCTTCAAATAGCAGCGGATACAAGGTCTTTGAGTATTTTCAATGCTCTGGCAGATAGATTGTTGATAATCAAGGGACTGCAAGGTTGCAAAACAAGGTTGGAACATGGAGTCGACCTTACTGGCAAATCAGCTCTGATCATATTAGATAGTGGAACTGGCTTGAACAACTGAATTGATTACTTCTACTCCCAATTCATATGTTTGCATCTGAGTCTTGACATTTTTGGATCTGATTTCAAAGGTGCGGGGGTGGAGTGAATTAAATTCATGTTCAAATTCAGGCTAAATGCTTATTGTCACTTAAACATATACTTGCATATTGTCAAAGGAAACAATGTTGCTCTGGACCAAGGTGCACAACACACTACATAAAACTCACACACAACACATAAAGTAATATTACCACAAATAAATTAACAAATAATAAAGCATATTCCAGAAGATTGACATTTATCATAAGTTGCATTTATGACACAAATTAAAAGTAAACAGTATAATGCTAGTGACACTCCATATTTGACGAGACCTGGGTGATGGCAGGGAGTTCAATTGTCTCATGGGCAGGGGAAGAACTGAACACAAAGCAAGCGCTAGACGATATCACTGGTAGGGCTTACGATTGAGCACTGAACCTCAGTTCAGGTGCTCTTTAAATACTCAATTCTTGGCACCCAAAACATGCTTGCCAATTAGCAGGACCGCCATGAACCACGAAAGGGGCCGCGCTAATTATCCATACTCTGGAGAGTAAGAGCGTCTAAATCCCAGAAACTGGGTGCGGTTGGGAGCGTCTGGTAACACTATATCGTTCAAAATTTTATCATGTTTCCCCTCAGCGTTTGCCATTCCAGATAGATCAACCCATTTGTCCAGCCTCTCCAAGACCCTATAATCGAGGCAGCATCTTGGTAGACCTTTTCTGTACTCTTTCCAAAGCTTTTACACCCTTCCTGTAATAGGGTGACCAGAAAGGCATGAAATACTCCAAGTGTGCCAATACCTCAAGTATCATCCAAGGATAGGAAAAGTTGAGAAAATTGAGAACATGGGCAAATTAGACTATCTTAGATGGGCATCTTGGTTGGCCTATATCTGTGCTGTGTGACTCCAAGACTCTACATCTGTAGAAAGTTCATGGGCAGAACATCATTTAACTGTCGAAAATGAAAGTGTGTTTTAAAATCTCTATGCGGATGGGTGCCTGGTTTCCACAGTAAAACAGCTCCTCTGTCACGGGTTGTTCTAATCCTACTTTTCTACAACAGGAAAAGCTTTACCAGGTCAAAGGATTTTGCTGCCTCAATTTTGAACTCATGGCAGCTGGTCCCAGTCACATCAGTTCTCCTCTGTGGAGATCTGCTACTTCTTTCTTTGAAGAAGAAGGAAAATAAAATCCCCAGAAAGCCTTGAAGAGCAATAGCAGATGTTTCAATGAGACGCACACACAAAAAAAATCTAAGTTTTACTCTATTCTTCGCAAAGAAATCAGGAATAAATTGGGGGAATGGGATGGAGAAGTGACACTTTCTGCTCAATATTCAATTTTACACCAGCTTGAAATACATTGTTATCATTAAACAAGAGTGAAAAAAAAGCCTTTTAATTCATTCATACTTTGCAACACATACAAAATGCTGGAGGAACTCTGCAGGTCAGGCAGAATCTATGGAAAAGAGTAAACAGTCAACAATTCAGGCCGAGACCCTTCTTTGGGAATGAGATGGAATGGGGAAGATGCCTGACGCCTGATTATAAAGGTAGGGGAGGGGAAAGATGCTAGTTGGAAGGTATAGATGAAGCCAAGTGGTTGGGAAAAGTAAAGGACTGGAAAAGAAAGAACCTGATAGGAGAGGAGAGTGGAACGTAGGAGAAAGGGAAGGAGGAGGGTACTTGGAGGGGGAGGGGAAGCAATAGGCAGGTGAGAAGAAGTGAAAGGTTAGAGTGGGAAATAGAGGTGGGGGGGGGTGGGGGAGAAATTGGTTCACCAGAAGGTGATATAGAGAAATCAATGTTCATGCTATCAGTTTGGAAGGTACCCAGATGGAATATAAGGTGTTCGTTCTCCACCCTGAGGGTGGCAAGAGGAGGCCATGGACTTGTACCCCTATGTCTCTCTGTTCTACAACATTCTTGAGGGCTGCAACACTCTCTTCCCTGGATCAACACATCGATATGGGAATGGGAATCGGAATTAAAATGCTTGGCCATTGCTTGTGGCGGATGGTGTGGAGGTGCTCGGTACCTTATATTCCCACTTGATTATGATGATCTTACTTTCCAGCACAACTCGGAGTGAATGCTGCAATGTTAAAGGTGCAGTCTTTCAGATCAAACATAATATTAACTTCTCAACTACTTCGGTGCACTTAAAAATAATTCCGTTTCACTGTTTTAACAATGACAGATGAGATTTTTCGCCGTATCTTTGCTAACGTGTCGCCATTAAGAAAGTAACACCAAATAGTCATTCTTACATTACTATTTCTGGAAATTTACTCTGAACATAATTGTTGCAGTACTTTCTACATTACAGTACTTCATTAGTTGGGACTTGCTGAGATCATAAAAGAAGTAATAAAATGTATATGATTCTCTTGCCTGTTTGATTTCCTTAACTGTCATACTGATGGTGATCTCTGCCACATGTCGAAAGAGATAGGGGTAGGGCAATGGCAAATTGTACACATGCCTCTGTACTCTACCTGAACTTAATCTCTATTGATTTCAAAGCAGAAGAAAATAAATGAGAAACGAGTGACCAGTTCAATTTCCCCCATTCTATTCTCCTACCTGAAATGAATTTAAGATCTGTGTTTTCTGAAGCAGTATAATTTTCATTATCCAGCAAACCATTAAGGATTTGATAAAGGATCATCTGTAAATGAAACTGAGCAAACAATCATTTCTTCACATGAGGAAAAGATGAAGGGATGTATGAAATACCTTTTTTGCCATGCTGAAAGAGAGAGAGAGAGAGGTAGTATAGAGATGATAGATACCAACATCATCTGCTGTACAGAACTAATGTAGATTATAGAGCTTGCTGCAAATACCTGGGGGGGGGGGGAGGGGGGTGTCCCTTGCTGTTCTTACCAGATGGCAGCTACTTTCATGTTCCTCCATTGGTAGATCAAGTTTCAAAGAAAATTTATTAGCAAAGAACCTATAAATTACCATATACTACATTGAGATTCAATTTCTTTCAGGCATTTACAAGAAGAAAAAAAGAAATACAATACTATTTTATGAAAAACGCTACACAAATGTACCCTTCTTTTCCGGTCTCCCCTAAACCTTGACTCTTTATTCTTTTCCATAGATGCTGCCTGACCTGTTGAGTTCCTCTAGCATTTTGTCTTTGTTACTCTGGATTTCTAGTGTTCATAAACAAAGACTGACAACTAATGTGTGAAAGAAGACAAATGATGTAAATACAAATAATATTGAAAACATGAGTTGTAAGGGGTCCTTAAAGAGTCCATGGGCGTAAGCATGAAAACTGTTAGCAACTGGGCAACCTTACTTTACTGATCTTCACAGATCAGCTATAACAGCCTTTCCAAAGGTTAATTGCCCTCCATGTCTGCTCTGTTATCATTCACTTACAATATTATTAAATCCAATTAAAATTTAATTAGAAATCCACTTTGATGTAAACCCTCATTGATATAAACTAAGGCCAAGAGGTTTTAACCCAACCATAACACACACAAAAGTTGGAAGAACTCAGCAAGCCAGGCAGCATCTACAGAGATGAATAGAGAGCCAAAGTTTTGGGCTGAGATCCTTCATCAAGACTGGAAAGGAAAGGGAGAAGAAGCCAGAATAAGAAGGTGGGCGGGGGAAGGGGAAAGAGTATAAACTAGAAAGTGATAAGTAAAACCTGGTAAAGGGGAAGGTTGGTGGGTGAGATGTTAGACCAATTCCTAACCTGTGCTCAATTAAATGATCCAAATTTCTCTTAAATGTTGAAATTGACCCACTTCCACCACTTGCATTGGCAGCTCATTCCACACTCTTACCACCCTCTGAGTGAAGTTCCCCCTCATATTCCCATTAAACATTTCACCTTTAATCCTTAACATATGCTGTCTAGTTGGTAGTCTCACCCAACCTCAGTGGTAAAAAGCCTGCTTTCATGTACCCTATCTATACCCCTCATAATTTTGTATACCTCTGTCAAATCTCCTCTCAATCTTCTACGTTCTAGGGAATAGAGTTCTAAGCTATTCAATCTCTCCCTATAGCTCAGGTCCTCAAGTACTGGCAACATCTCTGTAAAGACGGAGGGCAGAGCTTAGGATGATGGTGCCTAATGGTGACTCTTTTGCCTGTATCTTTGGAAACAGCTCTATTTCTATCTTTAATATCTCTTTTTTCCCTTTTCAGGGTTCTTTTGAAGACCCTGACCTGGAGTTATACGCTGACTCCGGTTCATTGCGGGAGTGGGACCCGCTCTCAGAGCCTCACGACCGGCTGCTTTTCGATATGCCAAGGACACGGCCTGAAAGACTAGCACGCCTTCAAGGTGCCGGATTTTCGTGGCTCTGGAGGTGGGCGGATTTGAGGTCGGTGCTGCTGCAGAAAAGTGGTGCGTCATGGGAGTACACGGAAGATCGAAAGTGGTGAGCTGGCTGCTGGCTGTGTGCCCAGAGACCCGAGATCTTTGGGCACAGAGCTCGGAAAAAGCGATGCAACAGACTTTTAACACCATAAATCGGTGAGTTGTTTTATTGTGTGTCCTCTCTTGCTGTGAAACAGGGACATCTCTTTTTCCCTTATTAGGGAGAGAGAGAGCCTGTGGTATGTCGAATTACCAGGTGAATGAGTAATCTCTGGGGTACTGCAAGTCTGTGTATTTATTGATGCTTTGCTGCATGCCTGAGTGCTCAGTGGAGGGTGTTGATGCCTTTTTTGCTGGTGGGGGGGGTCATTGCTTTGCTGCTGCTTATGCATGGGAGGGGGGAGCTGGGGGGTTCTTTGGTATTCTAACATTTAACTGTCATTCATTCTTTGGGGCACTTCTCTGTTTTCGTGGATGTTTGTGAAGAAAAAGAATTTCAGGATGTATATTGTTTACATTTCCCTGACATTAAATGTACCTATTGAAGCTTCTCTGCACCCTTTCAGTCTTATTTACATCTTTCCTATGTACCTGTATTTCCAGATCCCTTTGGGATACTTCAGAGCTGTACTGCTCACTATGTAAAGACCTACATTGGTTGGTTCTCCCAAAGTGTGACACCTCACTTTAAATTTCATCTGCCATATTTCAGCACATTTGTCAAGCTGTTCCAGAACATGCTGCAAACTTCCTCACAGTCTTCCTCACTGTCCACTACAACCCCAATCTTAGTTTCATTCGCAAATTTGCTAATTCAGTTTACCACATTATCATCCAGATCATAGATATAGATGAAAAACAACAACAGACCTCGCGCCAATCCTGGTGGCGCATCACGAGTCACAAGCCTCCAGTCAGAGAGGCAACCATTTACGACCACTCACAGGCTTCTTCTGCAAAGTCAATGCCTAATCCAAGTTGCAACCTCATCTTGAATACCTTCCAGTAACTTTCAAACTATTGATGTCAAGCTCACAGGCCTAGAGTTTCCTGATTTATTCTTAGAGCCTTTCTCAAACAAGGGAACAATAGCTATCCTCCAGTCCTCCAGCACCTTACCTTGGCTAAGGGTATTTTAATTAACTCTGCAAGGGCCCCAACAATTTCTGCACTTGCCTTCCATAGGGGGAACAAATTGTCAGGCCTTGGGGATTAATCTGCCCTAATTTGCCTCAAGACAATAAACACCTCCTCCTCTGTAATCTGTATAGAGTCCATGACCTCACTTGCTGCTTTGCCTCACATCTATAGACTCTGTGTCCATTTTCCGAGTAAATATATATGCAAACATTCCACTTAAGATCTCCCCCATCTCTTTCAGTTTACAGATTATCACTCTGATATTTCAGAGGACCAGTTTTGTCCCTTTCTATCCTTTTGAAATTAATTTATCAGTAGAAACCCTTAGAATTCCCTTTCACTTTGTCTGCTAGAGCACTTCATGTCCTCTTTTAACCTTCCTGATTTCCTTCTTTAAGTGCTCTCTTGCATTTCTCATAGTCCTAAAGTATCTCATATGTTCCTACCTGCCTATACCTGCTATGCACCTCCTTCTTTTTCTTAACCAGGGCCTCAATATCTTTTGAAAACTAAGGTCACCTAAGCCTGTTATCCTTACTCTTTATTACGACAGGAACATACAAACTCCATCTTCTCAAAATTTTACTTTTGAAGGTCTCCCATTTACCAAGCATACCTTTGCCAGAAAACAACCTATCCCAATCCACACTTAGATCCTTTCTGATACCATCAAAATTGGCCTTTCTCCAATTTAGAATGTCAACCCAAAGACCAGACCTATCCTTTTCCATGATTACCTTGAAACTAATAGCATTTTTGTCACTAGATTCAAAATGTTCCCCTACACCAGGGGTTCCCAACCTGGGGTTCACAGACCCCTTGATTGATGGGGGTGTCTATGGCATAAAAAATGTTTGGGAACTCCTGCCCTGTCTCATTTCCTAATAGGAGATTTCCAGTAGTATTGTATTCTCTCTAGTTGGGACTTCTATGTACTGATTAAGGAAACTTTTCCGAACATTTTTGATAAACTCTTTCCCATCCAGCCCTTAGTCCCGGTCAATATGTGGAAAATTAAAATCAACTACTGTCACAGCTCTATTGCCTTTGCAATAATCTGCGATCCCTTTACAAATTTGCTCCTCGGGACTAGATGGGCCAAGGGGCCAGTTTCTATGATATAGTGTTCTGTGCTCTGTAAGTCTACTTAATTGCACACTGAAGGTTAGTCTTAATTAATGTCCAGAAAAGTAGCAGATAGTAACATGTTTCCTATGAACTGGCTGCAAGTCTATGTCCTCTGGGGAAGAAGGAAGAGGAGGAAACTGCTCAAGTAGAAATGACAGTAACTAACAGTTGGGCAGAGATTTTTTTTGTATCAACAGCCTGAAAAACTATTTGCCAAAGGAATGGAAACAATTGTTAGAAACAGGACAGCAATTTGTTATCACAGAAGTTCAGATGTCACTGAAAATAAAAGATGTCACACACATAAATGAATCATTAAATAAATTATTTAATTTGTTGTGTCATAGAATCCTGCAGCTCTTCAGGCATCAGATGTGCACCTACCATCAGGACCCCCTTCACACTAAACTGAAACTATTCCCGTGTTTAAAAACATCTCATGTTTCCAGCACTCCCCTAAGATGTCACCACCCACCAATGTGACAGGGCCATTGGCTGTGGTCCTGTTAATCTACCCATCCATAGGTTTTTGGAAGAAGAGCAGAAGTGTCAGGAGTGGTCCCACGTGATCACAGGGAAACTTCCCACAGTTGGCAACAGAAGGCAGAATTGAACCTGGGTCACTGAAGCTGTGAGTCAGCAAGTCTGCCGGGTGTGTCACTGTGTCACACTAATACGACATGAACAAGTGAGAAACAGCATACAAAGTGCTGGAAAAATTCATTAGGTCCGGCTGATCTATGGAGAGAAATGGATAGTAGATGTTTTAGGTCGAGACCTATCATCAGGACTGGTAGAGTCCAGATCAGAGGTTCCCAATCTTTTTTATGCCTTGGACCAACACCATTAAGCAAAGGGTCTGTGGACCCAAAGTTGAGAATCCCTGGTCCAGATGAAGAGTCTCTGTCCCAAATATTGACAGTCCATTTCCCTCCATTCCGTGTTCGTTCATCGTCAATGTCGATGAGGACCTCGACAGCATTATGATGGTGTCGAGACTAGTGCGTGGCTTGGATTTCAGTGAGGGAGAGTTGTGCAGTGTCAGCCTCACTCTCTCTTCCCAATTCCCATCTGGATCCAGTGGCAAGACAGAGTCGAGACGGCTGGAGATGGGACTAGGCGCAGTGCATGACCAGGACGTCTTCTGTGTCTTGCCATGCTCTACACGTTCCACGACGCTTGCAGAGACCGCCTTCTTGACAGTTGGACCTTCCATTGGTCTCGTCCGCTCAATCTACCGGCTTCACATGCTGGGATCGACAACTCCCTATCTCACCGAGGGTTTGAGACCCGGTCAGCTACCCTCACCCGGTTTAGCTAGCTTGTTGAAGCCGTTGCCCGGGGTGTGGCCGCTGTCGCATGCAAACAGCCAAGGGGAGCCACAGGTGAGAGCTGAGTGTTAGGTGGGGACCAAAGGTGGACTAACCGCTTTGAAAAGGATGCGACATGTTCTCCCACCAGAGGTGCTACCCCTCCCTGACACCCCATACACCCCAAGGCCCATTTCCCTCCATAGATACGACCTGACCTCAGAGTTCCTCCGGCACTTTGTATGTTTCTCCAGATTCCGACATCTGCAGTCTCTTGTGTCATCAGACTCACAGCCTCATTAGCATAAAATGTGTCTGTAATGATTCCTCAAAAGTTGAGAAGAACACAAGAGAGTGACTTGAAAATTAATGAGGTAATCAAGTTACAAACTCCTGAAATTATGAACAACAAGGTCATGAGGAAACATTCTTAGCATTTCAAGACTTATTAGTAATTCATCTGATTGTAGTATCCTGAATGCTATGGTCAGGCCTGGCTGAAGATATCCTCATGGGATATTGATATATGACAGGGGAGCTTTAACAGTCGAGTGTTCTCTCTTATGCTTTATGAATCAAACCAATGATCTTCTAAAGCTATAAAACACTAGAGAAATGAGGTGCTGGTTGAAGTAGCACAAAAAAATTTGATTGAATTAAAGTCAAGGAGCAGGCATGCAGGGAACTATAAAACAGAGGCTGATGGAAGGACTTAAAATGAGATCTGCCTGTGACCCATCAGTTCTGTAATGAGGCAGTGTCAGATTGATTATTATCCATTTGAATTTAAAATCTTATTAAAAATGAAGCCGTTTAAATTTCTGACATCAAAGAATTGGAGTGATTAGCACAATTGTTTTACAGTTCACACTTCTGGTGGGAGACTTGCCCACTGTGAAACTAGTTCAGGCCCTTCTGTCCATTTGTTGAACCTGAAACAGTTTTACTTCCATTCTGCTTTGCATTTGTGATGTAGTCATCATCACAGAAGGTAGCTATTCTTACACAAATAGAGAGGTAGAAACCGATCAGCTTCATTTTTAACAAAGAGATTTTGCATGTGCTGGAATCTTGAGCAGCACACACAAAATGTGAAAGGAACTCAGCAAGTCAGGCAGCATCTATGGAGGGGAATAAACAGCCTATGTTTTGGGTCAAGACCTTTATTATAAATCACAGTTCAATAAGGAGCAAAGTGTTACCCAAACTGGTGTTCCAGTTCAGACACTGATGGCTTAGTCATAATCATTTTCATGTTCTGCATTCATTTTCATGGGCATTGCTGATTCAGATTTCAATCTCCATTGTGACCATAGTCAGGAGAAAGCTACACCTATACCTCAGTCACCAACTAAAACAATATTTCCTGAAATTTCCCTGTGGCCAGCCATTTTAATTTGTATCCCCATTCCGACTTTGACATGTCGGTCTTTGGCCTCCTCTTTTGCCACGATGAGGCCACTCAGTGTGGAGGAGCAACACCTCATGTTCTGTCTAGTTAGTCTCCAATCTGATGGCATGAACATTGAAGTCCCTGCAGCTGTGCACATAAAGCAGATGCCTAGAAGGTGATTAAAGGTTGAAGCTCTGTCTGATTTGTTAACTGCCTCTCATCCTTCCTACTCCTGTTTCTGGAAGGACTGATTTTCTTGGTGCCTCATTATCTTCAGAGCTGAGGCTACGAGACATGGTTTAGGCCAGAAAATGAATTTGGATTTTCGTGCAATGCATGGGTCAGTGCCATGTTTAAGGCAATCTGTTGTGTCAGGGCAGATCTTTCTGTGATACCAGAAAAATTGACAGAAATTCCTTAAAATGCCAACAGCAGGTAACAAAACTTCCCTCCCACTTCTCTCTTCTTCTATTCCGCACTCTAGCCTGTTACCTCTCCCCTTCACCAGCCTATCATCTCCTCCTCATTCTCCTCCTTTCTTTACTCCTATGGTCCATCGGATTTTTTATCAGATTCCTTCTCCTCTAGACCTTTACCTTTCTCACTCACCTGGCTTCACCTATCACCTTCTCGTTCGTCCTTATTCCCCTCACCCCCCCCCCCCCACCATTTTATTCTGGCATATTTCCCCTTCCTTTCCAGTCCTGAAGCAAGGTCTCAGGTCTCAGGTCTCAGGCTGAACCATCATTTTCATCGATGTTGTCTGACATGTGGAGTTCCTCCAACATTTTGTGTGCACTTCACTTCGCTGCTGCCAACCACATTTGCAAAGGATATAGTGCCATCCAAAAGATGCGCCAGAAATTCATTAAAATTTCTCCAGCAAAATGTCCTAAACCAATGAACTGTAGGCAAACAAAAAGCTTGGGGACAACGCCACCTCTGAGTTCCTTTTGGTCTGGTGTTATGCATGAGGTAGCTTTTACAAAATAGGATGCACTATTCGCTCTTTTAACCTAAATTTTGCATTCAGTAAGCATTTTCAATTTCAGAAGTCCAGGTAAAACAAGCTCATAACTGCATTTATTATGCACATTGCAAGAGAGTCCCCAAGGTGTACAAATTATAATCTGTCAAAACACCTTAAACGCTAGAGCTTCAGCTGCTTGTAACATTGGTGCTATACTGCACTCTGCTGCCAGTATTTTGAACTCCAGTGGAGATGTGCAACAACAGAGCTGGAACTGAATGAACTATGTGGTAAATATAGAGATCTGAATGGTGGTTCCATCTTGGGGTTAGAATAGGATCAATAGTTTGAGTTAGATAACTTCAGCTTGAGCAGGTAATACAGAAGGTGCTGCTGAAGGCCAGAACTCCAGGCTAGGGAAAAGAAAGTATCATTAGGATTTCCATTTGTATTTGTAATTCAGCCACCCACTGAGTCTTTCAAAGTGATTCTTAAATTATTTTGACATGGTAGAAAACAGAAAGTTGTCTATTATAACTGGAAACACAAGAGATTCTAGAGATGCTGGGAATCCAGAGCAACGTACGCAAAATACTGGAGGAATTCAGCAGGTCAGGCAACATCCATGCAAAAGATTGGGCCCAGACCTTTCATCAGTCCTGACAAAGCACCTCAGCTTGAAATGTTGACTGTTTATTCACTTCCATAGATGCTGCTTGAACTGCTAAATTCCTCCAGCATTTTGTGCGTGTTGTAATTTGAATTGGGGGGCATATATTCAGAAGAGGACTTATTTATTAAGTTGGAGAGAAATACCTTTGCCTGGAGTTTTGTGAATCATTAAGCTTGCCGCCCTGAATTTTTTAGACATGGAAATTAAGCAGGAAAGTGCTGTCAGATATGACATTGAGTGGTGGAGCAGGCTAAAGAATTGCCTGACCTACTCCTGGTTATATTCATTGTGCTCATTTTTAAAAATAAAATGTTAAAAGCAAACTGAAAGAAAATTAGTTGGTACTGGTGCAAGATCGAGGGCTGGGGAAGGTGGAATGATAACTGCTGCTGATACCTAAAGGAATTACTGACAATCTTTCTGGGACCACAGAAAGACTCTGACACATCAACAGGTTGCCTTAAACATGGCACTGACACATGAATCATACAAAAATCCAAATTCATTTACTGGCCTAAACCATGTCACATAGCCTCAGCTACGAAGATAGTGAAGCACTAAGAAATTTAGTCCTTCCAGAAACGGGAGTAGGAGGGATGGGAGGCAGTTAACAAATCAGATAAAGCTTCAACCTTTAATCACTTTCCAGACATCTGCTTTAAGTGCACAGCTGCAGAGGCAGGCAGGAATTTAAATACGATAGCTTTTGCAGCATACTGCACATAAACACACAAATTCTTAATGATTATTGATGAGAAAGCAGAGACGGAGTCCAGCTATCCTTGCCACCACCATCCCATCACCCCCTCAAAACCCATAAGACCCCAGAACTTGTATTTGATCTGAAGTAACAGACATGTGACCTTAACTTTCCAAGCATTATCCCAGTTGCCTGCTGTGACTTCATAGAACATAGAACAGTACAGCACCAGAACAGGCCCTTCGGCCCACAATGTTGTGCTGAACCAATTAAATTAGTAATCAAATGGCCAACTAAACTAATCCCCTCTGCCTACACACTGTCTATATCCTTTCAATTCCCTCAAATTGATGTTCCTATCTATATATCTCATAAAGGTCTCTAATGTATCTGCCTCTACCACCACCCCAGGCAGTTCCTTCCAGGCACTCACCACTCTCTGTGTAAAAAAACTTGCCCCTCATATCTCCTTTGAAATTACCACTCCCCCATCACCTTAAATGCGTGCCCTCTGGTGAGAGGCTTTGCAAAAATCACAGAGAAACACCTTACAAGACTGTTGTCTCTTGATTTCTATGGGCTTGCCATCAAAGGATACCTTGATAGAATCAGCAAAGCCAGTGATTCCTAAAAAAGATAAAAGCTCAAGAATAAATGGATGACAGATGAAATGAAAAATCTGACAGAAGAAAGCAAATTCTATAGAATATAAGTCCTTAGATAAAAAAGTTAAAAACGTATGTCAAAAAGCCAAAGAAGAATGATTAAACCAGGAATGTGAGCAAATAGAAAGAATCCCTATTACTGATCCAAAAAGGTTACATCAACAAATCAAGAATATCACTGGTAAAAAGATCCTCTGTTCTTCAGGTGGATGTTTGAAAGCAAAGGACGGTACCATTATCATGGAAAACGATGAGATTATGGACAGATGGACTGAGTATATTCAGGAATTGTTTGAAGACGATGGAGGCGAAAAACCAGAAATCAAGAAAAACATTGAAGGTCCAAGTATTTTAAAATCTGAAGTTCGTAATGCAATAAATAAGATGAAGAAAGGAAAGGCAGCAGGTCCTGATGAATTAGCAATAGAACAAATTATTGCCCTTGAAGATTATGGAATTGAAAAACTTCCTGATTTAATCAATGACATTTATGAAACTGGAATAATACCAGAAGAAATGAAAAAATCAGTATTTGTCACTCTTCCTAAGAAAGCTGGAGCAATTGAATGTGAATTACATAGGAACATGTTTTATGAGTCATATCACCAAGATACTTCTCAGAATTTTGATGACAAGAGCTAAAAGTAAGATACAAGCTGAAATAGGCAAAGAACAATGTGGTTTTGTGAAAGACAAAGGTACAAGAAACGCAATATTGATGTTAAGGATACTATCAGAATGAGCTATTCAAGTGCAAAAAGATTTGTTTGTTTGTTGTATTGACTACACAAAAGCATTTGATAAAGTGAAGCACAATAAGTTATTTGAAATGTTACAGAAAACTCTAGATCTAGATTTGAAAGACCTCTGCCTAATCAGAAATCTGTACTGGGAGCAAACTGCCGCTATAAGAGTAGATGGAGATGTGAGTCAGTTTACAAAAATCAAGAGTGGACTTAGACAAGGGTATGTTTTCTCCCCTGATTTATTTAATGTGTACAGTGAGACAATAATACAATAAATACGAGACATTGTGGGAATCAAAGTTGGCAGTGAAAACATTAATAATTTCAGATATGCAGATGATACTGTGTTAATTGCAAGTACGGACGAAGAACAAGCAGGAACATTACTAAATTGTGGGTCTCACACTATGGCTGCATACAAATGCTTTGGATCTATAGTATGTCTGATTTACTATGTGCTGTCTGAACTGCACATTTTAAAAGAAATGAAATATCTATTGAAATCTTTCAATTATTCTTAATTCCTGTAATGTAGTCCATCCCTTATATTTTTATTCAATATCTCTCAACAATGCTGTCAACGTTTTATCAAATATGCTGCACCAATATTTAACATGTCTGTCCTAAACATCACAATTGTTCAATAAAGTGAGGGGAGCTTGTGGTATGCTTTTGATGGTATGCTTGTTTTGGTAGAATCACGCAATTGAACAATGGACCAAACCTATGCCACTTCATTAACATTAATGCCTAAACCATGAGAGACGAAAAGAACTGGGGGGAGAGAGAAAATAAAGAGAACTTCTCTCCTATTGGTATTTACTTAACCCCGGCTTATAGCGGTGAAATAATATTGCCAAGTCCCACCTTCTTGATCATTGCTGAAATTAACATCTTAGAATTGAAGGGTAGTTTTCAGAGAAAGTTGTAGTATTCTGATTTATTAATCCAGTTTACGTTAGGATAAGCAGATAGGGTGTGAAGTGTTTAGATGCATGTCATACTGTGATAAGGTCAGATGCACCTGTAAGGATCACAAATTAAAGTACGGTGCAGTTTTGTGATTGTTACTATTCAGCCAAAATTGACACTAACATGACTTATTCTAGTTGTAATCAACATTGGGTCTAATTGTGCTGATCTGTAGAATTGTCTATTTCGCACCTTTCTCGGATTTCTTGCTTCATAAGTTCCATGACAGGTGGTTTTTCATTTGTCTCTGTGTCCCTGCTGAAGGAATTTTTACATCAGTAACACCACATTATTATTTTGTTTTTCAAAAACACCTTGAAAACTCCTCCTTCATGATGTCTTTTCTCACTCATCTTTGCTTTTCTGCTTGATGACCTCTGTTCTGTACAGTTTGCTGGGTGACCGGTAGGAGCCATGTATCTGTTTTCTATCTGCATTGTATTCTGTGTTGCATGTTTATTATGGTAACTAGTCACATGAGTGGTGGCGTGGTAAAAGCGAAGGAAATAAGTTATCTGTTCGTGCTTTGTTCTGGGCAGTTTTCAGCTGGGGGCTGACAGATGTCATTCTGTATCTTTTGTCGACCGCTGACTTAACGCTGAATTATGTTTAACTTACACTTAGGTATACTTAAGTTTCATTGTTTCAAGCTTGTATGTTTGCTAATTGCTACTAAAGGATCGAATACATATCTTTAACTTTATTGGAGCTGAGGTCGCATCATACAAGTATGACATCAGTGGTGGTTGCCACCAGCGGCAATTGATTTGGTTAGAATTAGCCAGTACAACAGTCATAGTCATAGTCATACTTTATTGATCCCGGGGGAAGTTGGTTTTCATTACAGTTGCACCATAAATATATTAAATAGTAATAAAACCATAAATAATTAAATAATAATATGTAAATTATGCCAGGAAATAAGTCCAGGACCAGCCTATTGGCTCAGGGTGTCTGACCCTCCAAGGGAGGAGTTGTAAAGTTTGATGACTTCCTATGATGCTCTGCGCTGCATCTCGGTGGAATGAGTCTCTGGCTGAATGTACTCCTGTGCCCACCCAATACATTATGTAGTGGATGGGAGACATTGTTCAAGATGGCATGCAACTTGGACAGCATCCTCTTTTCAGACACCACCGTGAGAGAGTCCAGTTCCATCCCCACAACATCACTGGCCTTACGAATGAGTTTGTTGATTCTGTTGGTGTCTGCTACCCTCAGCCTGCTGCCCCAGCACACAACAGCAAACATGATCGCACTGGCCACCACAGATTCGTAGAACATCCTCAGCATCGTCTGGCAGATCTTAAAGGACCTCAGTCTCCTCAGGGAATAGAGATGGCTCTGATCCTTCTTGTAGACAGCCTCAGTGTTCTTTGACCAGTCCAGTTTATTGTCAACTCATATCCCCAGGTATTTGTAATCCTCCACCATGTCCACACTGACCCCCTGGATGGAAACAATGACTCTCTGTGTTATGTTCACAGTAGAAAGATAAAAAAGAGGAACTTCTACAGCATATGTTCTGATCTTAATGTAAAATCCAAACTGCATTATCATTCATCAACTCATTTTTGAACAAAACAAATGCCTCGAATCACCAATATGAAGATTGCAGCATATTGGGTTCTTTCACTGATCTATCATCACAGCTCGAAATCATTCAAAGGTAGATGAAGTGACAATCTTTCTGATTACTGCTCTGTCTAGTATCTCCCCATGGTTAGTCCAGTTAAAATTAGCTGACCATCACATAAGGATCACTGTGTCCAGTTGTTTTTTTTGCTTCCTTTGATCCATTAAGTATGAGTGATGATTTTTGGACTTGCCAATGATGTCCAGATTCAGAAAATAAATAAATCAATTTAAAAAGGAGTTTTATTGAAGGTATAGATGATTGCTTTTATGCAGAGTGATTTGAAGTTATCACATATCTTGCTTGTATATCTTTGAAATCAAGTTGCTAGGAATTAAAATTGAGGCTGATGAAACAATGTTGTCCAGCTGCTGCTTGGCAGTTGCAGTTTCTAATTTTATGATTCAGAGGTGATGTGCTGACTGAGAACATGCATTAATTTTTAACAGCACCAGTATGTGGCCTTATGCTTAAGCACCAGGAACGAGAAACAATGAACGATTCATTTCCTTCCTTGCTCAGTTGATTCCATGAAATATTAGTATTCTTGAAATGTTTATGGCACCACTGAGTCAAGGATCTACAAATTACACAAAATGTATGGCTGCTAATGGTCTTGAATAGTGTTGTAAGATTGTTCCTGTCCCAAAAGCAAATAAATTATCCAAAAGGCAGCCTTGTGAATAGCAGACATTAATTCATTGTGTTAGACCTTTGTAAGCTGTGGAAGGCCAATTAGATAAGACTTAGCTGGACTTCAATATTTAAGTTAGGGTTTGGAAATCAATTCCATCAAGAAGAATTTGTCTTTTTTTCCCCTCTATTTCTTTGATATGTTAATCCGACATAATGTGGAATCTCAGTCAGGGAGCACAATGGAGTTTTACGGAATGAGTAGCTAAACAAGAGCTGCTATACAATTGGAGAAGAACAGATCCGCAGCAGTAATGTGGTTCTGAATGCAATTCTGCAGTCACTGGACCAAATAGTTAAAGCGATTCTGCTCAGCAACAAATCTGTTCAAAGACGAATAGGTGATGTCTGAAAATATGGAAGACACATTTTGTAACATTCTTAGGACAACAGAATTTGCTTTGCAGTTGGATAAGTCAACTTTGTCATGCAATGAATCTTTCCTGCTGGTTATGTTTGCCTCATAAAAGATTAAAGCATGGTTCAAGTGTTCTCATTTGCAAAGGGACTAAAAACAAATACGAAGGGAAAGTCAATATTTCATGTTGTTGAGCGATTTTTCAAACAGAAGACCATTCCCCTCACTAACCTTCTTGCTTGTGCAACAGATGGAGCATCGTCAATGGGCAGGACATCCCCATGGGGTTATTACTTTCTTGAGAAAAGCTGAGCCTAACGAACTTACCATTCACTGTGTAAATCACAGACAATATCTTATCACAAAAATCAAAAGAGATTGGCTACACAAATCATTAAATACTACTATCAAGTGGTAAATAAAATCAAGTACCCCAAGCTGGCAATCTTCAATTATTTTGAGATCCTTGTATTGAGAACGATGAACAGTCTGAATGCTTGCTGCTGCACACAGACATCAGATGGCTCTCAAAAGAAAACTGCCTGAGAGTTTTTTATGTGCTTTTTGACTTGACTGTTTCATCAGTGATTGACTCAAGAATATTAGGCATGACATCGTTTATTTTTTAGAATTATTTGTAAAGTTTTATGAAGTCAGTCTTCAATTGGAAAGAAATGATGTAAGTCTTATAAAAGTCGAATCAGTTGTCTCCATATTTCTGTCCAAGTTAACCCTATTTAAGTGCAACATTGGCTGTCACTGCCTTTTCCAATTTCTGAGCCTCTCTGAGTTGGAAGAGAAAGAAAGAATATCCAATGATGGTGTTCAAGAATACTGTGCCCACCTGGGTAAGCTGCATAAAGACACGTCAGAGAGATTTCAGGATCTTCTCCCAATCCAAATTCCAGATTGAGTAATAAATCCATTGCTGAACACTTGTAATGAGAAATTAACAGGAAGAATGGAGGAAGAACTGATCTTGTTACAAAAGCTGAGCTGAAGCTGAGGTACAGAAAATCGTATCATGACTTTTGGTTGCAGAAAGAAATCTCTGAATGCTATCTTGCACTGCGGAAAATGGTCAAGGTGTTCCTTATTGCTTTTCCAGCATCATATTTCATGGAGCATGGTTTCAGTGCAGTTACCAAACTTCTTTCTAAGCAACAAAACAGACTGCAAGTTACTAAACATGGAGAATCCGTGACTCCTTCTGAGTGACTTTCAGCCTGATGTTGAGAAGCTGGTATCACAACACCAACCCCATCCACCTCACTGAAAGGTGAAAAAGCAATGAAGTCGTGTAAAGCTGGATTAACTAATGTACGCTCAAAATTGTTGATGAAAATTGTTTCACTGTAGTTAAAGAAATAATTGTATTTGTAGCTTTAAAAGATTTGGTTTTTTTTTGTTGACAATTATTTGTCATTGCTTTGAATCTGTAGTTCCTATTTTCTTGAATTTTGTAAATCAAAATTCTTTGTAGTTTTTATATAATGGCCAGAAAGAGAGAGGGGAGTGCTAGGGATGTGATCTGGGAGCCAAGGAGGCGGCAATCCAAAATGTTTGAGAACCAGTGGTTTAGAGGGATATGGTCTAAATTTGGGGAGAAGGGACTATTCAGGAGGGAGGAGAAGATGGCGGCGTGACGCAGCGTGCATGGCCGTTCTAAATGAATATTGATATGTGTAACTAGGGGCCGTGCATCAATCCAGATTTGATGGGGACAGCCATGAAAGCACAGAGGAACATCTGGAGAAACTTCTGAAATGCCTGCTTCGCTGCCGCTGCTACTGTGCGATCCAGACTCTCCGGAGGCGTAGGCCCCAAATCTGCGGCTTTGCGTATGGCCTGTTACCGGGGCCGGGGTCAAAACGCTCGGCAAAGTTGGTGCGTCGCTGTCGGGAGGTGGTCGGAGGCTCAGAGTTGTTCGGACGGACTCAGAGTCGGACTGTGGTCAGATGCTTCCAGTATGCTGCATCGGCAAGTTGGCGGCACTGGGGTTTACCATCTGCGTGAGATGATGGGACTTTGGGAGACTCTGAGACTTTTACTGTGCCATGGTCTGTTCCTATCAAATTACGGTATTGCTTTGCACTGTTGTAACTATATGTTATAATTATGTGTTTTTTGTTAGTTTTTAAGTCGGTTTGTCATGTGTTTTCGTGATATAATTCTGGAAAAACATTTTTATTATTTCTTAATGCATGCATTACTAAATGACAATAAAAGGGACTGCATGTCCTCATAATCATCGTATAGATGGGAAACTTAGTCTGCATAGACTAATTGGATGGCAGTGCCTGTTTCCATGCCGTATGCCTTTCTCTTAACTGGCTTTACCTTGATTCATCAAAGGGTGATAAATAAAATTGGTTTGTGGACTTCAAGAGGGAGATCAAAGCAGTATAAGGGATGCATTCTTCCAATACTGTTTGTTTGCTGAATTAATCATCGCTTAGGTTCAGGTCAAATATGGAGAGTTCATTCACATGAGCTTTGATTGCAGTTGTTTTACAAATACTCCATTTCCATTGAACCAAATTAATTGTAATTTCTTTAAAAGGTTTGAAATTAGCTACATTTAAATAATGTAAAAGATCTATATCAAATCTATTATGACTTGGAAATTCCTCAGATTAGCCAGATAAGAGTGAAAAATGAAACTGGGTGGATTTTGACATTTCAGGGTCTGCTTACTTCTCTGTGCTAAATGAGCTGCTTTGATCTAATGTCTTATCACTACTAAAGTGTTTTCAGCAGAGCTTAATGGCAAAGCAAGATGTTTCTGTTTCCTTGATAAACCTGCAAGAGCTATGAGTGTGGTTATTGGATGAGAGCAGATAATACTTAGACTTGTGGCATCCCTGCATTGTCCCACTTTCCATTTGACTTCATGGTTAATATTTTCCTACCCTAATGACAAATTAGTTGAGGTTTCATGGATCTCAAACCCACCAGTGGATTAATATTTTCTATTTTTCACGAAGGAGGAAAAGCAGAAATGAAGAAGGCAAAATTATGAATGAAACAAAAACATTAGTTTTTTAAGTAAATATGTCAAGGAAAACATAGGCCGTCTTTCTTTGAAAATGAATTACATCAAAGTTTACTTACACAACAGGCTCTGCAGACAAAATGCTGGAGGAAATCTGCAGGTTATGGAAATGAATAAACAGTCGTTGTTTCGGGCCGAGATCCTTCATCATGACTTTACTTCTGATGTCACAAGAAATGTGAAAGGGATGTTCTGAAAATTATATACCTCCTTCCATGCTGTCATGGTTTCAATCAAGTGATTGAAATGGTTTAATTTATG
The DNA here is from genome assembly GCF_030028105.1 of Mobula birostris. Lineage (NCBI taxonomy): Eukaryota > Metazoa > Chordata > Chondrichthyes > Myliobatiformes > Myliobatidae > Mobula > Mobula birostris. The sequence continues at coordinate 69,248,446 of NC_092383.1, forward strand.
CCAATAGGCCATAAACTAATTGCAGCTAAAAATACCCGACTAATTTCTTCCTTCATTCTAACTTGTGATAACAAGTAACCAAGCAGTGAATGTAAGGATTAAGGAGCCAGGATCAAGTAGCAACTTTATTCAGCATGTATATTTATATCCATTAAGCAGTTGCTGTGGTATGTTAGCACGACATGCAACAAAAAATGACAGTATTTAATAATTAAACAGAATAAAGAATTAGTTAAAAATAAAATATAAAGTACAGATATGGAATAAAAAAGTGAATAAATACATAAATACAAACATGCATTTACAATGTAAACAGTGTAATAAGAAGTGTTTTAAAGTGTTTATAGTGCAGAGCAGTGACTGAGGTCATAGATAGAGGGGGATGTGGCTAACTGACTGGTTGATCAGGTTTATCAGTCTGGGGGAAGAAACTTTTAAGATGATGTGAAGTTCTTGTCTTAATATCCCTATAGTGCTTTCAAGAAGGAGCTTTTGGAAAAGGCAGTTTGCTGGGTGGGTAATGTCCACAATTATTTTTATCCCCTGCCCTCTTCTTTTTCCTGGACACATACAAGTCCCGCAGTGATGATATAGCTGTCTGCAGCCAATGGGCTTTCTGCTGTCCTGACTGATCACAGTAGTTTTCATATATTGTGAGAAGATGTTGCACTGACCGAAATGTAATGGTTGCTACAAGAATGCTCTCAGTGTAGAGTTACACCAGTATGTTCCGGGGAAGATGGAATGTCACCAACCGCCACAAGAAGTGCAAGCTCTGTTGAGTCTTTTTGTGAATGGAGCACTAAGTGTGACTTGTTATGTAATCTGGGAAGGTCATGGTCCCTGAGCAGAGTTGCTCTACGCTTCTAATTATCGGCTCCACTTGTGGGCATATTATAGTGGGAAATCATACTCTGCAGACATGGACAGAGGTTTTAGCTACTCTAATGTGTGTGTTGTTTCTCTTGTTATTTTATGAACCATTGAGATTTCTCTTGGAGCCTGAACACAGCTTTTCAGACTGTTGCTTATATCAACATTATGGATGTTTGACATACTTTACAAAAACAGACAGAAAAAGACTTGCAAATTAAGAGAGTTAGCTATGGTGAAGAAAACAACTTGCATTTTACCATCAGAAGCTCGACACTGTTTCATGTTCAGTTTACAGAATTGTTCATCAGTGAGCCTTCAGTGATTGATGCCAATAATTATTTAGAACACTGTGCAGACAACCACAGGGAACTGAGTCGCTCCAGCTGAGAGTGTAGATGCAAAGTACCATGGTTATATCCGTCTGAGGGTAATTACTGTTGTTTGTGGTAGAATGCAGAAACTCAGGCTAAACCAAGGACCATTTGAAGGAGGGTGTTAAATGGGAAGTAGTTCATTGCTGATAAAGCAGGAAGGTAATCAACTAGAAAATAGTACTTCAGAAAGTTCTTAAGTTGCCCCCTTTAATTCCAAGTTTTATTTCATCTCTGTGGATCATTTCCTTTCAAATGTCTGTACTGTTTTCCCTGTAATTAGTCTTTAAAGTAAATTATTGAGAATGAAATTGGTTTCCATTTTCTTTGTTTTCCCTTCAACCAAGGAGGAAAAATAATAAGATCTCAAAATGAAGACCGAATACAGTTTGTTATGTTGCTGTCATAAAGGATGTGTGGCACCAAACACCTCGCCGTAGATTTGCAATAAAGCTCACCTCATGAGGGAGAACAAAAAAGGATACAAGCTTGTGAACTTGCTTTGTTGATCTGTTCTGGTACAAAATGCCCCTTTTGAGCCTTGCATTGAAACCACTTGTTTGGAAAGTACAATGTTAAAAAGGATTAGACTCGACCCTTTTAGTCTATGTGTAGATTGCTGTGATAGAGTCAGCTTGGGAATTAGGGCAATGGGGCACATCAGAATAGTGGGTAATGTGCAATTATTCCCAGCTTTACAAAGTCAGCATGCTAGATATCTGAAAAGCCTCCAGTGCTGGAAATGCATAGCAGGTCAGGTGATTTGTAGGGATCGATGAACCTTCATCAGCTCTGCCCTTTGCTTCCCTGCCCTGGTTCCTGTCTTATTTGCCCATCTACCAATGCCAATTCTTTTCCCAGTGCCAAGCGCCTTTCAAGCTGACATGACAAGATGGCATCAACAGTCCTGATGAGTTCATTGGAATCAAGAATACTGTATCTCATTCCTACACATCTTCTCCTTGTCAACTTCTCCTTCTTCTCCTCAGCTGTTGGAAGAATTTCTCTCCTGGGGCCTTACAACTCCCAATAATCCCCCCAGAAAGGGGGACGGAAATCCTATGAACTACAAGAAATCTCTGGCTCTTCAGATTCCCTTAACCTCCATCTTTGGTTTGCATCTTTCAGAACTGTAAATAAAATTTTAACTTGATACAGCATGCTAACTGGTCTTTCTGACCCACCAGCCAGCATCACTCAATTACACCTATATTAACCTACTAACCTGTACCTTTATCTTTGGTATGTGGGAGAAAACCTGGGCAGAAATGGGGAGAACATAAACTCCTTACAGATAGTGTGGAATTAAACATGGGTTTCTGTTGCTGTAATAGTGTTACACTAACCATTATGCTGCCATAATTGTGCATATCACCGTGACTACTTATGTAAACTAGATAGAAGGGAATCAGGGAAGTAAGATGATGATGAGGTAAATCGACAGATATATTGCATCTGTTGCAGCAAGTAGAGCAGTTTCTTCACGATTCAAATGACCTGGGGATTGATCCTGACATCTGGTGATGTCCATGTGGAATATCTATGTTCTCCTGGTGTTTCCCTGTGTGTGTTTCCTCTCATACCCTGAAGAAGAGCAGATTGGTAGATTACTAGGCCCCTGTAAGTTGTCTCAAGTGTGTAGATGAGTAGTAGCATCTAGAAGGGTTGATTGGAAAAGGGGAGAATGAAATGGTCCTTTCATAGCCTGGCTTCTATGTGGTATCAGTCATTTATTTGTGTTCTTTTTGATATGCCATTCGCACTCCTAACCTGATTCCCAGCATGTCTGCATGTTGAGCTCATAGTATCTGCCACAAAAATGCATTGCTATGCGCTACCTCATATGTGTTTATATTAGATGAGCCTCCAATAGGTATTGTCTGTTTGCTGCTCTCAGTCCTGAATAGTGAGCAATGATGTTTCACCTTTGATGTCACCAGTTCCAGATGCACTTTGTTAGAACAAACAACACAGAGAGGGAATAAGGGCCCTGGACACGCTGTCTGTTATGGTCAATAATAAATCATCAGGCTGAATTAGGTGACCACACCTTTCAGATACAGCTTTTCTGATGGGACAGTAAGAAATGGACCCATTGGGGCTTTGGAGAATGTGATTCGGGTATAATTATTGCCTGGGTAACACTTTGCACAGTTACCTAATCTGAGCAGTACAAGTGATTTCTACATACCAAGTCAAAAGAATGGCTTTCATCCCAGTTTACGTTTACAAATCTTTGAACGAGAGGTAGATGTGAACTGTACCCCTGCTTGTGACAGCCACAGCTGCAACGCACATCTAAACAAAAACCATGCTGCTATCTCCAGTGGTGTTGCTTTCCCGTGTGAGTGGAAACCACAGACCTGGTTCAGTAAACAAAATTGCATCTATCTGTAGGAACAGCAGGTGGGTGGTAATTTTGAAGCCTCGGTCTCATATCTTCATATCAGATTCAAACCAAAGTGCCAGCAAAGGTTGACTGTCATCATTGGAAAAGCAGACAGGTCCCTAAGAAAGCTTGCCAGTCAAACTCAGCTCCCAGATACATATATAATGGAGTCAAATTAGGATGAAAATTTGTCTTCCATCAGAAGTGCTTCTCACATACTGTATGTACGTTGCCTATGTTTTGTCCTCTTGAAATCTGCTTCTATCAGTTCCAATAGAACCAAGTTTTGAAAGTGGATTGAAATGTAAAACTGTTCCCATATATGCATGTATGCACGGGACACAGACTGAAAGAAAAGTATTGTCTAACTGTTTCAAGGTGCAAGAAATTCTGGGAGCACTAAAGCCACATCTTAGTTCATATGGTGTTGCTTGGGCAGGTCAGTGCTACTTTGGGGGCACTAACCATATTGGAAAGCTGTGACATGGAAGTGAAATGGAGAAAAGACTTTTCTGAAAGGGAGGGACTTGTATTAACATAAATTGGTTGTACCTATAAAATTTATAACACCATGGCCTAGAAACTCTATCATCTGTCTTTGCATGTACCTTACAAAATAATTTCCATGAACAATAAACAGAAAGGAGGATTATATTCTTTCTGGTTGCCCTGGGAGATCAATTGTTTCCCAAAGAATTTCCAGATCTATGTAGCACTATTTAAAATGAACATTTATCAACACATGTCCGAGGGGAATCGAGTACAAACATAATATGTCCATCAAATTACATAACTAATTTTAACACTCACTAGTGATAGCTGACCTTCCTGTTGGTTGTCTCCCACCACCGATGAACCCACACATGTTTTGGAAAGGTATGAATTAAGTGTTGTGATAATAAATTTTAAGTAATGCATACAAAAAAATTTTGGAAATGGTTTCAAACAAATGCCTTTGTAATTATTACTGTGACATATGGCCTGGTTTATAAAATGATCAAAGTTGCATTTAAAATGATTTAAGAGTACAGCTGTTCCAGATGCCAAATTTTCTTGCAGGGGATTGAAAAACCATAAGTGAAATGTGATGCGTACACTGACTTCAAAAGGAATTAGCTTCAAATGGCAAACTCTGTGCAGAGGAAAATGTAATTTACAAGATAACATTGTCAGCACAGCAGAGTGAGACTACTTCAGTTGTCACTAAAACAGAGACTAAATCTCATTTATATAATAAAATGGCTGCTTTGGTGCATACTGTATATTCAGCCGAGCTTCTTAATTAAGTCAAATTGCCCTGGTGGTGTTTGATTCATTTACCAGCATCTAAGAAGGAGTCATTAGATGACAAATCTAATTTTTGGTTTCTGATTCTCCAAGTCATATGATAACACTTTAGGAAGTTGAGAGAAATGCTAGTTTGTACTACTATTACACTTAAGCAATAAATATTACATTCAACATTTCTTTTGGTCATTATCTCTTTCAAAGATAGTAAGAAGCCAGGTACTTGACATGATAGATGTATTTTGTAAGCGTATTCCAACAGTTTTGGCAAAGAGTAAGTTGTAGGATATTGGCAGAAAGACAAAGAAGACAAGTAAATATTTTCAGGGTCAGGTGATACACAAAATGGAGGTGAGCATTCAGGTAGTGGTGTTCCCATGGGATGCTGATGTTTTCCTTCTGGTTGGTAGGAATCAGGTGTTTTCTATATCATAGAAACATAGAAACATAGAAAATAGGTGCAGGAGTAGGCCATTCGGCCCTTCGAGCCTGCACCGCCATTTATTATGATCATGGCTGATCATCCAACTCAGAACCCCGCCCCAGCCTTCCCTCCATACCCCCTGATCCCCGTAGCCACAAGGGCCATATCTAACTCCCTCTTAAATATAGCCAATGAACTGGCCTCAACTGTTTCCTGTGGCAGAGAGCTCCACAGATTCACCACTCTCTGTGTGAAGAAGTTTTTCCTAATCTCGGTCCTAAAAGGCTTCCCCTTTATCCTCAAACTGTGACCCCTTGTTCTGGACTTCCCCAACATTGGGAGCAATCTTCCTGCATCTAGCCTGTCCAATCCCTTTAGGATTTTATACACTTCAATCAGATCCCCCCCTCAATCTTCTAAATTCCAACGAGTACAAGCCCAGTTCATCCAGTCTTTCTTCATATGAAAGTCCTGCCATCTCAGGAATCAATCTGGTGAACCTTCTTTGTACTCCCTCTATGGCAAGGATGTCTTTCCTCAGATTAGGGGACCAAAACTGCACACAATACTCCAGGTGTGGTCTCACCAAGGCCTTGTACAACTGCAGTAGTACCTCCCTGCTCCTGTACTCGAATCCTCTCGCTATAAATGCCAGCATACCATTCACCTTTTTCAGCGCCTGCTGTACCTGCATGCCCACTTTCAATGACTGGTGTATAATGGCACCCAGGTCTCGTTGCACCTCCCCTTTTCCTAATCGGCCACCATTCAGATAATAATCTGTTTTCCTATTTTTGCCACCAAAGTGGATAACTTCACATTTATCCACATTAACTTGCATCTGCCATGAATTTGCCCACTCACCCAACCTATCCAAGTCACTCTGCATCCTCTTAGCATCTTCCTCACAGCTAACACTGCCACCCAGCTTCGTGTCATCCGCAAACTTGGAGATGCTGCATTTATCCTATTTAAAAAGCCTGATGAGTTTTTTTCTAATTAGCAACATCGTGCTGGGGTTGGACAGACGAACTGTTCAGCAGGTTACTTGCTTCTTTCAGTTACTTACTGAGATTCGTTAACACTACTCATCCACCCAATATTAGTTTCACTTTTTGTGATATACTTCTCCTGAATAAATTTATTGAGTTCCACATTTACATGCACTAGCAGGAAATATTTCTTGTTAAATCAATAATCTCATGCTATTGGTTGAAAATAAAGTGCACCTGGGTTTCAACAGCCATTTGTACATAAAATCTGAATTAATAACTAGTGATGGAGATGACTCAAGGTGGATGTTTAAAGAGGGGTAATGCAATTTTAAATTTATGCCAATAATTCCAAAAATTGTACAATTGCAAACTACTTTGTAGATCAGCTCCCAACACTGAATTTCTGGGAATAGTATATTGGATTAATTATTGTGCCGGATAGATTCACTGCTAATTAAAATATTTTTCTATTTAAATCATCTCTATTCATAGGATTCTTCAGTTACATAAGACGTCAAAGCAATCAGCTTTCTGTGCCTTTGCGTTTCTTTTTAAATAGTCCGATTCCATTACATTGTCCAACATGCTAATCAGTCCAGGCACTAAAACAAAGAGAAATGATTATTGACACAAGCTGTGTGCTGCATACCAACTTCAACTAAATATGGTATGCTGCCAAATGCACCAGCAATTTCAGGTCAGTTGGACCAGTCAGTTTTGTACTTGGAAAGGATACAAAATTACACTTATATGAGCTCAGACAACTCTGCTGTAATTGGCCTATTTTCAATGTCATATCTTAATATTAACATCTAAAGTATTAAGATATGACATTGACAGTAAGCTAATTACAGCAGAGCTCTTGTATAAATAGGCCTTTTTTCCTTCTTCATTTGAGGGATGTGGGCTTTGCAGGCTGGACCAGCATTTACTTGTCCATCCCTAGTTGCCGTTGACAGGTGGTGATGAGCTGTTTCCATGAGCTACTGCAAACCTTGAGGTGAGACTGCATACCTTGACAGTATACCAACAAAAATGTTAGGGAGAGAGGTTCAGGATTGTGACCCAATAACAGTGAAGGAGCAACAATATATTTCCAAGTCAGGATGGTGTGCATCTTGGAGAGCAACTTCCATGTGGTGTATTGTTGAGGTCTTGCTGCATGTGGTTTTAGACACATCATTACCTGAGGAGTTGAGGAGTTGTAAATGGCACTGAATTTTGTGCAATCAGCAGAAAACATCTCTATCTCTGACCATACAATTAAAGGAAGGTCATTGAAGAAGCAGCTGAAGATGGTTGGCCCCGAGCAACTCATGCAGAGATGTACTGAGGATGAGAGGAATGATCTCCACCACTACAACCATCTTCTTTTGTGCTGCATATGATTCCAACTAGTGGAGAGCTTTTCTTTTCCCCCCTGACTCCCATTGACTCCAGTTTAGTCAGAGCTCCTTGATCAGTTGCTGATCAAGGGATGTTACTATCATTTCATTTGTTCAGGTACAAGTAACGATTGTGAAGGGGGGATTAAGAGAAGATATCATATATATCTCAGTGTATTTTGATTGTCCACAAGTGCAGATGTAAGTTTATCTATTTCCTTTTATTCCTTAAAAGGAATACAGAATCGTAAAAGTTGCAGAAAGCTCTTAAGTACTGCACTATTAATCCATTCTCCCCGACTGTTTTTCTTAAAATCAGAATCAAGTTTAATATCACTGGCACATGTCAGGGAACTTGTTTTGTGGCAGCATTGCCTTGATATACACAATAAAAACTATGTTACAGTAAGAAGTATATATAAAAAAATCAATTAAATTAGTGCAAAATGAGAGGAAAAAATAGTGAGGTAGCGTTCATGGATTCATTGTCCGTTCAGAAATCTGACGGCAGAGGGGAAGAAGCTGTTCCTGAATCTTTGAGTGTGTGTCTTCAGGCTCCTGTACCCACCTCTTGATGGTACCAAGGAGAAGAGGACATGGCCTGCCTGATGGGGTCCTTAATGATGGATGCCGCCTTTTAGAGGTATCACCTTTTGAAAGAGTCCTGGATGCTGGGGAGGCTAGCGCCCATGATGAAGCTGGCTGAATATACAGCTTTCTGCAACTTCTCCCAGTCCTGTGCAGTAACTCCTCCATACCAGACAGTGATGCAACCAGTTGGAATGCTCTTCTCAAGGCATCAGTAGAGATTAGCGATTGTCTTTGGTGACATACCAATTCTTCTCAAACTGCTAATGAAATATAACCACTGTCATGCATTCTTTGTAATTGAATCAGCATGCTGGGCCCAAGACAGATCCTTAGAGATGCTGACACCCAAGAACTTCAGACTGATTAATCTTTCCATTTCTGATCTCTCGAAGAGGTCTGGTGTGTGTTCCCTTGATGTACCTTTTCTGAAGTCCACAATCAATTCCTTGGTCTTACTGAAATTGAGTGCAAGATGGCTGCTGCAACAGCACTCGACCAGCTCACCTGTCTCACACCTGTACGCCTCCTCATCACCATCTGAAGTTCTGCCAACAGTAGTTGTGTCATCAGCAAACTTATAGATAGCGTTTGAGCTGTGCCTAGTCTCATAAACGTGGGTGTAGAGAGAGTAGAGCAGTGGGCTAACTACACATCCTTGAGGTGCGTCAGTGATGATTGTCAGTGAGGAGGAGATGTTCTTTCTAATCCGTACAGACTATGGTCTCCCAGTGATGATTCAATTGCAGAGGAGGTACAAAAACCCAGGTATAGGAGCTTGTTGATTATAAATGAGGATATGATTGTGTTGAATGCTGAGCTGTAGTCAATGAACAGCAGACTGACGTAAGTATTGCTATTGTCCAGGTGATCCAAAGGCTAGTGGAGAGCCATTGAGATTGCACCAGCTATAGACTTAATTTGGCGATTGGCAAATTGTAGCAGGTTCAAATACTTGCTTAGGCAGTAATTGTTTCTGGCAATAATCAACCCCTCAAAGCATTTCATAAGAGGGGCCACTGGGCAATAATTGTTGAGGCAGTTCAGCCTGCTCTTCTTGTGCACAGGTATCATTGCTGCCTTTTGAAGCAGGTGGGACATTCCGATTCCAGCAGTGAGAGATTGAAGATGTCCTTGAACTCTCCCATCTGTTGGTTGGCACATAATTTCAGAGCCCTACCAGGTACACCATCAGGGTTCACCCTCTTGAAAGATATTATGATATTGGCCTCCAAGACAGCGATCATAGGTTCACAAGATGCAAATGCAGATGATAAGATAAAGACAGCAGGAATAGACCAGGTGTGAAATGCTTCAGCATTTTATGGGTAGCAGGATAATCTCACTGCCAGCCTGCAGGTCACCCTTGGGCAAGGTGTAACACCTGTTAGCCCCCCAGATCATGGTCACGTAAAGCCATGGAAACAGATGGTGGATAGTTGTATGAGCAGCTGGTACAGATCACAAATCCTAGTATACACCACAGATGCCAGGCAGATAATTCCTGAAGAGTGTTGATAATGGCTAGGGTCACCTGTCTTGTAAAGACACTGCCCAGAAGAAAGCAATGGCAAACTGCTTCTGGAGAAATATTTTCCAAAAACGATCATGGTTGTGAGACCTTGATTGCCCACATCATACGATATGGAACATAATGATATTGATGACTGTGTGGAACTGTACTACAAGAAATGAGGTTCTTGAGTTAGGTGCTAAATTAAAGGGCAGGGCCTCCAAGATTGTGATCCCTTGATTGCTACCCATGCCATGTGCTAATGAGGCCAAACTAGGAAGATTATACAGTTTAATACGTGGCTAAGGAGTTGGTGTAGGAGGGAGAGCGAAAGATTTTTGGATCATTGGGCTCTCTTCCAGGGAAGGTGGGACCTGTACAGAAGGGACGATTTGCAACTGAACTGGAGGGGGACTAATATCCCAGCAGGAGGTTTTGTTAATTCTGCACAGTGGAATTTAAACTGGAGTTGCAGGGGATGGGAACCAGAGTGCCTAAACAGTTAGAGGAGATGTTGGTCAGACATAAGACAAATGATTGAGTATCCTGAGCTGCCTATATTTCAATGCAAGAAGTATCATAGGAAAGACTGATAATAGTGCTGAAAATAGCTGGTTTACAAACAGAGGCAATGTGTAGTGGAGAGAAGCTGCAGGTGTGGCAAAATTACAGTTACAAGTGTGAGTTGCAATGTAAAAGTCAGACAAAATCAAAAAAAGGTGAATACAGGACTGAAGGTATTGCAGTTGAATGCATGCAGTATACAGAATAAGATAGAAGAACTTGCAGCACAATTGCAGATTGGCAGGTCTGATGTTATAGGCATCAGGGAATCATGGCTGAAAAAAAGATCAGTGCTAGGAACTTAATGACCAAGAATACACATTGTATTGAAAGGACAGGCGGGAAGGCAGAAGTGGCAGTGTTGTTCTGTTGGTAAAAAATTAAATCAAATCATTAGATCGAGGTGACATGGGGCAGGAAGATATTGAATCATTGTGGATGGAGCTAAGGATCTACAAGGGCAAAAAAATCCTGATGGGAGTTGTATACGGACTCCCAAACAGTAGAAAAGATATGGCCTACAAAGTACAATGGGAGGTAGAAAATGCATGCCAAAAGGGCAATGTTGCAATAGTTATGGGGGAGTTCAAAAAGCAGATAGATTCGGAAAGTCAGGTTGGTGCTGGATTGCAGGAGGGGGAATTCCTAGAGTATCTGCTTTTTAGAGCAGCTCATGGTTGAGCCCACCAGGGGATCAGCTATTCTAGATTGGGTGTTGTGCAATGAACCAGAATTGATTAGAGACCTCAAGGTAAAAGAACCCTTAGGGGCAAGTGATCATAATATGATCGAATTCACCCTGAAATTTGAGATGGAGAAGCTTGAGTCTGATGTATCAGTATTACCGTGGCGTAAAGGGTATTACCGAGGTATTAGAGAGGAGATGGTGAGAATCGATTGGAAAAGAACACTGGCAAGGATGACAGCAGAGCGGCAATGACTAGAATTTCTGGAAGCAATTCAGAAAACATAGAATATATCTACATCCTAAAGAAGAAGAAGTAATCTAAAGGAAAGATGACATGACCATAGCTAACAAGAGAAGGCAAAGTTAACATAAAAGCCAAAGAGAAGACATATAATAGAGCAAAAATTAGTGGGAAGTTAGAGGATTGGGAGGCTTTTAAAAAAACAACAGAAAGCAACTAAAAAAGTCATTAAAAATGTAAATATGGAACACAAAAGTAAGCTAGCCAATAATATTAAGGAGGATACCAGAAGTTTCTTCAGATACATGTGTAAAATGTGGATATTGGACTGCTGGAGAGGTAGTAATGGGGGACAGCAAAATAGTTGAGAAATTGAGTAAGTATTTTGCATCAGTCTTCAATATGGAAGACATTAGCAGTATGGTGGAAGTTCTAGGTATCAGGAGTCATGAGGCGTGTGAGGTTACCATAACTAGAAAGAGGCTTTTTGGGAAGCTGAAAGGGCTGAAGTTAAATAAGTCACCTGGACCAGATGGTGTACATCCCTGGGTTATGAAAGAGGTTGTTGAAGAGAATGTGGAGGCATTAGTAATGATCTTTCAAGAATCACTAGATTCTGAAATGGTTCCTGAAGACTGGAAAATTGTAAATGTCACTCTGCTCTTTAAGAAGAGCAAGAGACAGAAGAAAGAAAACCATAGGCCAGTTAATCTGACCTCAATGGTTGGGAAGATGTTGGAGTTGATTATTAAGGATGAGGACTCAGGGTACGTAGAGGCACATGACATAATAGGCCATAGTCAGCATGGTTTCCTCAAGGGAAAGTCTTGCCTGACAGATCTGTTGTAATTCTTTGAAGAAGTAACAAACAGGATAAACTCAGGAAAATCGGTCGATGTATTCTTGGATTTTCAGAAGGATTTTGACAAGGTGCTACATATGAGGCTGCTTAACAACCTACGAGCGTGTGGTATTACAGGAAAGACTGTAGCATGGATAAGGCAGTGGCTGATTGGCAGGAGGTAAAGAATGGGGATAAAGGGTGTCTTTTCTGGTTGGCTGCCTGTGACTAGTGGGGTTCCTCAGGGTCTGTGTTGGGACCGACTCTTTTTATGTTATATGTCAATGACTTGGATAATGGAATTGATGGCTTTGTTGCAAATTTTGCAGATGCTGAAGACAGGTGGAGGGGCAGGTAGTTTTGAGGAAGTAGAGAGGTTATAGAAGGACATAGACAGATTAGGAGAATGGGTAAAGAAATGGCAGATGGAACATAATGTCGGGAAGTGTATGGTCATGCACTTTGGTAAAAGAAATGAAAGGGTTGACTATATTCTAACTAGAGAGAAAATACAACAAACTGAGGTGCAAAGGGACTTGGGAGTCCTTGTGCAGGATTCCCTAAAGGTTAATTTGCAGGTAGAGCCTGGGAGGACTAGAATATAAGAGTAGGAATGTGATGCTGAGGCTTTATAAGGCATCGGTCAGACCACACGGTTTATTGTGAGCAGATTTGGGCCCGTTATCGAAGAAGGGATGTGCTAGCAATGCAGCGGGGCCAGAGGACATACACGAGAATGATTCTGGGATGAAAGGGTTAATGTATGAGAATGATTTGATGGCTCTGGGCCTGTATTCACTAGAATTCAGAAGAATGAGGGGTGACCTCATTGAAGCCTATTGAATGGTAAAAGGCCTCGATAGAGTGGGTGTGAAGAGCATGTTTCGTATGCTGGGAGAGTCTAAGACCAGAGGACACAGCCTCAGAATAGAAAGGCGTCTTTTTAAAAAAGAGACGAGGAGGAATTTTTTTAGTCAGAAAATGGTGACTCTGTGAAATTCTTTTCTACAGGCAACTGTAGAGGCCAAGTCTTTAAGAATATTTAAGGCAGAGTTTGATAGATTCTTGATAGGTAAAGGCATGAAGGTATATGTGGAAAAGGCAGGAGATTGGGTCTGAGAGGAAAATTGGAAAATTGGATGAAATGGCAGAGCAGACTTGATGGGCCGAATGGCCTAATTCTGCTCTTGTATGTTATGGTCTTATGGTCTAAGTTTTCCAGATGAACTTTATGTTTCAGCTGAATTAACTCTCCCCTGTATATAGTGGAACTGTTGTGATTAGATTTGATGGCCTTGGTCTAGTAAGGGGAACAATAATCTGACAGTGTAGGTGCCTCTGTTGAAAGTGTCACTAATAGAAGCACATAGATGTGTCGTGAAGAATAAACGGCACAAGTCTAACAAATTGTACATGGATGGTGAAGGGGCTCAGGCCAGGTGAATCTTAGATCTACTGGAATTCCACTGACACTGAGCAACTCTGACACAGCGGAGATCGAGGAGTAGTTGAGTGTTTTACCCAGGCAGATATCATTTGGAAGACATCTTTATTTTATTAATTTTGCAGTTATATCTCTAAATGCCTAATGCAGTTATCATCTATAATGAACTGGTGGAGCTAAGGTAAGATGCAGTTAGTGTTTTCAAAAGAAGCAATTTGATCTTTAGCACTATATTTTTTATAAACTATCCTTTTAATTTATAAATCTCTATTTTACTAACAGTGTTGCATGAATATCTGAATTTCCTGACTGATAGCAGACCTATTCTTCCCTTTCACAATAGAATAACCTTGCCTGGATGATGAATATAACTTGTCCTTGGAATTTTTGTAATGTCAAAATAGAATTTTCATTCTTTGAGGTTTCTGTGAGTTCCCAAATGTTTAAATAGGTATTTTATAATAAGTGCGTATGTAGCATTGCTTTCCAGATATCGAAATTACTTTTGATTCACATTGCAACAGTCATGGTTGTCCACTGAAAATGTATCTTATTGTTCAATGCAGTGTTTCTTTCAAATCCATTGACACCTCTGAGAAATGTCTTAGATGGATCAAAATTATTTTTAAAGGCCTCAAGACAAGTTAAACCAGTTTTAAGGCAATCGGAATCACTGTAGTATATTAAATGTTGCTTCAATCTTCTTCCCCTTCTGTTTGCATTACAGGTGATTTGCATTGAGCAGTGGAGTACTTCTTCTCCAGGTATGAATGGTTTGCAAAGAACTCGGTATGATCCTAATTCACTGCAAGCCTTCAGAGCTGAGTTTTATGCTGTGCAAGGGTCACCAGCTCTTGATATTCACTTTGGGACAACATAAAAGTTTGTGGTATATGCTTCAAGTATGTAAGGTTCTAAAGGCCCTGTCAAATTAGATCTAGAGATGATTTTACTAGCAACAAACAAAGGGACATTGATACAAAATTACAAAGTGGATATTTAATACTGAAGTGCATAGAAATTTCTTCTCTCTGAGGGTATTGAATCTCTGGAGTTATCTGACCCCAAGGGGGCTGAAGGCCAGATCATTAGATATGTTTAAGGTAGTGATGGATGGATAGTTGAAAGATCAAGAAATTCAGGGTTATGGAGAAGCTGAGAGCAGCATAGATCAGTCATGATCATATTGAATGCTGAGGCAGCCCTAAGGGCCCTTGTGGCCTTATTAATTAAGAGTGGTTGGCTTGATTTTTACTTTCATCACTTTGAGGGTGAAAAACTTGTGCAATTCAACTCACAAAGCACATTCTCATTTTACAAAGCTTTGGACAAAAAGTGCTAATCCTTTGATGGCACTTCGGAACTTCTTATTGATATTTGTCTTTAAAATGCACATATTTAATTGGCTGTAGAGAGTAAGTTGCTGGACAGAGTTAGGAGACAAATAATTGTCTAGATGCAATAGGAATTAAGAGGAATGGGAAGACGGCAAGTACATTGTACTGAGGTAGATTATTAAATATAATCCTACTGAATAGCAGGGCCTACTGTATAGACTGAGGCTGTCTACAAGGAGGGTCAGAGCCGTTTCTATTTCCTGAGGAGACTGAGGTCCTTTAACATCTGCCGGATGATGCTGAGGATGTTCTACGAGTCTGTGGTGGCCAGTGCGATCATGTTTGCTGTTGTGTGCTGGGGCAGCAGGCTGAGGGTAGCAGATACCAACAGAATCAACAAACTCATTCGTAAGGCCAGTGATGTTGTGGGGATGGAACTGGACTCACTGACGGTGGTGTCTGAAAAGAGGATGCTGTCCAAGTTGCATGCCATTTTGGACAATGTCTCTCATCCACTACATAATGTACTGGTTGGGCACAGGAGTACATTCAGCCAGAGACTCATTCCACTGAGATGCAATACAGAGCGTCATAGGAAGTCATTCCTGCCTGTGGCCATCAAACTTTACAACTCCTCCCTTGGAGGGTCAGACACCCTGCTCCAATAGGCTGGTCCTGGACTTATTTCCTGGCATAATTTACATATTACTATTTAATTATTTATGGTTTTATTACTGTTTAATTATGGTGCAACTGTAGCGAAAACCAATTTCTCCCGGGATCAGTGAAGTATGTCTATGACTATGACTATGACTAATCTTGAAGGCCTGAGTGGCATACTGCTTCTATGTTTCTCTGTGCTTGAGTGAATCTCACTCAGACTCAAGTTTCTTTTTTCTCAAATGTTCATCTAATTTCATTTTGTATTGGATTTGCTGCTGAATTGTGCTTCCTTTCTGCCGTAAACTATTATGAACAGAGGATGTCTCGTCTCTTGAAGGCCTGGGTGGGCATGAACACGTATCTTTATGGTTTGCCTACTTTTGACTGGTAGCTTTCATTTAAAATGTTACACACGCCTTATTTCTCAGTTGTTGACTTTTGTTTTCCAATATACAAACTGGATTTCTGGATTTCTTGGAATTTTTAGTCAATCTCTTTTTCTCATCAGTTTTGAAGTCTGCCATCTTGTGGCGATGAACCTTTACCATATATATATATATATTTAATAGATTTGCTGCTTTACAAAACACAAACATGTGGTAAAGAGATGATTTTTCACAGATCCCAATCCCAATATAATTTTAGCCTCAAGCTGTCACTGGTCAAATTAAAATTCGTGTATTGGGAGCAAGGCAGCAGAAAAGCAAATTTTGATTAATGACAATTGGTAAATTGAATGTGAATAGATTTATTCAAATCATTAAGAATACTTAGTCTTTCTCATTATAACTCATTTTTAGAATGATTCAAGTGTTTGTTCCAATGAGTCATGAATTGCAGCCAAAAACAATTAAAAATAATATTGCCAATGTTCACAATATTTATGGTTTATTAATTAAATTGACTGTAGTTCCTATGGACAGAAGGACAAAGATTTGCTTTTGCCTCTTGTTCACTTCTCGACAATTAATTGTAAAAAAATTTAAAAATGTTAAATCATTAATTCATGAGTAGAATTGTGGACCTGCAATCTCACGATGGCCTTTATTTATGTGCCAATAAATTTCACAATGTAGAAATTAGACGTCAGTGAAATCTGCAGAAATACCAGAGTTAAAGATTTAGTACTGGATGTAAAGATTTTTTAATGCCTATTAGGGTTCATATATAGTTGAAAAGCAACTGGGTGGGTAGAGAATTTTTTTGGTTTGAAGAAATTCTTCTTTGACATCAGAATGAGATATTGACTTAATGTATTAGAACCTTCATATCATTCCTCAGTAAAAAAAAATTCCTTTTTGAATATAATATTTTACTTAAACATATCTACATTTCTTTCTGTAATATTATGTATTATGCAGATGCAGGAAATCTTGAGCAACACACACAAAATGCTGGAACAACTCAGTAAGGCAGGCAGCGTAAATGGAGGGGAATAAACAGTCGACGTTTTGGGCTGTGATCTTTCATTCCCTCCATAGAACTCTCTTGATCTTGATTTAAATGGACTATAAAACTCACATGTGCTTATAGCAAGAAAAGCAAGGTGAACACCATGAGCATGTGATACGACTTTGAAGAAGATGATCCTGTATTGAACGAGGTGAATGATGTTGGCATGTTACTGCAACAAGACTACATAAGAAATCATGTACTACAGCCATCAGTTCAGCATGTGCTGGAGGCAAATATTTTCATCATTTCATACTGCACTTGACAATGTAATAGGACATACCTCAAAATACATCCATAGTTACTGCTGTTGTGTTTTGTTACTCCCATCCATATATATGGCTTCTTTTAACTGTTGCATGCATTTATCAAATTAATGGGAAGAGAGATAAGGGAATTTCAGGGCAATGTGACCTTTTTTAAACTGTTGTTCTGGCATTGAATATGATGCTGTGTTTACCACAGCAACAGGTAGTGGACAAAGGCTACCAACTGTAACAATAAAAACAAATCAATTAGCTTCTCGCACAGCATGTGCTGGATTATCTCTTGGAATAGAACAGTTTGCAGTGATATAGTAAACAGTGGGGAATTGTACAGAAGGAACTAAACTATTAGAAGTAAGAACAAACTGAATAGTCTCAATAGGCTTCTTCTATGTTGGTATAGTTCTATAACACAAGGAACTAAACTATTAGAAGCAAGAACAGACTGAATAGTTTGAATAGAGTTCCTCTGTGTGGTACAATTCTATAAAACTCTCTAAAATCCTCTTTAGAATACACTAGTTTAACTAGGCCATTGGTTATCCCTTGCATTGCTTTCTTAACATGGCATCTTTTACTGTTTGAATAAGCCTTGCTGGAGCATCTTGGGCAGTTCAATAAAATTGAATGAAAGGAAGAAGTGAATATTGTTCCTTTCTGTCTGTGAGGATTTTAACTTGTTTTACTGTACTACCTTTTCTCCTTTGAATGTTATCCTAATTATCAGGGAGCTTTGGGTTTCTAATTGCCAGTTCAGTATAGGAACCTGTATGAACTTTGACAACATTTAGATAGGCAAATGAACAGAAAGGGAATAGAAAGATATAGATCATGTTCAGATTTGCAATCTAAATTGGAATCATGGTCATTACATATATGATGGGCTGAAGGGCCTGTTTCTGAGCTGTACAGTTATATGTTGCATTTTTCTATAAAACAGTGGAATTTCAGCCTCGCAATTTGAATTGGTTGTATTGCCAGGAAAGATATACAAGATATCTGCTTTCCTGAACCAAGTCAATAGGTGGCACCATACGCCTTGAAAAGAAAACAGAATAACAGCATGTAGCACACACAAAGTACTGGAGGAGCCCAGCAGGTCAGGCAGCATCCATGGGGGAGGAATGTTTTGTGCGGAGACCCTTCATCAGAACTGGAAAGAAGACAGAATAAGAAGGTGACAGGCGATAGGTGAAACCAGATGAGCCAGTTTGTTCTTATTCTAGCTTCTTCCTCCTTCCTTTCCAGTCCTAACAAAAGATCTCAGCCCAAAACATCAACTGTTTATTCCTCATCATAGACAATGCCTGATCAGCTCAGTTGCTCCAGCATACCATATGTATTGCTGTAGCTTTACAGCATCTTTTGTGCTTATAATAACCTAAATATCTTCACTGAAAATTGGTACAGTGTATTTGAAATTTAAACAGAGATCACTTCTTTCACTTTGAAATGCACCCAGCTGAAGGATGGGAATATTTAAATTTTACATTCTCTGGTTACAATGGGGAGTAATAGATCAATGTTCCAGACATGCTTCTGTGTGTGACTGGGCAAAACATTTTCAGCCTTGGTCAGTACTTGGAAGGGAAATTGTCTGAAAATGCCAAGTGCAATAGGCTTGCTGCCTGGGGAAGTAATTGATCTAACTAGCAGAATGAATTCATTAAGTCTCTTTGGTCACGCTGTCCGTGCTCAAAAAAATTTGCAATGATTTAGACACATCGATGATTGTGAAGCAAATCAGTTGATGGGAAAAAAAGTGGGCAAAAGTGACTACTGGACAATTGCCTACCTGTGGAGGATTTGGTTCCCTGTTATTTACCAGGAAGCAAATTTTGTAAAAGATCTTGGAATCTGGGAATAAGTACCAATAGGTTGAGAGCACAGTTAATGGTTAAGGGAAAGATGAAAGTATTTGACAGTGACTTTATGTGGACTGTGGTTTATGTACGTATGCACAAGCAAGGGAAGCTGTTGGTACTGAAGATATCAGTCACTGCAAGTTTTGTTTTATAAGTACCTCAGAATGTTAAGATTGTGAAGGGGTTGTTGGGAAAACTGGAATGTGGCCCGATGGAGGCCGATGTCTGTGGCTCTGGAGGTTTAGAGGCCTGGAGGCAGTCTGTCCTGGGGTTTTAGGCCAGTCTACGTATGTGAGTGGACGGGCAGGTGGGAGGGTGGGAAAGGAGTTTGTTTGCTGTTGGTTTTGATAGCTCCTTTTTTGCAAAGCGCTAAACTCAGAAGATTTTAAGCCCTATCTGATATAGATATCTCGGGGTACACTCACAATAGGGAAGTTTTGCTGTATCTACCTATACTTCGAGGACTAACATTCTTCCCTTTCTAGTATCTGCAGTGAGGTTGGGTCTCACCTCCATAGCAAGCAGGAGATACTTCCAGCTATCAAAGTAGTTTAAACACAGTTAATTTTACTTTTAATGAAACACATTTGAATTTAGACATATAGATATTAACAAACATTTAACACTCACAAAGTTTCTGATTTATAAAAGATTTCCAGTTTATAAAAGATTACATCACAAGATAAGGGTGTGCATGGCAGCAACAGCTACTCTGTCTCCAACCAACACTGAAATGTTTTTGTCCTCTTCATATTTCCTATGACTGAAAAATAACTGCTGAACATTAAGAACACTAAAATCTGCCAATCTACCTTGGCAGCGCGCACAGAAGGTACTGTTCAATTATGCACTAATGTAGGGAATGTGCTCTCGCTCCATGTCATGGTCTATTACTGCTCCTCTGGGAAGCAACCCGAAGGAAGCGATGTGTTTGAATGCAGGAGTGCGGTAAGCGCGGCAGTATCAAAGTGAGACTTAAAGTGGATCCCTGCAGGCCCACGATCCTGTTGATTCTACTCGCCAATGTCCAATCACTGGAAAATAAACTGGATTACTGCTCAAACTACTCAAACTGGTCCACTGATGATGCCTTAGCCTTGGCCCTCCATTCCATCCTGTCACACCTAGAAAATAATGCCCATGCACCAGAATGTTGTTCATCGACTTCAGCTTGGTGCTTAACACAATCATCTCTCAGGGGCTTTTGGGACTCAGCACAGCTCTCTGTAACTGGACCGTGGATATCTTGATGGAAGTCAGTACGAGTTAGCAGCAATATCTCAGGCCCCATCATACTGAGCACTGGTGTCCCTCAGGGTTGTGTGCGCAGTCCACTGCTGCTCATGCTGACTGACGCCTGCACTGCCAATTTCAACTCACACTGCTTCATCAAGTTCGCTGATGATGAGTCGGCCTGCAGGGAGGAGATAGAGAGGCTTGTCAAATGGTGCACGAACAACAACCTGAGTCTCAACGTGGAGAAGACAAAAGGGATGATTGTGGACTTCAGGAAAGCACAGATTGACCACCCTTCATTGCACATCAATGGCTCTGCCGTAGAGAGAGTGAAGAGCACGAAGTTCCTTGGTGTATACATAATGGATGATCTGAACTGGACCCACAACACCTCCTCACTACTCAAGAAAGCACACCAGCATCTACACGTTTTGAGGAGCGTGAAGCGTGCAAGACCCCCTGCCCCCATTCTAATAACTTTCTACAGGAGCACTGTCGAGAGTGTCCTGTCTGGCTGCATCATTGTGTGGTACAGAAGCTACAAAGGCTTCATACCACGAGGCCCTACAGAGGACAGTAAAACTGCTGAGAGGATCATTGAAGTCTTCCTTTCCCCTATTTGTGACATTTAGATTCGATTATGAGAACACTCAGCCCTCTTTTATTGTCATTTAGAAATGCATACAGGCATTAAGAAATGATACAATGTTTCTCCGGAGTGATATCACAGAAAACAGGACAAACCAAAGACTTACACTGACAGAACCACATAATTATAACATATAGTTACAGCAATGCAAAGCAATACCATAATTTGATGAAGAACAGACCATGGGCAGGGTAAAAAAAAGTCTCAAAGTCCTGAGTCGATCAACTCCTGAGTCCCCGATAGCAGGCGACTAAAGGGAGAAACTCCCTGCCATAAACCTCCAGGCACCGTTAACTTGCTGATACATTGTAAGCAGCCGACCACAGCCGACACTGAGTCCATCCATCCGAAAACTTTGAGGTTCCGACCAGCCTCTCCAATACAGCCTCCCAAGCGCCACCCTCTGCCGAGCGCCTTCGACCTCTCCCCGGCCACTGAAACACGCAAAGCCAAGGATTTCAGGGCCTTCAGCTCCAGCAATTCCGGTTACCACACAGTAGCAGCGGCAGCGAAACAGGCATTTCAGAAGTTTTCCAGATGTTCCTCCGTGCTCTCACGTCTGTCTCCATCAAATCAGAATTGTGCACGGTCCCCTACTTGACAGATAACAGACATCACCACCAAAATGGCCACGCACGCTGCTGTTTACCAGGAACATTACAGTCTAAAGCATTATTGAGGATCCCTACCATCCATCCCACAATCTGACTACCATCATGAAGGCTGTACAGAACCATCAGGACTACGAATGCCAGACTAGGTAACAGCTTCTATCCACAGGCTGTGAGACTAATGAATATGCTGCCACCACTGAGGTCCCTTCCGTAGGACAGCGAGCTGTTTACTGTACTGTTTCCTGTTTACCTGTGTTGCCCTTTATTTCATGCATTTTGAATGATATTTTATCAAATTATTTATTGCAATATTTGGTTTATGTGCTGCGTGTGATATAAGTTGTGCGGGCACAGCGTGGTCTGGAGGAATGTTGTTTCATTTGGTTGTATATACAGTACTGTGCAAAAGTCATAGGCACATATACTGTATATAGATAAGATGCCTAAGACTTTTTGCACAGCACTGTAGTAATTTTATGCATTGCACTATACTGGTGGCACAGAAAAATAACGATATTCATGACATATGTGAGAGATGATAAACGTGATTCTGATTTGGGTCTCTATTGTGGACTGGGTGAGGGAAAGGGGCAGCAAGAGGGGAGTCATGGTTGGGAAAAGAGGAAGAGAGAGAGGAGGAGGTGGGAAGCACCAGAGAGACATTCTGTAGTGACCAATAAACCAAGTGTTTGGAATCAAATAACCTTGCCTGGTGTCTCAGGGCTGGGTTTGTCTTTGCCCATGCTACCCGGCACTCCTTCTCTACCACCTGTCCCTCAGCCCTCCTGTTTCACTCCACCCTCACCATTCCTAACCTCCTTTGCTACCGCCAGATTTACAAACTCGGTCTCTGCTTCACGTTGGCAAATACAGCGCTGTGCAAAACTCTTAGGCACCTTAGCTATATATATGTGTGACTCAGACCTTTGCACTGTACTGTATGTACAGGCAGATGACAATAAACTTGAAACTGAACTTGATTTACAAACCACAAAGGATTTCCAAACACAGGTACAATTCTTACAAGCTATAAGAACAGACCAATGAGTTGCATCTGTCGCAGGAACCAGAGGTTGAGTAGTGAATTCTAGTTCTTCTCTCTGTCACTCTTTTTGTCATTCCTAAAAACCCTCAATGCTTCTGATATTTGTTCTATATTGTACTGAATGACATCATCTACATATGATGATTTACAGGTATCTTTGCTGGGATGAGTTAACTCACACAGATGGTTTTAAAAGTTTCTGCCAATAGTGATCCACAACATCCACAACAAATGCTGTGAGGGCTGACCCCGTGAAAATACACAAATATCCCAACTTGTAACCATGCTTAATGTGCTGGCTGACATAACCCCATTCTCTTGCAAATGGTTAATGCAGACAAGTTCCATGGCCACTTCATTTTGCAAAGATGTGCCTCCAACTTCAAAACTGATTGTTGCTTGCAATTTTTATTAAGAACTGGATGTTATATACAACATAAAGCTAAGCAATGAATATTTGCTAAAAGTTTTCCTTTATCACTACCAACTCTGGCCCCTTGGACATGTCACGTTGAGTTTAGCCATTATCCTCTCGAGTCCTGGAAAGAGAACATCCATAACATGATCCGTTCTTGCTGTTGTTGCTTGTATTGTTCTGCTCAACTTGGTGGGCATGCTATGTTGGCACCAGAATTCGTAGTGACACTTGCAGACTGCTCCATCACATCCTTGGTTGTATCGTTTACTAATGCAAAGGACACATTTCACTGTATGTTTTGATGTATGTGTGATTAATAAATAAATCTGAATCTGAGTCTGAACCAGGCAAGTACTTTTACTGGTAGAGCTCATCAGAACTGGGCCATACATGTAAGCTGGTCACAAATAAAGCTAGCATTGAATTCTAGAGAAAAATATTTTACTTAAAGAGTTTGAAGCCAGACCTGACATGGGTAACGAAATGGCATGGATCCCTGGCTTCGCGTCCGTGGTGTTGTAGTGTCTGCTTTGTCTTGTGATGAGCTGAGCCTGTGGCCTGCCCCAGCTGGGGTGGTGCCTGGCTTCGTGTCTTTCATGAAACTTTGATTCTGAAGCTGTTTGCTTACTTCTATTGTTTGCAAAATTTGTTTCTTTTCCTTTCTCTCTGCGCAATGGGTGTTTGACAGTCTTCATTTATTTAGTGGGGCTTCTTACTTTTGTGGCTGTCTGTAAGGAGACAAATCTCAAGGTTGTATAATGTATACATACTTTGATAATAAATGTACTTTAAACTTCGAGCTTTGCATTGAAGGGGATCCTCAAACAAATGAGGATAGAAGCAAAAAGATAGTCATACTCATAGTCATAGTCATACTTTATTGATCCTGGGGGAAATTGGTTTTTGTTACGGTTGCTCCATAAATAATAAATAGTAATAGAACCATAAATAGTAATATGTAAATTATGCCAGTAAATTATGAAGTAAGTCCAGGACCAGCCTCTTGGCTCAGGATGTCTGACCCTTCAAGGGAGGAGTTGTAAAGTTTGATGGCCACAGGCAGGAATGACTTCCTATGACGCTCTGTGTTGCATCTCGGTGGAATGAGTCTCTGGCTGAATGTACTCCTGTGCCCACCCAGTACATTATGTAGTGGATGGGAGACATTGACCAAGATGGCATGCAACTTAGACAGCATCCTCTTTTCAGACACCACCGTCAGAGAGTCCAGTTCCATCCCCACAACATCACTGGCCTTACGAATGAGTTTGTTGATTCTGTTGGTGTCTGCTACCCTCAGCCTGCTGCCCCAGCACACAACAGTAAACATGATCTCACTGGCCACCACAGACTCGTAGAACATCCTCAGCATCATCCAGCAGATGTTAAAGGAATTCAGTCTCCTCAGGAAATAGAGACGGCTCTGACCCTTCTTGTAGACAGCCTCAGTGTTCTTTGACCAGTCCAGTTTATTGTCAATTCGTATCCCCAGGTATTTGTAACCCTCCACCATGTCCACACTGACCCCCTGGATGGAAACAGGGGTCACCGGTACCTTTGCTCTCCTCAGGTCTACCACCAGCTCCTTAATCTTTTTCACATTAAGCGGCAGATAATTCTGCTGACACCATGTGACAAGGTTTCCCACTGTAGCCCTGTACTCAGCCTCATCTCCCTTGCTGATGTATCCAACTATGGCAGAGTCATCCGAAAACTTCTGAAGATGACAAGACTCTGTGCAGTAGTTGAAGTCCGAGGTGTAAATGGTGAAGAGAAAGGGAGACAAGACAAAGATGAGATGTTGATGAGATTAGATAGTGAGAAGGAGGTTCGTGTGCTCCTTTTTTATGTTTCTCTGTAAGTTCATTCCATTGTCAGGCAACAAAGTCCTGGTCCTTATGTTGGACTGGAACACTGAGTCTGTTGATTCACTCTGACGCTCATTTTCGCATGGTGTCAAATGGCAAGGCTTATTCCTGCAGAGATTTGCAAGTGGTTCTTAGATCCTGTCTGAAATGCGATTGGAGACCCATTGGTTTCAATGGGGGAATTGCAGGTCTGCAGATTAGAAAGAGAAGATGAAATCCTTTCTGAACAGTTTCAGGTTAAGTTATTTTTTTGGAGCAGTTAGATGTGTATTTGCATTGTGAATGCTTTGGGGGTTGGACTTGCTTGTTAAGGCTTATGGTTCAGAACTGAACTGCCATAGTACAGCAAGTAAAATAGCGGTGGAGGAAGATCAGATGTTTTCGTCATTGCTTCCATTTAAGTTTTTGAATTATTTGCACATGCTTTTAAGTTTTAGTTAACTTTATTCTTCTATAGTAAAATAATAATTTTTAAAAAGTTGATTACTTTAACATTAGAGTTTAGAAACATGAGAGAGGAGTTAATTGAATTCGACAAGGTTCCGATGGGATTTTGACAGACAGAAGACCCGCATTACATCTGAAAAATAATTTAGAATAACCATAGAATTATCATATGCTCTATAGTTTCCATAGACATTGGACCTGCCATTTGGATCTCTGCTGTCTATTCTACTGAGTGAATTTCGGCCATCCTAATACCACATGAAGATTAATTAGGTTATTCCAGACTACTGTATCAAATCCATTAGGAATCCAATAGTTCACTCGAGCAGTAGTAATTCTTTTTATGATTGTTGTGAGTGAGTCAGGCCAGTAGGTACCTGTGGCATAATATCTTGCAACAATTTCCTAACATTCAAAAGTTTAGTTTAATGCCCAATCATCCATCATTTTATAAGTTATAGTATTTCTGTCAATTTTTAGTGAGTAAATATTTGAGCTTTTATTATTAAAGTCATACAAAATATGTATTTATTAAAGTCATAGAAAATTGAATGTCTAAGGCTTTGGAGTCTTCGATTTTCATATCAACAAATTCGTCGGACAACATTTAACGTAAATTTGTATTTGAATTTTATTTGTAAATTGAAAGATTTTTCCTGACTTGCTGAGTGGTTGCTCTGTTTTATACTGAACCTTCTTTGTTGAATCTGAAGGAACATTGTATGGAACTCTGTTATTAGATTAGATTGGATTATGAGGACACGCAGTCCTCTTTTATTGTCATTTAGTAGAGCATGCATTAAGAAATGATACAATGTTCCTCCAGAATGATATCACAGAAACACAAGACAAACCAAGACTAAAAAAACTGACAAAACCACATAATTATAACATATAGTTACAACAGTGTAAAGCAATACTGTAATTTGATAAAGAACAGATCATGGACATGGTAAAGAAAAGTCTCAAAGTCTCTCGAAAGTCCCATCATCTCACACAGATGGTAGAAGAAAGAGAAACTCTCTTCCTGCCATGAACCTCCAGCACCACAAACTTGACGATGCAGCACCCTGGAAGCACCCGACCGCAGCCGACTCTTGAGTCCGTCCGAAAACTTTGAGCCTCCGACCAGCCCTCCTATACCGAGCACTGAGCACCATCTCTGCCGAGTGCTTCAACCACGGCCCTGGCAACAGGCAATAGGCAAAGCCGAGGATTTGGGGCCTTCCCCTCCGGAGATTCTTGATCGCGCAGTAGCCGCAACAGTGAAGCAGGCATTTCAGAAGTTTCTCCAGATGTTTCTCCGTGCTTCTCACGTCTGTCTCCATCAAATCAGGATTGTGCACAGTACCTACTTAACATATGCAATATCATTTCGGAGTGGCAGCGTCGCGCCGCCATCTTCTCCTCCCCTCCCCTCGCAAAGACTAAGATAATTACACTGTGGGCACTTTATTAGGTACATCTGTACACCGGCTTGTTAATGCAAATATCTAATCAGACAATAATATGGCTTTTCTATCATAAAAAGCATGCAGGCATGGTCAAGAGGTTCAGTTGTTCAGATCAAACATCAGAAAGCAGAAGAAGTGTTATCTAAGTGATTTTGACTGGGTAATGATTGTTGGTGCTGGACAAGGAGGTTTGAGTATCTCAGAAACGGTGGATCTCCTGGGATTTTCATGCACAACAGTCTCTAGAATTACCAGAGAATGGTGCAGCAAAGGAAAATCATCTATTGAGTGGCGGTTCTGTGGGCAAAAGTGCCTTGTTAATGAGAGAAGAATGGCCAGACTGGTTCAAGCTGACAGGAAGGCCACAGTAACTCAAATAACCACATGTACAACAGTGATGTGCAGAAGAGCATCTCTGAAAGCACAATATGTCAAACCTTGAAGTGGATGGGCCACAGCAGCAGAAGACCATGGATATACACTCAATGGCTACTTTATTAGATACAGGAGGTAAACACTTATCCATGTTTTTGTCATCTGATTGTATCTTATGTGCAGTTTGCAAAATGCAGATTGTGACTTAAAGAAAATGAACAAGCAATTTGCAAAATCCAGAAAAACATGGCTTGGATTTTGCAATTGAATAATAATAAAATTATTGCCATGCATTGGGATGTCCACAAACATACATAGTTTAATGTGAAAATCCCAAAGGTGCTAAGGTGATTCAGGCCTTCTGCTCACAATACGCTTACCACACTCAAGTGCACTTTCAAACTGCAGATGTGTGAATCCGAAGTTCCCTTTCTGAAATGTTGACTCCCCTCACTGTTTGGTTCTGCAGTTTGACAGATGATCT
This sequence comes from Mobula birostris, assembly GCF_030028105.1. Lineage (NCBI taxonomy): Eukaryota > Metazoa > Chordata > Chondrichthyes > Myliobatiformes > Myliobatidae > Mobula > Mobula birostris. The sequence continues at coordinate 69,276,225 of NC_092383.1, forward strand.
TCCTTTCGGAAGCTGGATCAGCAAAGCAACAGCAGATGGCACTCACACACAGGAATTAGAAAGGCATGTCGGTCAGTCCCATTGCTGAAACAAAACAAAGTCTAAAAATTGTGCTATTTTGGATACCCGTTAAAGTGACACAGTTCACTTAAGGATTTTCAATCTGTTTCCTGATTTTATTTATTTTTAAATTAGGCTGGTCTTTCATGTGACATTGGACATGCATAGTAATTATATATTGTTGAAATAACATAATAATATGAATAATATGCTTTTTAAGGAAGTACACATGCTATTCTGAAACTAAATTTAATTTGTTGAAATCTGGTAAACCTAGTTAGGAATTTGGATATATTAGATGTGAATTGAATTAAAATGGCATTACTGCTGGGAAATGAAAAAGAGGGATGCATAAATAAAAAGGTGTTGCCCCATTTTTTTAAAGTGCGAAGTCAGTGTCGTAGTGATATGGCTATTCTCAGTACAGTTTCCCTTTTGTAACATCTTAGCCTTCTTGGAACTCAACTTCACATTTAGATTTCTTAGAATTGCGGACATAGATATCTGTTTATGTTACTTCAGAGGTCAACTTGGGGTATATTGAGTTAACTTTTCCTGTTATTTGAGGTGCAGAATAGTAAGCATCATAAAAACCCAAAAAAGAAACTGGGTTTGGATAATGGCCAAGTTTTTTTTTCTACTCTTTTATTGCTGTGTGAAAATATGCAAACTAAATGACTGGTGCAGGATGTTGCAGTTAAAAAATACATTTTGCATTTTAATACTTTAAAGCACAGAAGAGAAGTAGGCGGCTCTTTTCTCATGATTTGATCAGATATTTTATTTAATAATTGGGGGAACAACAGTTGAGTTTAATTATTGCACCACCCAAAAGCATCGCAAAATATTGAAACACAGTAAGTTAACTGGAGAGGCACCTGGCATCAGCCTTTGCATCGAATTCAGAAATGACAAAGGCGTGTCAGTAAAAGAGCTCAGCAATGAGTGAGACTGACAATAACTAAATATTTGCAACCACCTTTAACTACAAACCTGATCCATCTTGCTTTTCTCAATGTTCTCACTTCAAAGGTATGGCACTGAGCACAAGAGGTTTAGGACCAATTGCATTCTTGTAATGTTGCAACACTGGCATCTACCTTGATGACGTGGAAAATTAGACAGATAAGTTCTGCAGGACAATTTACTGTCAATCGTCAGAAAATTGAAAGAAGATGCCCTTGGTTGTGCTACTAGGTGGCAGTTACTCACCAATAATCTCCATGTTATGTTCGGTTTCGTGCTCCTTCGTCCACATGATTTCACCCATGATTATAGTCCTAGTCCAAACATGAATTCAGCATCATCATTATCTGCTGTGCTGTATGACGTGTGCGATCATGGTCCATAACCATGATTGTTCTTGGCAATTTTTTCTAAAGAAGTGGATTGCCATTGCCTTCTTCTGAGCAGTGTCTTTACAAAATGGGTGACCCCAGCTATTATCAATACTCTTCAGAGATTGTCTGCCTGGCATCAGTGGTCACATAACCAGGACTAGTGATATGGTCCAGCAGCTTATACGACGACCCACCACCTGCTTCGTGAAGGGTCTCGGCCTGAAACGTCGACTGTACCTCTTCCTAGAGATGCTGCCTGGTCTGCTGCGTTCACCAGCAACTTTGATGTGTGTTGCTTGAATGTCCAGGATAGGATGGGTCTTTAATTTTGTTACGAGCATGTCGTAGGCATCGAGAATTGTAGATTGTTTCCAGGTCCAGCAGTTGAACCCCAGTGATGTGCTGACCCGTCCTGATCACCTGTGGAGTGCTTTGTGATCTGTCTTGCTGCAGTTAGAGCAACCACACTGTCGGTCCATATGTCAGTACGATCTCTTTCGCACATCGATACGTAAGGGGGTTTCGACTTTTATGTTACTGCGGAGGCTAATTAAAATGGCGTTTTTGTTATGTTAATCTGGGGAATGCGGCTTTGTTGTGCTTTAACGCTGAGAAAGTTTGCGCTAGCAGCTTATTGTGGTTTAGAGGGTGATAAGAGGGTGCTATTAACCAATTGGGATAGTTGTTATGGTTTTGGTGTATTTAAAGATACTGTATGCGCGGGGTTTTGGGGCAGAAGGCGGGAGAGCGTGACAGAGGATGGACCAAGTGCTGTGAGTCCGCTAATGGGGTCGGACCCCGAGCGGGACGTTCGGCGAGGAGACGGAGAAGGACTTGTGTGGAGCGTCTGGTCGACCACCATTGTTGGTCCCAGGCGGCCGGTCGAGGTGGTCCGAGGGGGTCGCAGGGTGAAGAAGAAGGTCCTTGAGCTCCAACGGTTTTTGTGCACGAAGAGATTGAACTTTGATAAGTGTTGGCGCCTTTTTTTTCCCATTACTTTCCTCTCTATATCAAATGCATATTAATGTCATAGAATTAGTAATATCTATAAACTGTAAACCATTTAATTGCATCTGGTGTATTGTCTGTTATTTGGGCAGGGTGGGGTACCTCACACAGCATCCACACAAACGAATTACCCCAGTTTGGCGGGGCCGAGGCTGTTTCCCTAGACGACAGCGAGCTGAGCGACCCTGAGGGTGGCCAGGGGGGCTACAGATATAAGCTGGCCAGCAACTTTTGACGCACATTAGCTCTCCTTAAGCACCTTGGGTATGTATAGTCGTTGTTGTGCTCTGGATATAATTGGAACCGTAGCAGACAGGAGGCCCCCACAACGGGTAGCTAAAACTGCCCAACACATCACCAGCACCAGCCTACCCACCATAAAGGAGACATATACAGAAAGATGCAAGAAAAATGCTTGCAATATAATGAAGGATTCCACCCACCCTGCTTATGGACTGTTTGTTCCACTCCATCAAGGAGGAGGTTACCCTGGACCTCATGGGTTTCTTCTGGCTGCTTCAATTTCCTCCCACAGTCCAAATACATACTTGTTAGTAAGTTAATTGATGATTGTAGATTGTTCTGCGATTAGGACCTGTTCTCTAAATAAATAATAGAGGAGAGTCAGGCAGTTCAGAACTTTGCTGCATCCAGAGTGCTTACTTGGTCATAATTTTAAATTTCTGAGCCAGCGTCTTTATCAAGTTTCTTTGCCAGAAGGATGTACCTCCTAGATCTTAGCAGTGGTGAGTTTCAATATTTAAATGACACACTACACCAGCAGGAAATGACTAGCTGCAGACCCTGAATGACTCATTTTGGCTGCAAGGCTCCAGGCTGCTTAGTGGGAGGCACACCTTCCACGTTTTGATGCTTAATGACATTGACTGCTTCTCAAAAGTAATTCATTGGATAGAGTATGCTTTGGGACTTGCTTAGATAACAGAAATTTCCTGTTTTACATTTACCTTGTCTTTGAAAGACTGCCAGCCTTTGTGTTATAGGAGCCTCGGCAATATAAAATAACCAGACTAGGATCCGGAGGACAGGTCTATTTATTTGAGGACATGAGTTTGAGTTGCTGAACATCAGCTGGGGAATTTCTATTTAACAATTTGGATTAAATAAATGGCCTAGCTTTGCACTGTTAGCCACATGAAGAGTAAGCATGCCACCTAGGCAGCCATGGTGGAAGGTGACTTAGTTTTCTGGTGAGCGAGTGCATTAGTGTTCTGAACCCAATGCAGTGCGTCATTAGAGTACACACCTTGCCTGCTCTCCACCTTCCTCTGGGCTCCCCTCCCCCTTTCTTTCTCCCTAGGCCTCCTGTCCCATGATCCTCCCCCTTCTCCAACTCTGTATCCCTTTTGCCAATCAACTTTCCAGCTCTTAGCTCCATCCTTCCCCCTCCTGTCTTCTCCTATCATTTCAGATCTCCCCCTCCCCTTCCACTTTCAAATCTCTTACTAGCTCTTCTTTCAGTTAGGCCTGACGAAGGGTCTTGGCCCGAAACGTCGACTGTACTTCTTCCTACAGATGCTGCCTGGCCTGCTGGGTTCCACCAGCATTTTGTGTGTGTTGCTTGAATTTCCAGCATCTGCAGATCTTCTTGTGTTTGCATTTTGACATATCTAATTGTGTTTCATTTGTCTTGCTTCCTGATCCAGGGGATTCTCCCTCCTGCAGGAAATGATTGACTATGTGTCTTGGTTTCCTCAACCCACAAGATACTTCATTGTATGTATTTCTGTAGTTATAGAGCTTTCACCCTCTTCCCTGCAGTCTTTGGTTCTCTTCCTCAGCAGCTATTGGGTGAGCTGCTTTAGATGACTGCCATGAGGTGTGTATCTGTAAGGGCAAGGCCACTTATGATTGGTGCACTGCAAAGTTCTGGCAATTCTGTTAAAGTGGAAGGGGTCTTATTTGAAACCACTCAGTATAGTCTGTTTTTTGGGTGTTACTATCATAATATTATTTAAAAACTCATAACGGCTTTATGTTGTTTAAAAGAGGCAAATTCCCAGTGCATATTGCATTCTATCATTTTGAGAAAACTGTACAGTACTGTGCAGAAGTCTTGGGCACATACTATGTATATAGCTAGGGTGTCTCAGATTTTTGCACAGTTCTAAAGTAATTTCATGTATTGCACAGATTTGCTACTGCAAATAAAATCAAGTTTTGCGCTACATGTGAGTGATGATAAACCTGATTCTGATATGGGTCTCTATTGTGGACTGAGAGTGGGAAGGGGGCAGGAAGAAGGGAACCATGGTTGGGAAAGGGGGAAGGGACGGGCGAGGGGCTGCGAAGCACCCGAGAGACATTCTGTAATGATCAATAAACCAATTGTTTGGAATCAAGTGACCTTCCCTGGTGTCTCTGCACCCGTGAAACCACCCCTCCCCCTCCCGGCATTCCTTCTCTGCCACCTGTCCCATACCCCTCCTGTGACACTCCACCCTCGCCATTTCCAACATCCTTTGCTCCTGCCAGATTTATAAACTAACCCTCTGCTCCATGTTGACAAATACAGTACTGTGCAAATGTATATTCTACTCAAAGTGGTAGAATTTCATGCATATCATTTGTTCTTTCTGTGATAGCCAAATGTAATATGCATTGTTCTATACTTTAGACGTAGGATAGAGATTTTGAGAAGATTTTGAATGAGCTGACATTCAGAAATGATTATGATCTCATCCTGTGACGAAAGGACGCCCTTTGTTGCAGACAGCACATTAAAATTGCTTTGCTTGTTCATCTTACGGATTGTTTTGGACGGTCTTTGAGTGTATTATTGTTGCAGGATTGTTAAGTGAATTATAATGACCACTTTGAGGAATGCCATTGAAGAATACAAGAAACTATGACCCAAGTGTCTTTGATGATTCACTGAAGTCTTTTACAAATAGTTAGACAGAAGCAAGCACAGAATCTGAGGATCTGGTTAGTTGAAGTAGAAGAGATGCAAGCCAGATAACTCTACTAGCTTTAATCTTAGAAAAAAGGCCTGACACTATTACCAGGGTGAGACCGGTTGTTAACTGCTCATTTCAGAACTTTCCCCTTCTCTATTTACCAAAAGATTTCTTTCAATATGTATATTTTATCTCAGCCTTAAGCAGTTTGCATTATTGCAAATCTCGCATCCATAGATCACAGTGAACGAACACGGGAAACTTTGTAAAAAGTGTCTGACATTCATCTTGCTTCTGGAAAAGATGATTTATGACTGAAGATAGGTGTGTTCAACTGGAGGAAGAGAAAGATGCCAGCACATTCCTCAGGTCCCTTCTCATAGAGCTACACCCAAACCCAGTGATAATGCAAAGAGGCTTGAACCAGAAAATTGGGGTAATGAATGTTCGGACAATCGTCACATTTCAAGTTCAGAAATGCTGTCTAATAGAGATCCAAAAAAAAGGAAACTACCATGAGCTCACTTTTGACATTTATTTAATTGGGTGTTTTGCATAGACCATAGAATTGACAAAAGAAAACTTAATTTGTTTCATTTAACAGAATGGGGAAGAAAAGTTTAATCACACTTGAAGTGAAACCTCACCCAGTGTGATGCTCCTTCTTGTGGTTTTCTGGTATTTATGAGAATTATGCAATGCATTTCCAGTGCTTGCAGATGCAACAAAATGATGTATATGACAGAGTCCTGATGCAGGGAGTGACTGTGTGATTGGAAAAAATTTTGTTCATTTGTAGAATTCTCAACAAAATTCAAACTTGATTTTATGTGTTCCAGCTTCAAGGCATCTAATATGAACTACATTGAAAGCAAATTCATTGGCTTTGCTTTTTTTCTTTATGAGAAGAACTCAGCACAGAACTGGTCAAATTTATTGACGGTTATCAGATCTCACCATTCCATTAAGGGATAAGCTTAGAGTTCACCTGTCAGTTTTATCCAAATGGAAGTCCTTTTAGGTTTTTGCTCACAATGGCAAATCCATAGCTGTCTTTCTCATCTGACTGATTTTAAAATGGGGTTGTTCATATCAAAATATTGATTTTGGTGCATTATTGCATTTCACTGGTTCTTTTATCAGAAAGTAGTGTTCTACTACACTAATGCATAAACCACATGATACTTCTACCTCAGTTGTGGTTTCTTTGCTTGACCATTTTGAAAGTTCGTCCTCCTCAAAGTTCGGGGAAGAGTTAACGGTACCCTAGTATTTCTTTGCAACTTAGGTCTGTTGAAGTACCTTTATATCAGGTTGTCAGGTGGGTGGCAGTTTAGCCCTGTTGTAAGTAACCAAGCTGGACACCAATGCAAATGGTGATTTTCCTCTAAAAACATCAGTCAACAAACAAGTTATCACTTTAACTCTTAACTCCTGCTTAAAAGCAGGCATGTCATGGTGAAAGTCAGATGTTTATCCTCAGTTTGATTTATCACACAATAAAATATGTGCATGAACATTCAAAGTGAGAGGTAACTAGACAGCCTCTACAGATCGTTATTTGAATCAACTGCTATCAGACAGCCAAGGCCAAGGTAATTGAAATGCAATGAAAAGAAGCATAAATGGGATTGAAAATAGCAGAAATAAACCCCAGCTCAATTGTTTCCAAATTAATTATTCTTTTTTTTTACTTTAACAGTGGTATGATTTTACGGCCTAAGATTTTTTAAAATCTGTCGCTTATCTCACTTATCCACCTGGTACAGTTTTATAGTTCGTAAATGTATGGTTGAGCCTGCATTGTGCCCTACAGCTCTTCAGAGCAAGACTACAGTGTTGGAAATACTGATGTTAAAATGCACAAGGTTTGTGTTATACTTTCATTATTAAACTTTAAAGGTCTTCTATTTTTTTTAATAATTAGATAATTATCTAAAACGTTCAGGCTGATTTAAGGAATTTTATAGAGATCTGAGCATGATATTTGCAGTTATAATAACAGTGAAAATATCAAGATGTTATTATTAAGCCTTGAAATTGTCAGCAAATATGCTGTTCCATGCATTTATGATTTTATTCCTAATAGTTGTATTCTACTCCACAACCCATTATCTAGGAAATCAAAGGATCAATGACAATTTGAGATTATTATGAGCTGTTAAATATGCTGAAGTTGTCAAAATTTGCAGCCTGAGGCATTAATGACTTTTTAATGGCATCTATATCTTTTATAAATATCATCTATAATTATTTCTCAACAAATTTTCTAGAACCGAGAAAAGTATTTTTATGTTTGTGAATTATGAATCCCTTTAAAAAACTTCAAATTATATTGGAGCAACACACACAAAAAATGCTGGTGAACGCAGCAGGCCAGGCAGCATCTACAGGAAGAGGTACAGTCGACGTTTTTGGACCGAAGAATCTCAGCCCGAAACGTCGACTGTACCTCTTCCTGTAGGTGCTGCCTGGCCTGCTGTGTTCACCAGCATTTTTTGTGTGTGTTGCTTGAATTTCCAGCATCTGCAGATTTCCTCGTGTCTGTGTTTTTAAGTTATATTGGAGTTAGTTTTTATTTTATTTTTTGAAATGAATTTATGTACTTCAACTTCCAGTTTTATGTAATGTTCACATTTCTCCCTTTATCCTTCATCATACATTCTTAGATTTCTGCATGTCCCTTCTCTGGGTGGTCATGATGAGAATTATTTAATAACTGGCTGTTAAGTCAATTTGATTATGTCATTGTTGATGTGCCCGACAATCCCCTTGAACTACAAAAATTGAAAAGGTCAAGTTCATGTTAAAGAAAGGTCTGGATATTTGCTGTTGGATTTCTTCAAGGTTAACAACAAGTATCATTGCTTTGTAAACACAAGAGAAATCTTAAGCAACACACACACAAACACACAATGCTGGAGGAACACTGCAAGTCAGGCAGCATCTATGGAGAAGAATAACCAGTCAACACTTGAGGCTGAGACCCTTCAAAATTGCTTTGTAGTTGATAACAAAATCCCGGACAATGTTTGAGGTTATTTTAGACCGTAAGGCATTGGAGCAGAGTTAGGCCATTCAGCCCATCGTGTCTGCTCTGCCAATCCATTTTGGCTGATTTATTATCCCTCTCAACCCCATTTTCTTGCCTCTGTCCTGTGGTAAACCATATATATATACGTTGTAACTGGGTTACCTGTCTGGACATGCCTGGACATGACCCTCTGCTGACTGCTCCTGTGGGTCCTCCTACAGAACCCTGAATAAAGGCAATTGTGCCATTGCTCCTCCCTCAGTCCAGGGCAGATACTCAGCACGGACGTTGGACCATTTACTGTTAATAAAAGCCTTTCAGTATTTATTCTACTTCCAGTCTTTTGGAGTAATTGATAGTGCATCATCCCCGTAACCTTTGATGCCCTGAATAAGACAAATTTCATATCGTTATAAAATTCCTTAAATCAGACATTTTCATGCCACCTGACATTTCATGACCTTATTCTAAATTGAGTATACAGACTGATGATGGACCAATCTGCAGTTTGTTCTCTTGAATATAATGACTGAATATAATTGCAATTCAATGAATGTTACAGATAAGCTAAGGGTAAGTTAACATATTTTCCTCAGTTATCCCTTTTCATATAATTGTAGAAATTAATGTTCCAATAACTTTAATGTTTTCCTTCTATTTATCATTCTCTCTCAACACCCAGTGGTCAAATTTTCTCTGATTTTTCTTTTGGCAAAAATATTTTTAGCAAGTTAATATATAAATTTAGGCATGAAACAAGCAGAGAGTAATGTAATGCACAAACTAACAAGATTAAAAATGCTCTGGTTAACAGCAAACCATCGTGAACTGAGTAAATTAAAATTATTTTCTTGTCAGCATGCTTAAGCAAATACAGCAAAGCGGAATACCATAATGCAGAATTACCTAAAAATAGCATCTGAACTTAGAAACTTCCATAGTACCTCATGTGTTTTACAGATACATCCACAAATATTTTACTGGTCAATTTATCAGTGTCTGGAAATAGAATGTACATACCTTCTTTGCAGAAGTTATTTCAATGCAGTCAGAATGATGAATGACCTGAGTGAAATGATACTTGGCATATCATCCCACAGAAACCCTGATGCAGTGAACTGTATTTATGGAGACTGTGAATTAAGCATCATTACCAATCCAACAGAAGCAAAATAACTAATGCTAAATAGAAGACAAAGATTCCATTAATATATTACCTTTCATTATCACAGGGCAAAATATTTTACAGTTCAGTAGAAGATTTTTGAAATGTAGTCTCTCTAATAATGGAATAAGTCCAGCTAAAAACTTGCACACACTGAATCTGGATAATACTGAGCCTCAGCCAGGTATCAAGGTCCACAGAACTGTAAACTCAGAAGTTGGCATCTTCCTCAATCTGACTCTTTCTATCAGACTTTTCTGTGTCATTATTGGGGAGCTTGCTTCAACAGATAGTAATGGATTCAGCTCCAGTGTCACGACGGACACCTTCTGCAGATGTGCAGTTGAAAGCATCCTAACACGCTGAATCACTGCGTAGTGTGGAAAATACACTGCAGCGGACATGAGGGCTGCAGTGCATTTTCCATTCCACACAGCGGTTCAGCGTGTTAGGACGGTTAAAGTTGCCCGATGCATCACCAGCACCAGTCTACTCGCTATCAAGACAGAAAGGTGTTGGGAAAAAGCACAAAGGATCCCGTCCATGCTGTTTGCCCCACTCCCATCAAGGAAGACGCCACCCAGCATCCATGCCAGGACTGCCAGACTCAGGAAGCATTTACTTCCCCTAAGCTGTCAGGCTGATCAACCTCTCCACCCATGTACCCACCCACCACCACTACATCCCCCTTCGATAGGATTGCTTTCCTATTCATATTTATTATGTTTTAATGCTTATTGTGTTTTTAATGTTGTGTCGGATCCAGAGTAACAATCATTTTGTTCTCATGTACCGAAGAATGACAATAAATAATAAACAACGTTGATCTCAAACAATTACTCAACTCCAGAGCATTGATCCTTCCCAACCCGGTCACAACCATTTTCAAACCGGCTCTCCTTATGATAACTTACCTTAAGCCACCCTACTGCCTTCAGCAATGGAATTCCCCTCTGATAGCTTCAGCCACAACATAGCATTAAGTGGGATACATCTTATTTCATGTGCAATTCCTTTTGAAAATTACACTCACATCAACGTGTTGCAAGCCCCCATGTGACATCATTTAACAGCTGCTTTTCAGATTCAGATTCAAATGTCTTTATCACATGTATATTGAAAGATATAGTGAAATGTGTCATTTGTGCTAAGAGCCAACACACCCAAAGATGTACTGGGGACAGTCTGCAAGTGTCGCCATATGTTTTGGTGCCAGCATAGCATGTCGACAATGTTCAACATAGCACAGAACAACACAAGCAGTAGTAGCAGCAACAACAACAACAGAACAAAACAAGACAACAGTAAAAACCCCTCTCCTCACACAGGGGCCTTCAAGCCCAGAACAGGCCACTGTGTGCTTCCATTCTTTGGCCCTGGACTCTCTATCTCACAGACATCAGGCCTCTAACCACAAGCCTCCATCTAAACATGCAGACTCAACCTTCGGCTTTAATCTGTTGTTAAAATTCTAGGCCTGTTGTGTTGTAATGTTGACTGAGTGGTAAACATTGGTCAGAGTACTGGAAGTGACTTCACATCTCTTTGCTTCAAATAAGTGCCACAAAATCTATTTTGGTCATCTGAACAATCAGGCAATGCTTTGGTATAACACTTTGAAGGATGATATCTCAGGTTCTTTGGCACACCATCAACTACTCCCCCTAACTCACTGAAGAGTTAGTCTAGATTTTTTGCACACAAATTTCTGTTGCAGGACTTGTAAACTTAATCTTCTGACTTAGAGACAAACAACTAAGTCATAGAGATTCAATGAAAGTGAATGGAAAATACTAGTAATTTAAGCAAAATATTAGAAATTGCATCCAAGATTCTAACTGCAAGGATTGAGTCAAATGCAGAAATAGTTAAGACTCATAAAATTGTAATTTAGAGTTTCTCTGAAGAACAAAACTGTGGTGAACATTGTAACCATTTTTAAATGGATGCAGTTGCATCAGACGACGATGGTTCTGATAAAGAGTCCTGGGTCTGAAATGTTAATGGTTTCTCTTTCCATGGAGACTGCCTGACCCACTGAGTATTTCCAGCCATTTCTGTTTTTTTATTTCAGATTTCCTACATCTGCCATATTTTTCAATAGTTAATCAACACTAACTCACTAAGGTGACTAAATACTGAAGTGAAAAGGATATAAGTTGAAGTTATCACTGTGGGACAAATTGGAAATTTATTAGGATTCTTTGGGGTGGTGATAAAATGTTGGACAAGGTAAATAGAATGGTTATGTTGATTGGGTAACTTCAGAAATTTTTTTCAAAGAACCACCCAGGATACTTTGGGAAAGGAATTAAAGTGGTTAAAATTTATGAAGGTTGGAGTAAAAAATAACTGACTAAAAAAGCGGAACTATAGCAGTGATGGTATTTTTTTCTATATTACTGAAAATGAATGAATAATTCTGAGAAACAAAAGAAGTTGTAAGCCACTGCTGATAAGATAATGGGTGGTTAGAGTTGATTCAAATCAGCTAGTCTATTTTACTATAACAAAAATGAACTTTGAAAGCTTGGAAGCTGCAGAATAACAGAATGTTTAGGGAAATCAGGTAGAGAAAACATGAAAACAACACTTTATTTGAGAAAGCAACAATAAGTGAATATAGTATTATATTTCATTTTGTATTCAGGTGAGAAAATTCCATCATAATAATGGATCTGTATGTAATCTTAAAAAGCTACCTGCTGGAAAACTGTATTCAGTTTTGGTTTCCACACTATAAAATGATACTTAGTTAATGGAGGATGTCCACAGTGTCATTAGAATATTGCTGAAATTAAAAGATTAAAAAATTGGGAAAATGCTTTAAAAATTATGTTGATTTGTTTGCAGGAATTTGCTATATAATGTGATAGAAGTTCTCAAAATTATAAATATTTGAGACAAACCATCTCCTGTAGATTGAGGTCTTTGGAAAAGGGAATGGAGATAAATAATTCTAAATAAGAACGAGATTTTGTATGTAAGGTAGAGATTTTTACTTATATTTAGGTAACACTGAATATTCGGAGTTAGTTGCAAAAACGTTTAAAAATAAAAAAAAATAGATCAATAAAGAAAAGAAAATCAGCTGAAAATTGGCCACTCACATTAAGGGCAATTGGTTAGTGAACGAAAAAACACTGATGTGGAATGGTTAGAAAGAAATGATGGTGTTATTTTTCAATTTCTGTGCAGTTCAATGCATTTTTGAGTTTACAGTGTTACGTACCCCGTAACTGGGTTGCCAAACCAGCAGAAATGGATCACTCAGTTGGAGTCTGGATTACTAGAACTAAGAAAGTTTTATTAAAGAAACAAGCAACACAGTACTCTAATCAAAAGGATAATAAATGCAACAGTTCAGCAATGATAAACACACATGTACACAGAATTAGGTTAACAGGATCAATCAAGCTCTATCGTCGTCTAGGGGTAAATGACCAGTTTCAAAGTGACGCAAAGTTCAGTTCAATTGAGTTCAGTTCAGTTCACCGTAATCACTGCCGTGGGAGATGGACAGTGGGGGGAAGGAGAGAGAGAGCAAAAACGAATGAATATTCAAACGGCTTCCACACAGACCTTCGATATTCTTCGCAGTCAGCTTTCGGGCGAGCCCTTTGTGAGGTCACCGACCGTGACCCCTCCGTTTCCAGATACGATCGTTTCTCTGCGGTGAACCTGCCACCCAGGCAAGGGCTGACACACACCAGGTTCCCGCCAATCGTGCCTTTCCACCCTGTGCGTCTATGGCTTGGTCCCGCGATGAACCCTCCAAAACTTCCCACCGACTTGTGGGAGATGCACCACTTCCAGGGTCTCGTTATCTTGGGGTGTCGTGTGTGTCTTGCCTTAGCGAACCTGTCCCTTTTTATCCCCCTGCTGGGGCATCGCCTGTCCATCACTTCAAACAGTTCAGGGTTCAAAGGGGGAGCCGATCTTGACAGCTCTCCTTCCGTTAAACTCTCCCGTCCCTTCATTAACATCTCCAAATGCTGCTCCATTGTTTTCCTTATCTCTCTTTCTCCTGAAGACAGGTGGCAGACCAACTGCTGATCCCACTGGTGCCAGCACAGGACAGCTAACATCTTAATCTATGTGTATTCTCGTCACAACAGATCTCCGTGGCTTTTATTGACTGTTTATCTAGAGGAAAGTCTGAATAGTAAATTTTTCCACAGTACTACGGGTTTCTTCTCCTCTTCTCTTACCTCCAAATATTAAATCCTAAAGAGGGGAGTTCCCATGACAGAAAAAAAATTGTGACCTTCTGCTACATTTGTTTAAAATCTCCATATCAATATGGGAATTTTTCAAATAATACTAGGTGCCTTCAGAATATTAAAAAGTGAGCAAATACATAAGGAGACGTTAGGTGGCTAAAAATGCTGAATATTTATTTATTTTATTGAGATACAGCACGGAATATGCCCTTCTGGCCCTTCGAGTTGCGCTGCCCAGCAATACCCCGATTTAGTCCTAGACTAATCACAGGACAATTTACAATGACCAATTAACCTCACAACCGGTATGTCTTTGGAACGTGGGAGGAAGCTGGAGCACCCAGAGTAAACCCACACAGTCACCAGGAAAATGTACAAACTCCTTACAATCAGCAGAGGTTTTCTCAAGAAAAACTGTAGTACACTGTTCCTTCTGGTCACAAAACATCCCAGCCTACCTTATGACATTTGAAGGTACAAAAGATACTAGAAGCTGGGTTCTGGAGCAAAAACGAGTTGCAGATCCATTCCACATGAATGGTCTCGACCCAAACTTTCAATTGTCTACTTCCCACCATGGGAGGGAGGGATTGTCGACTCAGACCATGAGAGGCCTGCGCGGGCATTCTCATGCCTTACAAGGCGCAGATTGGAAGTCTGTGTGGGGCGTCACTCCTCGTACAGACACTAGAGCAATGTGTGGTTAAGTGCCTTGATCAAGGATACAAACACGCTGCCACAGCTGAGGCTCGAACTAGTGACCTTCAGATCACCAGACGAACGCCTTAACCGCTTGGCCACGTGCCCAACACATGATGCTGCCTAAACCTCAGACTTCCTGCAGCAGTTTGTTTTATGCTTATTACATTTGAAGTTTGATTACATCAAATTAAGAACTTCGACTGATGGCCAGTGCGAAGGACCAGGAAGGCCCAGTCAGTGCTGGCCAAAGTGGCAGTAAAACATAATGCTCTGATCTGACTCCATTTTCATTTGCGAAGTAAAAATAAAGTTAGGTTTATTTGTCACATGTGCATCAAAACATACAGTGAAATACATCATTTGTGTCAAATCAAATCAATGAGGGCTGTGCTGGGCAGCCCACAAGTTTCGCCATGCTTCCAGTGCCAACATAGCATGCCCACAACTCACTAACTACAACTGTATGAATTTGGAATGTGGAAGGAAACTAGAACACCTAGAAGAAACCCACATGGTCACAGGGAGAATGTACAAGCTCCTTACAGGCAGCAGTGGGTATTGATCGATGATCGGTGATCACTGGCACTGAAAATTAATGCGATGGTCAATTGATCAATTTCTCCTTGGCCTTAAACCTCACATGCAGAATCTAACTTGACAAAGTTGCATTTTACAGCCATTCTCACCTCCAGATGAAGATGGGCTGGATTTTAAATGGAATATAATTGAGCTATATATTCTCTGTGTCTTGAATTCTGACAGTTCTGGTTAGAACTTGCACTAGTGAGATTAAACATTACCAAACTATCACAATTTTAGAGCACGGAGGTGCCCCAAAGTGGATAAGAACCCCTTGTGCAGTGAGTATTGGGAGAATATGGGAATGAGTTGATTGACTTGTGAAAGTTACTGTACATGGAAATAAGTGTGAGGGTAGAATTTATGGAATTGCTATAAGAGATGGTATACTTTCAGTAGGTTAACTGGCCTCCTTCTATGTCACAAGAAACATTGAACGTGCAAAGATACTTACAAAGAAAGCCATTCAACAGTCAGTGACTTTAACGATAGGAGAGGAAACACTCACTCCCTCAAAAACAGTTGAAGAAACACTGAACCACAGTACATATTATATTATAATGTTTGAGTATTGCCCAATTAGGTAGAGTCCATTTACAAATTTTCACTAATATGCTATTGTCTTGTTTTACAGTACCTTTTCTCAATTTAAAGATCAATTTTCACTATAACAAATAGAACATCAGTCTCTACCCATAGGAATAACTGTACCCATACTAAATTTCCATACTCCATTTACTAAATTTTTCTTACAACGTTTTTCTACAAACCTAACCCTTTTGTAAAAGAAGGAGTAGCTGAATGGGAAATCCAGTAAATCTGAAAAAAAACACACACGGTTTTTGGTCATGAGTATCCTTTATTCTGGGTATATCGACCTCCAGAACTGGCAAATGTCACAAGCAAGTGTGGGTTGAATCATAGCAGTGGGAAACAATCAGTGCTGTTATTTCTCACAGCTATTAAGCACTATGATTGAAGGTAGGCTATAATGTAGGTTACATTGTGGGTTAGGGCTTTTCCAGGTCCGTATGACATTCTGCTCGCTGAAATGGGTCACCAAATGACATAAAACCCATGGTGGTAGAAAAGGTACATCCATCTGTAAATGATTATTGCTAAAACAAAAAGCATCATGCTGCAAGTCAAGCAGAAAATGCTAGTTTGATGAAAGTGAAAGTGGTTTATCATTAGTAAATAAGCAAAATTAGTAGAGCCATGACAAAGAGAAATGAAGATGAACTAATTGCTACTCTTCTTTGATTTTCAATTAAAAAATAGATTTGTTATTCAAGCCCAACTAAAACACCTTCATCTTTCAGTTCATAAACATGAGAAAGTCTGTAAATCCAGAGCAACATGTACAAAATGCTAGAGGAACTCAGCAGGTCAGGCAACATCTATGGAAATGAATAGATAATCAATGTTTCCGGCCAAGACGC
Organism: Mobula birostris; assembly: GCF_030028105.1. NCBI lineage: Eukaryota > Metazoa > Chordata > Chondrichthyes > Myliobatiformes > Myliobatidae > Mobula > Mobula birostris. The sequence continues at coordinate 69,292,699 of NC_092383.1, forward strand.
TTCTTCAGGACTGAGAAGGAAGGGGGAAGATACTAGATTAAAAAGATGGGGTGAGGGGATAGAAGCTAGCTGGAAGGTGATAGGTGAAGACAGGTAGGTGGGAAAGATCAAGGGCTGGGGAAGAAGGAATCTGGTAGGAGAGGAGAGTGGATCATAGGAGAAAGGGAAGAGGGAGGTGACCTAGGGGGATGTAATAGTCAGGTGAGAAGGAGTAAAAGGTCAGAGTGGGGAATAGAGGAAGAGGGGTAGGGAATTTGTCTACCGGAAGGAGAAATCAATACTTATGTTGGAGGGTATCCACACAGAGTAGAAGGTGTTGCTCCCTCACCCTAAGGGTGGCCTCATCTTGACACAAGAGGAGGCTATGGATCGACTCGTTGGAACGGGAATAGGAATAGAAATTAAAATGTTTGGCCACCCGGATATCCAGCTTGTGGTGGATGGTGAGGAGGTACTCGACGAAGCAGTCTCCCAGTTTATGAAGGGGCTCACCAATGTAAAGGAGGCCTCATCGGGAGCACTGGACACAATAGACGACCCCAGCAGATTTGCAGGTGAAGTGTTACCTCACCTGGAAGGACTGTTTGGGGCCCTGAATGAAGGTAAGGGTGGAGGTGTATGGGCAGGTGTGGCACTTAGGAAGCTCGTAGGGATAGGTGCCTGGAGGGAGATTAGTGGGAAGGGATGAATGGACAAAGGAACTGTAGAGGGAATTTGGAGATGGCAGAAGTTGCAGAGTGTAATGTATTTCTGTTACTAGGTGACCATCAATAATGTTTTTAGTCTTTTTTGTTTTGAAGGCAATGACTTCAAACACAGCTCTTTAGTAAGAATGAAGATTGAGGAGGCTGATTTTAAAAAAGTACTCCATTTTTTCATCACACTGCATTCCCTTTATTATGTGCTATTATTTCTTGAAGTTGATAACTAACATAATGTTACATAAATGTTGTAGCCATCATTCCAGAGCGTTTGTACTTTGGCTTGATTAAGTGCAGTATGTCCACGTCAGTCCCCTACAAGATTCAGGGTAAAATACCCTTACTAACTAGTTAGCAAACTTACTCAAGAACATTGAACATTCTAGATCTCTTCTGAATACCTAAATACAAAACTCCACACTGACATTTTAATGTATTCCTGAGAGGATGTGAGGCTGTTAAAAGTTTACTTCTTTAGTATGAAATATTAAATCTAAGTCCCAGATTTCAGTCTCAGGCACTGCAAAATATCCCACCACTATGAAGATGAGCAGAAGGGTTACCTTTGGTATCTTAGTACTGTTTGTTCCTCAAACAATATCAATGAAGCAAATTATATGATCATTGCCCTAGGACAGGTTTTTCCAACCTGCTTCATGCCATGGACAAATACCATTAAACAAAGGTCCAAGGACCCTAGGTTGGGAACCCCTGCCCAAATATCAAGTCAAATTCTGTCAGCTTCACCACCATCCTGACATGTTCACTCTGGTTAAAACACCATTAAATACAGTGGACGAGCTCAGCAAGTGAGGCAGCATCTACGGAGGGGAATAGGCAAATAGCATTTTGTGCCGAGACCCTTCATCTGATTCCTCCAACATATTGTGTGTGTTGCTCAAGACTTCCAGCATTTGCAGAATCTCTTGTATTTATTATTTCTTCTAAGAAAGCTATAGAGATAATGTTATTTCATCCAGTGCTTGTTCAGATAGGATTGGGTTCTAGCAATATTTTAAAGCAGCCAACATAATCAAGGACAACACCCACCCTGGACGTTCTCTTTTCCCTTTCTCTATTAGACAGAAGATACAAAAGCTTGGAAGCACTTATTACCAGGCTCAAGAACAGCTTCTATCCCATTGTTATAAAACTACTCAACATTCCTCTAGTACGATAATAGAGTCACGGACTACTACAGCACAGAAACAAGCCCTTCAGCCCATCTAGTCCATGCTGAACTATTATTCTGCCTAATCCCATCAATGTGTATCTTGACCATAGCCCTCCCATCCATTTATCCAAACTTCTCTTAAATGTTGAAATCAAATTCACATCCATCACTTCTGCTGGCAGTTCATTCCACCCCCTTGCCACTCTTTGATGTGAAGAAGTTCCCCCTCATGTTCCCCTTAAACATTCCATCTTTCACCCTTAACCCTCTAGTTCTAGTCTCATCCAGTCTCAGTGGAAAAAGCCTGTTTGCATTTAGTCTATCAACACCTCTTATAATTTTGTATACCTTTATTCAATCTTCCACCTTTCTCCTACAGTCCAGGGAATAAAGTCCTAAATGATTCAATCTTTCCCTATAACAAGGAAGGGTATGATTCTTGATACTGGCAGCTTTGCAAGGTGGATTGTGAGGTCAAGAGTCTATCTTATCATACAAGGGAACCATTCAATAGTCTTAGTAATTTCTTTGAAAGTTTGTTCCATATCCTCATCACACTGTAAGTGAACAACTTGCCCATTGAAATTTCTCCCCTCTCCCACTTGCTTTAGACTTCCTTACCCAAGGGAAATGATGGTGATCATTCACACTATTAGTGTCCCTCATTCATTACGTGCTGAGTCATATGAAATGTGTGATCATGGTCCTTGACCATGATTGTTTTTGGCAAACTTTTCTACAGAAGTGATTTGCCATTGCCTTCTTCTGGGCAGTGTCCCCAGCCATCATCAATACTCCTTGAAGACTGTCTGCTTTGCACTAGTGGTTACATAACCAGGACTTGTCATGATCCTGACAGCTTGCCATAGAAGATTGAGCTTCTTGAGTTTTTGAGCACCTGTATTTACTAAATAATCCCTTAACTAGAGTTGTTAAGCCCTTGTGTTTTCTGTTTAATATTGTTAAGTTAATTGTGCCTGGCACGTGTTTCCCGCATTCTACAATTATTTAAAAAGGTCTCCTGTTCAGCGCCTTAGTGGGGTCACTGTGTTGCAAAGGAAGAATTGCCTCGTAGTGTCGTTCAGTTGCTCCTCCGAGGTTCTGATTCCGATGTTCAACCTTGTTGTTCCATCTCTTCCTCAGGATTCCACTGTCCCTCTGCACCTGGGTTCAGTCCTTCAAGAGCACGCTATGACAGGACTTGTGATATGCACCAGTTGCTCATATGACCGTCCACCACCTGCTCACACCATGGCTTCATGTGACCCTGTGATCAGGAGGCTAAGTATGTGCTACATGTTGTCCAAGGATGACCTGCAAGCTAGTGGAGGGAAGGGGTGCCTTATACTTACCAGAGACATATCTGCACCCTGTCAACCACTGTATCCCTCAGGATTTTATAAATCACTGTCATCTTAGAGCCTCCTTTGCTCCAGGGAAAACAATCAAGATTGAAGATTGTTTAATGTCATTTCCAGTACACAAGTGCAATGGAGAATTAAATAATTGTTACTCCAGGTCCGGTGCAGTGCACAAAAAAATAGAGCTTATTCAACTTCTTCTGATAAGTTAAACTGTACAGTCCTCTGTGGCTCTTTTTAGCACCCCGTCCAGCTTAATAATGTCCTTCCTAGAGTGGACGTGAATAGGATGTTTCCATCAGTAGGAAAATCTAGGATCCGAGGGATAGCCTCATGTAAAGGCATGTCCCTTTAGAACTGAGATGAGGAGGAATTTTAAGGCAGAGGAATTTTAAGCAGGAAATTTTAGTGTTTTTAAGGCAGAGACTGATGGTCTTTACGGTTACAGAGAGAATGGTGTTCACAAGAAAAATAAAATCAGCTGTAATGGAATGGCAGAGCAGATTCAATGAGCAGAATGACCTGATTCTGGTCTTGCTCCTTTCAGTTACATGTCCCATCAATAAATGTACAGGGGATTCTAGTTTAAAGGATCTGGGTTCTTAGAACATTGTCGTTCTAGGGATTGTGCTGCTCGTGAATCAGCTCCCATCTTCACTATGTGATAACGTTGAGATTGTTCATTCATTATGTGCCACGTAATTTGACCTGGGCGATCATGGTCTTCCCATGACCACAACTGTTCTTGGCAAATGTTTCTACAGAAGTGGTTTGCCATTGCCCTTTTCCGGGCAGTGTCTTTACAAGAATGGTGATGCCAGCCACTATCAATACTCTTCAGAGACTGTCCACCTGTCATCAGTGGTCGCATAACCGAGACTTGTGATATGCGCCAGCTGCTCATACGACCATCTACCACCTGCTCCCATGGCTTCATGTGATCCTGGTCTTTGGGGGAGGGGGGGAACTAAGCAGGTACTACATCTTCACCTTGCCCAAGGGTGTTCTACAGATTAACGGAGGGAAGGAATGTCTTACACCTCCTTTCGTAGAGAAATATCTCCACCCACCATAAGAAAGACACTTGATCTCACATTGTATCTCTTTATGGTCTTGCACTTTATTGCCTATCTGCACTGAACTTTTTGGGTGTCTATGATACTTTATTTTGCATTCTGTTGTTTGCTATTGCACTACCTCAGTGCAGGTTGTACATGATCTGTATGGATGGCACACAAAACTAAGTTTTTCACTTTATCTCGGTACATGTGTCAATAATAAATCAACTTAACCTATTACTCCGATTTTACAAAATTCTGAGATAAATGAGGGAGGAGAAGATGGCAGTGCGACGCAGCTCGCAGTGGCCACTCCGGTGGTGATGTCTGTTATTTGTCAAGTAGGGTGCCGTGCACAATCCTGATTTGATGGAGATGAACGTGAGAGCACAGAGGAACATCTGTTGAAACTTCTGAAATGCCTGCTTCGCTGCTGCTGCTTCTGTGTGGTCCAGAATCTCCGGAGGAGAAGGCCCCGAGTCCTTTGCTTTGCTTGTTGCTCGGCGGCCAGGGTGGGGTTGAAGCACTCGGCAGAGGATGGTACTCGGAGAGGCCGTACCGGAGGGACTGGTCGGAGGCTCGAAGTTTTCGGACGGACTCAGAGACAGCTGCGGTTGGATGCTTCCAACGCATTGGCAAGTTGTCAGCGCTTGGAGATTCATGGCAGGGAGAATTTCTCCCTTCTGCCACCTGCGTTAGATGATGAGTCGATCGGGACCTTGAGACTTTTTTTTTACTGTGCCCATGGTCTGCTGTTTATCAAATTACGGTATTGCTTTGCACTGTTGTGACTATATGTTATAATTACGTGGTTTTGTCAGTTTTAGTCTTGGTTTGTCCTATTTTTTTTGTGATATCATTCTGGAGGAACGTTGTATCATTTTTTTAATGCATGCATTTCTAAATGACAATAAACGAGGACTGAGTGTCCTCATAACCTAATCTAATCTAAATACCTCGAGATAACTTTAAATAATTTGCACCAGCTCAGAAAACCTAGGCAGATAAAAAGATGTTTAAACTTAGGAATTAGATGAAATTATTTTCTAGCTTAGCTACTTAAAACAGAGCCAGATATAGACACAATAGATTCTGCTGATGCTGGAAATCTTGAGCAACATACACAAAATGCTGGAGAGAATCAGCAAATCAGGCAGAATCTATAGAGGGGAGAAAACAGTCGACGTTTTGGGCCGAGATCCTTCGTCATGACTCAGATATAAAGATTTCATTCCTTTTTCGAAAAACAACTCTTGTTTCAGTGTCAAATGGGTCCGCAAAATGGATTGAAGAACTTAGACAGCATTAAATACAATAAGTATTACACAAAAGAAAAGTCAAGAGCTTTTGATGGTCTTATTATCAACATATGAAAACTTTCCTTGAATTCCCACAAATGCTAATTATTGTTATAGCTTTGACATAAATATTTTGTTTTGTCTTTCCTGTTACCCAGACATATTAGTATTTTTGTTTATATTTTATCCATATTCAGCACTTTTTACATTCATTGTATTATGAACTGCAAGGACCATCTGTCCTTAATAATATCTAAGAGTTCTATACAAGTAGGACAAACTTTTTGTTAACTATTAATTGTGCAATTCCAAAAAGACAGCTATGTTATGGGATTACTTTTTTCATACATATTAAGTAAAATATAATCTTTGCTCTGTTTATTAGTTACAATTAGAAACTGACAAAAAGAAAACAGTAAGATCAGTTTGTGTTGCATTCAGCAGACATGTGGTGAGGCACATGTTTGATGTATATAGCACAAATGAATCAGGTTGATCATGTATAATTTTTATTATATTTCATCTTTGGGTCAGTGAAATCAGTAAAATCTGCTGGGTAGCCAATTCTTGTCAGAACCAATATTCGCTTAAAGATTACAGCTGAAATTTTTCATTCTAACCTAATGACATTCACCTGAATATCACATAGTACAACATTTTCTTGGCAGAAATCCTTACGGAATGATTGCTACAATTTATATTTTTCACACAGAACTGTATATGTAATGACACAAAACTCCACAATGAATTCTATTTAGCTTTGATTAACAAATTGTTCAGAGGGTTTTACAGGAAGTTAGGAAGATAGACAAGTTAGGGTGGAGTGCCACATTATCAGTTAAGTGATGACAACATGTAAATGGCAGAGCCAAAACATCTCAATAATAGTCCCCATGTGGTTGATTTGTGGATTCTTTTCTGGATAAAGCATGGTTTCTATTTTATTTGAGGATTGCTAAGAGACAGAAGATAGTTATTGTGGCAATTTGAGGATTTTCAGCTGCCTCTCCAAAGTAAATGACATTCAATAATAATTTAAGAAAAAAGAAAGCCAGAAAGAGTAGATCATTGCAGAAAGAATACAAGTCATGTCCTATCTAGACTGAAGCATCCGCAATTTTTTTGACTTGTATACTGGCCTAGATACACTGACAACAATTTTTAAAAAACAGATGTGACTTCATAATACTGTAGGTTTTCGCAAATAAAACGATGTGAGGCATTTTATGTTTAAGTACAACCGTAACAACTCATTTATTGTATTCCGAACATTGAACACAAAGTGGGGTAAAAGTACTTTATGTATTTACATCATAACATCTGACTAGCCTCTTAGAATGAACCCCAAATGTTGGTGGTTGAGAATTATGTACTTTTCCAACAATTAGTTTACCCTATAACATAACCTTCAAAATCTAAGGACTTAACCTCACTTTCTAATTCTTCTTTTTGAGACTTTAGCTCCCAGTAGAGCTAAGCCATTGATGACCTCCCAACTCCATCATCTAAAGTTCATGGTATGGTTGAAGTTCATCCATTGCATCCACTGTACGGGGGAAAGGGCTGTACAACTTCACCAGAGCCCTTTTGGGTGTCCTCACCTATTCCACCTCTCGTAGGGTTGGACTTTTGAGAGGCTCACTTTCGGGTAATTTTACAGTAATGCTCAAATTCTTTGGAAACATACAGTGTTATGTTTTCTAACTTTGAAACATAAAATTAACTCAAATGAAGACACAGGAGTCCAAAATGTGAGTCTAACTTCGTCTTTACTTCCAGTGAGGCATGCATGTATGACATGATAGCACGATAGAAACATAGAAACATAGAAAATAGGTGCAGGAGTAGGCCATTCAGCCCTTCAAGCCTGCACCACCATTCAGTATGATCATGGCTGATATCCAACTCAGAACCCTGTACCTGCCTTCTCTCCATACCCACTGATCCCTTTAGCCACAAGGGCCATATCTAACTCCCTCTTAAATATAGCCAATGAACTGGCCTCAACTGTTTCCTGTGGCAGAGAGTTCCACAGATTCACCACTCTCTGTGTGAAGAAGTTTTTCTTCATCTCCGTCCTAAAAGGCTTCCCCCTTATCCTCAAACTGTGATCCCTCGTTCTGGACTTCCCCAACATCGGGAACAATCTTCCTACATCTAGCCTGTCCAATCTCTTTAGAATTTTATCTGTTTCAATAAGATCCCCCCTCAATCTTCTAAATTCCAGAGAGTATAAGCCTAGTCGATCCAGTCTTTCATCATATGAAAGTCCTGCCATCCCAGGAATCAATCTGGTGAACCTCCTTTGTACTCCCTCTATGGCAAGAATGTCTTTCCTCAGATTAGGGGACCAAAACTGCACACAATACTCCAGGTGTAGTCTCACCAAGGCCTTGTACAACTGCAGTAGTACCTCCCTGCTCCTGTACTCGAATCCTCTTGCTATGAATGCCAGCATACCATTCGCCTTTTTCACCGCCTGCTGTACCTGCATGCCCACTTTCAATGACTGGTGTATAATGACACCCAGGTCTCGTTGCACCTCCCCTTTTCCTAATCGGCCACCATTCAGATAATAATCTGTTTTCCTGTTTTTGCCACCAAAGTGGATAACCTGACATTTATCTACATTAAATTGCATCTGCCATGAATTTGCCCACTCACCCAACCTATCCAAGTCACCCTGCATCCTCTTAGCATCCTCCTCACAGCTAACACTGCCGCCCAGCTTCGTGTCATCCGCAAACTTGAGGATCTATGCAATTAATTTATTTTTACATTTAACCCGTAATTAATTAGTTAAACAAACAAGAATGCTCAATCAAGCAAAATATGCACAAGATTACTCTAATATTATTGAATTATTAAATATACAACATACATTAATGTTCAATGTAGCCTGCTTTTAAGTGTGAAAATCTAAACAATTAGTCAACTACTTTTTTTAAATATGATACCAAATTGAGTTAATACTGGGCTGTTGTAATAAGTTACATGCACATCCATCTTCATCATTATTTATACCAGTACAGTAGATGCCAATTCAATTACCCAAATTATATGGGCATGAACCAATGCTATCACTATTTCAATCACATCTGAAATTGATCCTCTCCAAACGGACATGAGAAAAAAAGTAGCATGAAGACCACATTCCTCACTGTCAGACCTCACCCTCAATAACCAAATACAAATTATTACCATTTGTAGTGCTCACAAAACATCAATCACTGGTAAGTGTTTTCATTTTAAGATGGTGTCCTCATGTACTGTTTATCGCTTGAGAGAAGGAAGTAGATTTTCAGTAGGATCCAGGATTTGCTAATGATTCTTTCTTGACATGTTTCATTCTGCATTCTGCATCTGCAAATGACAGAGGCTTTTATACAGGTCAGCTATATAAAAGTTATGAGTATTTTGTGACAGTGAACTCTGTTGAACGCATGCTCTAGAATGTATCCAGGCAATGGGCCTAGTCCAAAATTCAGTTTACACCAGCACATATACTTCAGAGTATTTTATGCTGAAACTTCATACATTCCTCTTTCTTTGAATATTTCATAACCCACTTATTTGATATTTATTTTGTTGATTGCTTTCAAAGATCCTCATTCCCCTATTGATTGCCCCGAGTTACGCCTGTAGTAGATTTTCAAAGTAATCAGGTACTCTTCTGTTACCAGATAAGCCCGTGAATGCCAGTAGGTTCCCTAACCATATAGGCATAAGACTAATCTAGGAAACTAGCTGAGGTGGACTAACAGCTTCATAAAGAAACGCTATCTTCTCAGCTGTTCTTTATGAGCCAACACCTGTTGGAACAACCAAGTTACAGTGACTTAAACAACAAGAACGACTGCTTGTACAGGAGCGAATATGCCACCAATGCACTGAATCCGAATGTTAAAAACATAAAAGTAGTTCTAGACTTTCCAGAGTTTAGAAGGCACATTCCCCAGAAATTTTGTATCCTTTATCAAAAATATATTATGACTATAAAACCAGAAAACCCAGGAGGAGAACTAGGTCCTTTGGTCCATTGAGCCTGTTCCATAATGGGTAATTTATTTTCCCTCTCAATCCTATTCTCCTGCCTTCTCTCCATAAAATTTGATGCCTTACTGATAAGAACCTACCAAGCTCCACTTTAAATACACAGTCATCTATAGCAATGAGTTCCAAAGATTCATCTGGCTGAACGAATTCCTCCTTACTTGTGTTCTAAAGAGACATCTTTGTAGCCTGAGGCCGTGCCTTCTGGTCCTAGAGTCTTGGAAACATCCTCTTGTGTACATTCTACCTTGACTTTTCAATATTAGGTAGGTTTCAATGAGATCCCCTTCAATCTTCTAAATGCGAGTGAGTACAGGCCAAGAACCATCAAACACTCCTCATACATTAACCTTTTCATTCCCAGGATCATGCTCATAAACCTCCTCTGGACCCTCCCCTAATGCCAGCATGCCATTTATAAGATTTGGGGCCCAAAACCACTCACAGTGCTTCAAGTGTGGTCTGATCAATGCCCTATAAGTCTCAGCATTACATCCTTGCTTTCATAGTCTAACCTCTTGAAATGAGTGGTAACATAGCATTTGAATTCCTTACTACTGGCTCAACCTGCAAATTAACCTTTAGGAAATCCTGCACTAGGACTCACAAGTTCCTTTGCATCTCTGAATTTGCACCCAGTTTAGAAAATAGTTCATGTCTTTATTCCTTCTACGAAAGTGCATGACCGTGCCCTTTCCTACACTATATTCCATCTGCCACTTCTTTGGCCATTCTCCCAATCTGTGCAAGTGCTTCTGCAGACTCCCTGCTTCCTTAACACTACCTGCTCCCCCACATGTGCAGACCAGGCCACAAGTTCATCAGATCATGAACACGTAATGTGAAAAGTAGCTCCAACATCGACTGCTGTGGAACACCAGTAATTACCAGCAGCCAACCAGAAAAAGGTCCCATTTCTTCCCACTCTCTCTCCTGCCAGTGAGCCAAACTTCTGTCCATGTTAGTGTCTTAGTATATCTTCTATAATATCACGGGCTCTTAAGAACAGTAATTCTCAATAATATTTGATACCACAGTAACATTAATAATTTGGCACTGCTGCAGCACAGTGAAGCTACTGACATGATGAAGGTAGCCTTGAACACCACCAGAGACGGACCTTTATTGCTGCCCTAAATGCCAGCGCATAACAAGCAAAAGAGAGAGAGAGAGAGTATACAAAATATACAGTATACAGTATACAAAATATCAATATGTTGCTCATTATTTGTATTTCTATCTTCAGCTGTCATGTCACCACTGGTGAGACTGTCTCACCACAAAGCCCAATTCCCCTCTCCACTTTATACTGGCTACCTTTCATCTACGCTCTCAGTCCTCATGCAAAATGGTGACAATTCTTTTCTCCCTTTGACCTTCTGAGCTCCTCCAGCAGATTATATGTTCTTTAAGTAATTAAAAGATTAAATTACCCTCAATCACACTTGTTGTCTTTGGTGCAGAATATTTGGCCCATTTATTTGGCCAGCTGTGTGAATACCAGGCTGTAGCTGTGTACTTTGACAACAGCTGTATTGCAGTGTTACTGATTGTAACAAATGTACGTATTTTTCCCAGTTCATCCTCTCTAAGTTCTCCCCATATCTCCTGGATGGGTAGGAAATTTTCTGTGTTGTTTGCTGTATAACTCCAAAGTTTTATAATCAAAAATATAAATAAAATTGGTTCACTTACAGTTTTTTTTCTCACTCATTGTTATACCTACTGCTGATAGTGCAATTAAGTGTGTTACTCTGCATGGAAAGAAATCAATATTGTGGACCCTACAATACTCAAAATATTGATCATTGCATACTGGTTAATTTCTGCTGTTACTGTGCATTGATACACTACACTTGGCGACAACTTTAAGTACTGGAGTAGAGCCTGGTGTGGTCTTCTGCTGCTGTAGCCCATTAACTTCAATGTTTGATGTGTTGTGCATTCAGAGATGCTCTTCTGCACAACACTATTGTAACACGTGATTATTTAAGTTACTGTTGCCTTCCAGTCAGCTTGAACCAATCTGGCCATTTTCCTCTGACCTCTCTTTCTTTTTGCCCTCAGAACTGCTGCTCACTGGATTTTTTTTTGGGTTTTTTTTGTACTATTCTCTGTTAATTCTAGAGACCATTGTGTGTGAAGACCCCAGGAGATCAGTAGTTTCCAAGATACTCAAACCACCCCGTCTGACACCAACAATCACTCCACAGTCAAAGACACTCAGATCACATTTCTTCCCCATTCTGATGTTTGGTCTGAACAACAACTAAACCTCTTGAGTATATCTGCAATCTTTAATGCAGTGAGTTGTTGCCACGTGATTGGCTGATTAGATATTTGCATTAACAAGCAGGTGTACAGCTGTACATAATAAAGTGCCATTGAATCTACTTTCCATCTATTCAGTGTGGCTCTTCTCTGTCTCATCCAAGGAAGTAAAGTTTTGGATGAGATAGTAAACAGAGACAATTCCAGCCCCTCAGGTGGACATAAACGATTTTGTGACGATTTCTGGAGAAAAACAGGCAGGCTACCTGGTGTCCTGGCCAAGCTTATACTTCAAACAGCTTCTTAAAAAAATGATTTTATTTTTTATTTCATTACTGCTAGAACATTTCTCTGTGAGAATTGGCTGCCACATCTTTCTACATTTTCACATTGACTGTTCTATAATGCTTCATTGACCAGAAGATGCTTTTAGGCACCAAATTATGATCTCCCTCCATAAAGGATACAGTATTATTTCAACTTCTCATGTTTTAAATATTTATTTATTTATTTTCAAAGGCATATATGAAAGACATAGCAAGACAAATGTGAAAAATGTTACAGCATCAGTAGTGATATGAAATCTTTCATTGTCGATCACTTTGGCAAGAATCCCAGAAGTGTCTAGTTTCATGCAGATGTGCGAATATACAGCTGGCAGGTGACTGAGTTCACTTCTGTTTTTGTTTTGAAGGGTTGTTGAGGCTGTATGTGATGGTGAATACACCATTTGGTGAAGTGTTAATATATAATCTCAACTGGGGTGATGGCAAGGATACTTAGAACATTTGGTCCCCAGAGGAGTAGATAAGCTGGCATTCTGAGGAGACAATGCCCTTAACTGCGCACTGATGATGGCTTCTCAATTGGAGCTGAAAAGTCATGCAAACATTTTGATCAACCAAACTTCCAAATGCTTAGAACTGGTTTGATGTCACGGTGTTTGCCAAGCTTGGCAATTAACTTGCCGACATTTCATCACCAGTTGAAGTGACGTTCTCAGTGCACAGTTGTTGGATGTCACCTCAACTGGCGATGAAACGTCTACAAGCTAATGACCAAGCTCAGTGAATGCCACAACATCAAATACCTCAACCAGAGCTACCAATATTCACCACCATCCCAAACTAAGAACTGGTCTCATTTCTAACTATGGTGAGGACGAAATTTGACCAACGTTTTCCTTTGTTTCTTAATTATCAACCACAGCGAACTAGGCTTAAGTCAACATTGTGTGAAAATCGGGCAGGATTGTGACATTCTCTGACTATCCAATAGTTTGGGAAAATAAGTCTTGCACTCACACAAAAAGTTCAAATTATGAAGTATGTATACCGTATACGAGCTTGAGATTTACCTTCTTGCAGGCAGCTTGAAAACAAAGAAACACAATACAGTTCATGGGAAACCCCTCATCACAAAGACAGTCAGACATCCAATGCGTGAAAACAAAAGAACTAATTGTGGAAATAATTTAAAAAGCAAACAAATATTCCACAAAACGTGAAACGTAGGTCCCCAAAAGTAAGTCCACAGCCATGAAGCCAGTTCAGTGCTACAGGCCACAGTCATGGAGAAAGGTTCAGTGTTGAGGAGTAATTTTCATGTAAAGCTCCAGAAAGCTGTAATGCTAAACACCACGAGAATAGTCCAAAAGGTCCCTGCAATTGAGAAATGAGTGTGCTTGGCTATGTTCGTACCTCAGGTTTTACCACCTTGAGCTGTGAAAATGAAAAATATAATAATAATAATTATAATAACTGAGAGAGCACTTTTCATACAAATGATGTATTGTAGTCAAATTTGTTTTACAATAGGATTAAGTGAAAACATTAAAAAAAGACAAAATTATGTTGGTTAAAGGCAAGGTTAAATAAAAAGGGTAGTAGAGTTTTAGAGGGCTGTGGGACAAAAGCAGGCGGATGTGACTAGCTTGCAGGGCAATACAGTTGGTATGGACAAGTTAGGTTGAAGGGCCTACTTCCTTGTTGTAATTCTTGATTTTTTTGTTTTCCAATAAGTATTTCTAGCATTTTCTTTTTTTTTAATTTAACTTTATATGAACCATATAATTTTCTTGCATAAACCTAGGAACTGCACTGGAGAACCAGTTCATATTAAGCCCAAATGGCTAAACTTTCTTAATTTATACTTGTATTTCATATTTAAATTTAAAAGCTGTATGTTTAAACCAATAAAGGCCTCAATATGCTTGAGAATCAAAGATGAGATTGATAGATGAAAAATGCTTATGACACTCACTAAAATTAAATTGCCTTTAAATAAAATTTGGCATTAAAGGATTCAAAAGACACAGCTCTGTGATCACTACTATAAAATCAGTGGGAACATTAAATGCGTACATTATTATGAATAAGCATTCAAAGAAAAGTTGAGTAGTTCCATTGTCAGTCCTAAGTAGTCAGGAACTTGATTTTCATAAATTCCACTGCCCCAGTTTATTTATATAATCTCTTGGATGGAACATATCCTAAGAAAATGAAAATTATTGATTCTGTCAGCTGTTCAAGAGCTCCTTGTCATCACCAATTAACATTTTCTTACAGATTGCATTTCTCATTTTATGAAAATATAAAGCTGAATATAATAAACCCAAAACAACGTTGCAAAAGGTCAAAATTTTAAACAGAGGTGACATTCATCCATTGCTATTATAGAAACATAGAAACATAGAAAACCTACAGCACAATACAGGCCCTTCGGCCCACAATGCTGTGCCAAACATGTCCTTACCTTAGAAATTATCTAGGGTTACCCGTAGCCCTTTATTTTTCTGAGCTCCATGTACCCTATCGTATCCGCCTCCACCACCGTCGCCGGCAGCCTGTTCCACGCACTCACTACTCTCTGCATAAAACTTAATTTAAAAATTAATCATAACTTAAATATAGTACCTTTTGCAAAAAGCTAGCAAATTTCATCAGCCATCTCTTAAATATATAACATTAAAATCAGTATTGAGAGCAATTACATGTTCTCTAGTTAATTAAGCAATCTCTAAATTATAGTTTATCATATATATATATACACACACATAAAGGTTTTGAATTTTTACTTAAGTGTGTATATTTCCTATTACAGTATTGTTAAACAGCATCTTTTACAATACGACAGAATTTCAATGACTAGATGCAGTGTGTATATGATATGAAAACTGTGGAAGTAAGCGATCTATTGATTACTTAAGGCAATCTTATCTCATAAAAATGACACATTTCACAGTGTAATAGTTAGATATATCACTTATTTGGATCTGATGACCTATGAAGTTTACCAGCATAGGTCATCAGATCTTGCAATGAAAGAGATGAATCTAAGGAACAATTGCTAATTTCATGGATTATTAATTTAGATGTGGTTTAACACAGAGGATCTAAACTTTCTCACTCCAACTTTACACATGTGGAAATGATACCAAAACAGTGATGCCAAATTATCATAATAATATCCCTTTGTTGCCTGGAGAGATAGATTACTTCGTTTGGTGTTAGATGCAGGACTCTTTTGCATTCAATACTGGCTTCATCTCAAGGATTTGTTTGAACGCGATAGATTTTGTTGCCAAGTTTATTGCACTGCAGAATCCGTACTCCCAAGAAAACTGCAAATATAAGTTTGTTTAACTGCCGAAAATATCACCTAAATGATCAAAATATACAAAATGTAAAGACATCAATTATAATAATGGACTACATTTGCCCAGCTACACACTCCTAATTATGTGCTTAAAGATTCTATATCAGGGTTTCTCAACCGGGGTTCCGTGAGAGGTCACGAGGGATTGTGATTAAAAAAGAATTGTTTTTTGAACTTCACGCGACACACGATGATAACACTCATGGTGGGCAGTGACTGAGCTGACCTGTTAGAAATCCTGTCAGAGGTCTCTCAGCCCACTATGGCAGTGCACAGTCGGACCGTGTTTATTTGTTTTGAGTCCATTCTCGGTTTTTAATGTGAGATAGGGGAGGCCATTGATAATTAGTGAGTGTTGTATTGCACACAGGGGAATAGTAGGCTGGTGAGGAGCGCTGTATTGCACGGAGAGGAGGACGGTAGGCTGATAACTGGTGAGTGCTGTATCGTACAGAGGGGAAGATGATAGGCTGATAATTGGTGAGCGCTGTATTGCACGAAGGGGAGGACAGTAAGTTGATAATTGGTAAGTGCTGTATTGCACGAAGGGGAGGACGGTAGGCTGATAATTGGTGAGTGCTGCATTGTACAGAGAGGAGGACAGTAAGTTGATAATTGGTGAGTGCTGTATCGTACAGAGGGGAAGATGATAGGCTGATAATTGGTGAGCGCTGTATTGCACAGAGGGGAGGACGGTAGGCTGATAATTGTTGAGTGCTGTATTGCACGAAGGGGAGGATGGTAGGCTGATAATTGGTGAGTGCTGTATTGTACAGAGGGGAGGACATTAGGCTAATAATTGTTGAGCGCTGTATTACACGAAGGGGAGGACGGTAGGCTGACAATTGGTGAGCGCTGTATTGCACAGGGGATGGCATTAAGCTGTTGAGAAGTGGGAAGGATGTTTTCCAAGCATTGAATGCAAGCCCCACTTTGGGCTGTGTGTCAGTCTCTCCCTCCCAAATAATCTCCCCCAACTTCCCTTTATGTACTGCTGAGTGACTTATGGGAACAAACAAACTTTACCAGTGTATTAGAAAATTGGAGGGATTTTTTTGTTTTATGTACAGTCCAGTGGGGCGATTTTTGAAGAGGAGCTATGAGATGGAAGAGGAGGAGGTTGATAATGAAGAATTAAAATCTTCTGAGTCATTTCACTGCACTAGTACAACAGTGGACACAAAAAGTCCGTCTTTTTTTTTACAAAGCTATAAAAGTTTATTATACAACAAATGCACAAAGTACAAACTTTAAATATTTACAAGGTGGTGAATAAGTTCAAATTAAATTATGATTACTACTGTCTATAAAACAGTCAATTCCCAGGGGGGGAGGAGGGCACTGCTCCCAGAAATCCCCTACTGTACCCACTGTGACTGAATGCTCCTTCTCTTAGATCAGCAGAGCATGAACGTATCTTCGCAAGAGGGACAGGCTGTCAGCGCTGGCAGAGCTCTTGACTGTCTGCCGCCTAGACCCGTGAATGGCCATCTTGGCCAGGCCGAGGAGCAAGCCTATCAGTAGATCCTCCTCACCACCCACCCCCTTCAGAACTGGGTGCCCGTATATGAGCAGTGCGAGGCAGGAGAGCAACCAGGACCTGAGCAGCAGCCCCTTCAGGTACTCAAACAGGGGCTGCAACCTCTCACTCCATAAAAGCATGGTACACTGACTTCTCCTGGCCACAGAATAGACAGGTGGATGGGTGTCAGTGAACCTGCTTAAAAACCTGTTGCATGGTATTATGCTAAACAACACCTTCCACCCCAGGTCCCCAATGTACAGGGGAAAGACCCCTGCATAAAGAGATCTCCACTGGGGACCTCTTCCATTCGATGGTAAAACAGATTGCCAAGGCAAGTCTGGTTGGCAGACGAAGGCAAGGAAGTGAAGGGTGTGCAAGAACAGCCCGTACAAGAAGTGCTTTGGAGTGTCATGGGAGGACATGGTAGGCATCCTGGCAAGACAGCTCACGTCGTGTGAGACTCTCTCCCGCGTGGTATCCCAAGGGCTGGGTCCAACGAGTGGTGCAGGAATCCCTCCACTTCCCCGAGCCCCCCTCGACATCCACAGTGAAAGGATGGAGACCAGTCCTCCTCGCATCTAGAGCACAGTCCCCCACCGGTGCCTGAGCACCCTGTCTGGGTCAGACGAGACCCCATACCCTCAACAGCTCTCAGTTAAAGTGAGGCAGTTCCCTCAAAGCGGCATGGCTGATGCTGTCTGCTGGAAGCCACATGCCCCCCTGCAGGTAGTGTCCCTGGTGGAGAAAGCACGTTACCAGTGCATGCCATCTATGAGGGTGGTCACTGTAGAGGTATCTTTGAGGAGTCCTGAGGCAGAAGGCCACCAGCTGTGTGTACACACACCAGTGACAGGTCACCCTTTGCAATCAAAAGACCCCAGACCACAGCAGAGATCCATTGCCTCCTGTTGCCCCAGAAGAAGCTCACTAACCTTTTCTGGGATCTGGAGACAAAGGCAGTGGGTGGAACTAAAGTAACCAACTAGTACTATATCTTTACAATGAAAGCTACTTATCAATGGGCTTTTCATGGACTGGTGATCCAAGTTGTCCCATTCCATTGTAACACACACAAAATGATGGAGGAACTCAGCAGGCCAGGCAGCATCTATGGAAAAGAGTACAGTTGACGTTTCGGGCCAAAACCCAGTTTCAGCCTGAAATGTCGACTGTACTCTTTTCCATAGATGCTACCTGACCTGTTGAGTTCCTCCAGCATTTTGAGAGCGTTGCTCGGATTTCCAGCATCTGCAGATTTTCTCGTGTTTGCTATATCATTGTACCTAGCCTGTGGCAAAGAACTTACAAATGCAGAAATGGCTCCAGCAAAATTGAAAAGACCCTTAACTACAAACCACAGCCATATGACACGTAAAAGTGCTGGTTCTTTTAAACGACTCTTTGAATCTCAAATGAAACAGATTAAGGCTTCTGAAAATAATGTTACAGTCAGTAAAAAGACTCAGGAAGCAAGTTATTTAGTAGCTTTAAGAACTGTTCATTCGAAAATGTTTAAAAGACTGTGAATACCTGGACAAAGAGCACATCAATCTCCTGCTACAAACAGAGATCTGTTGACTTAGCAGAGGAAGAATTCTCAACAGGGTGTTCGAGTTGAAAGGTGAATTGCAGGAGTACTTTCAAGAAAATAGTAAGTCAGATTTTGCTGAATTCTTTGAAGATGAAGAATGGTTGCACAAACTAGCCTGCTTAACAGACAATTTTCATCATATGAACCAGTTGAACAGATCTCTGTAAGGCCCTGGAGAAAATGTTATGACTTCAAGTGACAAGATTCTTGAACTTGAAAAGAAACTGAATCTTTGGAAAAATTATGCTGCAAAAGGAAATCTTGAAATGTTTCCACTGCTGTTTGGGCTTGAGAGTAAGGAAGGATATCAGAAAGTCTCAAGTTTTATTGAAAACCACCTGGAAGAACTGTAGAACAAAATTGAGAAGTATTTTTCCTCTCTTTCAATACACTGTATGACTGGATGAGGGGCCTTTTTCTGAATCTTCTCTCAAACTCAAGTTCTCAGGCTGAACAGAAGAGGAAGACCTCCATGAGCTACATTCTGATCATGTAGTCGAAATTTACTGACCTGCCCCTGGATAAGTTCTGGTTTTCTGTGAAAGAAGAGTATCCTGCCATTCGTAGGAAAGCAATGAACACCTTGCTGCAGTTTTCAACTTCTTACATGTCTGAGGAACCTTTTTTTTGTTGAAGAGCAAGGATAGAAATCATCTCATTTCAGCTGAAGGTGAAATCCGTGTGTGCTTATTTCAAGTTCAACCCAGAATTGAGAAATTTATTATGTTTACCTTATGAGTTTTTAAAATTTATGAAAGAGAAAGAAAGAATAATTTAAAGAAAGGTAAGCTAAACTTTATGTTTTTTTTCAAGGAAGGTTGGCTAAAAATTCATTCTTTACTCAAAAGAGCATTGACAATTAATTTTGGATTATTGTATCTACAACATAATGATCATGCTAATATACAGTGAGCTGTAGATAAAATAATTTTTGTGTAGTGGTTCCCTGAGACCTGAAAATTATTTCAAGGGTTCCTCCAGGGTGAAAGGGTTGAGAAAGGCTGTTCTATATTATTATTTACTCATCCATATGTTCAGTAAGGGACTCATTAATGCTCTGTCATACTCATGTTTAAATTGATTTCCAAGGTAGACTATCTGCTGAGCGGACATGGGAAATTTGAAAACAATCGGATTTCCATGGTTGAAGCGTAGCAATAATACTTCTCTGTAATTACTCACAATGTCATGGCAACTACTGTATATTTACTGACAGAGAACACTTTAGGCCATTGACATTATAAAAACCTCTCATTGATTACCCCTCAATGAAGTGCGCTAGGCCTGGCAGGAAATCCCCTTGGTACTGTCAAGGACATGACAGTGCACTTGTAACAAATGAAACTCTTAAATGTACTGAGAAGCTGGCATGGATTGCCTTTAGTTCAAGCTGTATATGACAGAAGTTAAAACACTTTTCATTGCCAGAAATATTTTAGTGTATATTTGAGTTCTGGATGTGTTGGCTATTTTGTATTTTTGTGTTATCTACTACAATTTGTTGTTTCATGGCCATAGTTTGAATAATTATCAGCATTCAGATACGTCTTCTCATAATCTTTGTCTCTAGAAACCTACTCCCTAAAATCACAAAGTGAAACCTTAAGTGCTAGAAATCAAAAACAAACAGTGGTACTTCTACTGATACAAAACAGGCCAGTTAGCAGCTGACATTCAAGGCTCGAACAATACATTTGGTAGATTTCGCTAGAATGCAGCAGCTTTGCCAAAACTTTAAAACTAATCATAGAATTGAAATAATCAAATAGAAAATGCCTTTCTCTAATTTTGCGATGTGTATCAAATGTAGCTTTTAACAATCCCATTTGGGAGTATGACAAAGAAGACTTGTTGATGAGCTTGTTGGGAGAAGTTGACTAGCCATGGTCACAATACTAATCTCAACATCAAATTTTAAGTGAGGGGGTATAGGATTGCTCATTCAAGTACAGATCATACTATAAATTTCAGAAATTATTGTTTATTTCTCCATTATCCAAACAAATATGTGGAGGCTACTACAATCCATAGTTAATACACTTAGAACTGGCACCTGATGATTTTTCTGTCTTGTATTTACTGCACTCAAAAGGTAAATTGCATTGCAATTTTCAGTACTTTCATTCTGTAATTGCTAATAATGAGTTTTTACCAGAATATACAAATTTCAAAGAATTATTTTCATTCTCTGCACATGTGTCCTGTGTCCTGTGTCTCTGGGTACTGTGTCCAGTTCTGGTCGCCTCACTATAGGAAGGATGTGGAGGCATTGGAAAGGGTACAGAGTAGATTTACCAGGATGCTGCCTGGTTTAGAGAGCATGGATTATGATCAGAGATTAAGGGAGCTAGGGCTTTACTCTTTGGAGAGAAGGAGGATGAGAGGAGACATGATAGAGGTGTACAAGATAATAAGAGGAATAGATAGAGTGGATAGCCAGCGCCTCTTCCCCAGGGCACCACAGCTCAATACAAGGGGACATGGCTTTAAGGTGATGGGTGGGAAATTCAAGGGGGATATTAGAGGAAGGTTTTTTACTCAGAGAGTGGTTGGTGTGTGGAATGCACTGCCTGAGTCAGTGGTGGAGGCAGATACACTCGTGAAGTTTGAGAGACTACTAGACAGATATATGGAGGAATTTAAGGTGGGGGGGGGGTATATGGGAGGCGGGGTTTGAGGGTCAGCACAACATTATGGGCCGAAGGGCCTGTACTGTGCTGTACTATTCTATGTTCTAGGTTAAAGGATAATAAATATTATTTTCTCCTGTACATACAATGAGTCATCACCCATAGGCAAAAAAGAAATCTTTAACAAGAAACTATATTGAGGCTGAACTTTTGAAGCAACCCATGGGCGATACAGAAGGAACACCTCATCCATTTGTGACCAAAGGTTTAATTCTTGGTGCACACCAAAAGTCCAATCTGTTTGCCAGATGTGTAATGGGCTTTGTCAGAATTTCGTTGAAGCCACATAATGGGTCTCACACCCACAGAAAATCTGAACCGTGGCTTCTAGCCAAGGCTGGAGAGTCTGACTCACTGACACTAGCCTTCAGGCAACACACCTTAGCGCAATCTCTTTTCGAAAACACTGCACAATGTCCTAAATCTGCAGCATTCAGAATATCACTGGTTAGGAAATCCCTGTTCATAACCAACTACATTCCTTTTGGAGTTATGTTACTGTGTTATATCTAGTATCCAATATCTATGCTAAGTAAACTGAAACAGATAAAAATGACTGCACATGAATGAGAAAAACAAAATGATGTGATTAAAATTGATAGGGTACTGAATTGATACTACATTATAATGATGGAAGATTTACAAAGACCATTGGCCAGCATTCAAATCCAGAATCTCTAGTGAATTCTGACAGTAAAATAACAAAATCTGTAGTTAAGAGCTTTTCTTGTCAGGCAATTAGAAAGGAATATAAAAATGCAGTTTGCTGCAGGCAAATAATTACGATTAAATGTCTTCGCAGAAGAAAATGAGAAACAGATGTCTGGTGATTAAGGACAACCAAAGAGATGACAGTTTACTAGAGCCAGACACAATATTTAATACAGATTTTAAGTCATCAGATGATAGAAAGCTTCTGCTACCAGAAAATTAAAAGTGGCACCTTGGTAGAATCAAAATCATTCACCCGTAATTGTTTACTATTGGCTTTTTCCAGAGTAATGGAGAATATGTATACACTAGAACAATTTGACATTGTAAGGTGCATTTTTTATTTCTACAGAAGGTAAGTGTGTCAAAAAAAATTAATAAATTTCTAAATCAGGATAATCTCAAAATCACAGCACAGAGGCTTCATTAATAATTGTTATATCATTAAAGAAATAATGCAAACCACGCAGGAAATCAAAACAAATTTAGAAGAGTTAAAAAAAATAATAGGATCAATATTTTACTCAGTCACAGAAATTCATGTTACCACTGAGATAGAGCAAAATTAATTTTAGGGATTAATCATAATAGATGTTTTTGACTTAATGGTGCCATTCCAATTTGGATTGTAAGCAACTGTCAAAACAAAGACTATAAGCTAAATTAAATATTTACCTTTAATATGATTTACAGATTCATCTGAAAGAAGACCATGAAGCACATGACGATCTGTAACAACTTATTTTAGTGCAACCTTATTGAATCTTCTACTATCAACATCCTGGGGGTTATCATTGACAGGAAACTGAACTGGTCTAGCTGTATAAACACTGTGGCTACCAGAGCAAGTCAAATGCTAGGAAATCTGCGGTGTGTAACCTACCTCCTGACTCCACAAAGCCTGTCCACCATCCACGAGGCTCAGGTCGGGAGCGTAATGGGATATTCGCCACTCACCTGGATGAGTGCAGTTCCATCAACACTCAAGAAGCTTGACACTTTCCAGTACAAGGCAGCCCACTGATTGGTACTCCTTCCACAAGCATCCAATCCCTCCACCATCGATGAACAGTTGCAGCAGTGTGTGCTATTACAACATGTGCTACTACAACACACCAAAGTTCCTAAGGTAGCACCTTCCAGACCCATGACCATCTAGGAGGATGAGAACACCAGATACCTGGGAACACCACCACTTGGAAATCCCCCTCCAAGTCACTCACCATCCTGACTTGGAAACATATTGCCACTCCTTCTTTGTCATTGGGTCAAAATCATGGAATTCCCTCCTAACAGTACTGTGGGTGTACCTACATCTTAGGAGCTGCAGCAGTTCGAGAAGGCAGTTCATCACCACCTTCTCAAGGGCAGCTAGGGTTGGGCAGTAAATGCTGCCTTCGCTGGCAAAGCCCACATCCCATAAATGAATAAATAAAAAGAAGTCACAACCATATAGATTATTCATTATGGAAATGAGAATTAGCTTGCAAAATATAATTCTACATTACAACTATCATAGATTCCACTTTGCAGAAAGAAAAAAACTCTTCAGAAGCTGTCCCAAAAGTCTGAGGGTGGTGTGCTCCTTCTACTTACTGCAAAGGGCTTCTTGTACTCCTGATGCATCGGATAGACATTCCCAATACCATTCTAAATATTTGTTCTCTGCTTTGGCCGGTCATCGGCCAGAGATTTCCAGTATTTAGGAAGTATGGAGGTCTTAAGCTTATCCTTAATCTCTTCCTCTGTCGGCTAGCAATCTCCTTGCATGGCAGAACTTGCAACAGACTGTTTTTTTTAGTCTTGTGAATGGTGTGCAAACAACATGACCTAGGCAATGGAGCTGACTAAATTGAACTGTCCTCCAAAAGGACCACTACCTCGTCTTTGGGTTTGGAGGCTTGTGTGGCTCAATAACCTGGAGAACAATTTTGGCTGGAGTCAGGGTTTTATGCTTTGCCTCTTGATAGGGTCACCCATGCCAAACAGGTCAAAGGGTGGAGCCAGACTAAGAGTGGTCCACTGGCCCTCCAGGTTTGGAGGTTTAACTTGGGGCTAACAACCCTGACTGGTCAAACAAAACTGTTAAGGAAACCCACAAGATGAAAGCCCTCGACCTTCAATGAAGAATCCTTCTACATCCAAGTGTGACAATATTCCTGAGTTTCTACCCAGGACTTACAAGACTGACAGTAGTGAAAACCAAGAGGATGCTACTGGCATGATGAAGGAAGCCCGGAACAGTGCTGGACAAACAGAGATGGAGGACTTCCATTGCTGCCCTAAATGCCAGTAAGTAATTAGGTTGAACTGTGGCCTCAGTTTTGGAGATGAGGGGACTGTTGTTATTTTGTTGGTGCATTGAAGGTGACATTAAATGTCAATGTATATCATTGCTGAGAAGTTGTTCCCGAGGTATAAGCGGTTCATGTTTTCCAGGGTTTTATTATGAACCGTTGTTGTCAAGAGGCACTGTTAAACAATGGGGCAGAGTGGTAGAGGACCTTGCGACTGTTGACTGTAAAACCCATTGTAGCACAGGAACAGCCCCTTTGGTCTACAGTGCCTGTGTCAAACAAGATGCAAAATGTAATCATCTCCCTGCACCTGACCCATATCCCTGCCTCCCTGCATATTTGTGTGTTTATCTAATAGCCTCCTATATGCCACTATCATTTCTGCTTCCATCACTCCCCCGGCACTCTTTTCAAGACACCTACCACTCTCTGTGTACAAAAACTTGGCTAGCGCATCTCCTTTAAACTTTCCCCTCTCACCTTAAATGCATGTTCTATATTATTTGACATTTCTACCCTGGGAAAAAGAATCTGACTGTCTACCAAGTCCATGCTTCTCGTAACTTTATAAATTTCAATCGGGTCTTCCTTCAGCCTCCGACACTCCAAAGAAAATAACCTAAGTTAGTCCTGTTGAAGATTAGCTTCACTCATGCGAAAAGATCATTGGAGGTGAGGTGAATTGAAGCACTATGACACGAAAGACTGAAGATTTGGGGCAATGATACAGCCTTCTTTTACACAAGTCTTCATGCAATCTCAACCCAAAACATCGATAATTCCTTCCCTTCCCCACCCCCCACAGAATGCTGCTCAACCCGTCAGAGTACTTGTTGCTTTATATTCCAACACTTGCAGTCTCATGGTTCTCCATTGACACTAGTCTTCAATGTTATTGGCTCTGTTTTTGACTTGGATCTGATCACAACTTTTTCTAATACTGTTGACTGAGGAATGAATATTGGCCAAAGCAACACCAAATATTCTTTAACTGAATGCATGGGATAACTTTGCCATCAATGACCTCAAGTCTGGCTGCAGAAGAGGAGGGTTGGGCATAGGACTAGTAACCCCATCCTATAAAAACTCTGTGGTACAAAATTGCCAGCAGAAGCTCCAAAGTCCTCATCCCTGGGAGAAAAAGGATTTTCAATTGGCTTTACCTTGAAAGATAACTGGCCTGGGACAGAGGACTAGCAAGCTGCTGTTGGTGGCCTATATCCCAGTTGGACTGATGGGCTTAAAAAGAAGAAAGTGCACGGGATCCACCCAAGACTGAAAGTAGAATCTCAGCTTATGTCTAAAATCTAACACGTCAGTACAAAATGTTGCTTGGGTTGGATGCATGAGCATTTGACCTGCAACATAAAGTTGTAACATTTCGATGCAGAGACAAAAGTATCTGCATTGCCAGTAAACCAGTCTTGTAATTGGACTGTCTTACTGAAACGAGTAAAAAGGTAAACAAAATACTGCAAGCAACACACATCAAAGTTGCTGGTGAACGCAGCAGGCCAGGCAGCATCTCTAGGAAGAGGTGCAGTCGACGTTTCAGGCCGAGACCCTTTGTCAGGACTAACTGAAGGAAGAGTGAGTAAGGGATTTGAAAGTTGGAGGGGGAGGGGGAGATCCAAAATGATAGGAGAAGACAAGAGGGGGAGGGATGGAGCCAAGAACTGGACAGGTGATTGGCAAAAGGGGATACGAGAGGATCATGGGACAGGAGGTCCGGGAAGAAAGACGGGGTGGGGGGGGACCCAGAGGATGGGCAAGAGGTATATTCAGAGGGACAGAGGGAGAAAAAGGAGAGTGAGAGAAAGAGTGTGTGCATAAAAATAAGTAACAGATGGGGTACGAGGGGGAGGTGGGGCCTTAGCGGAAGTTAGAGAAGTCGATGTTCATGCCATCAGGTTGGAGGCTACCCAGACGGAATATAAGGTGTTGTTCCTCCACCCTGAGTGTGGCTTCATCCTTACAGTAGAGGAGGCCGTGGATAGACATGTCAGAATGGGAATGGGATGTGGAATTAAAATGAGTGGCCACTGGGAGATCCTGCTTTTTCTGGCAGACAGAGCGCAGATGTTCAGCAAAGCGGTCTCCCAGTCTGCGTCGGGTCTTGCCAATATATAAAAGGCCACATCGGGAGCACCAGATGCAGTATATCACCCCAGTCGACTCACAGGTGAAGTGTTGCCTCACCTGGAAGGACTGTTTGGGGCCCTGAATGGTGGTAAGGGAGGAAGTGTAAGGGCATGTGTAGCACTTGTTCCGCTTACATGGATAAGTGCCAGGAGGGAGATCAGTGGAGAGGGATGGGGGGGACGAATGGACAAGGGAGTTGTGTAGGGAGCGATCCCTGCGGAATGCAGAGGGGGGGGGGAGGGAAAGATGTGCTTAGTGGTGGGATCCCGTTGGAGGTGGCGGAAGTTACGGAGAATAATATGTTGGACCCGGAGGCTGGTGGGGTGGTAGGTGAGGACCAGGGGAACCCTATTCCTAGTGGGGTGGCAGGAGGATGGAGTGAGAGCAGATGTACGTGAAATGGGGGAGATGCGTTTAAGAGCAGAGTTGATAGTGGAGGAAGGGAAGCCCCTTTCTTTAAAAAAGGAAGACATCTCCCTCGTCCTAGAATGAAAAGCCTCATCCTGAGAGCAGATGCGGCAGAGATGGAGGAATTGCGAGGAGGAGATGGCGTTTTTGCAAGAGACAGGGTGAGAAGAGGAATAGTCCAGATAGCTGTGAGAGTCAGTAGGCTTATAGTAGACATCAGTGGATAAGCTGTCTCCAGAGACAGAGACAGAAAGATCTAGAAAGGGGAGAGAGGTGTCAGAAATGGACCAGGTAAACTTGAGGGCAGGATGAAAGTTGGAAGCAAAGTTAATAAAGTCAACGAGTTCTGCATGCGTGCAGGAAGCAGCGCCAATGCAGTCGTCAATGTAGCGAAGGAAAAGTGGGGGACAGATACCAGAATAGGCACGGAACATAGATTGTTCCACAAACCCAACAAAAAGGCAGGTACAGCTAGGACCCATACGGGTGCGCATAGCTACACCTTTAGTTTGGAGGAAGTGGGAGGAGCCAAAGGAGAAATTATTAAGAGTAAGGACTAATTCCGCTAGACGGAACAGAGTGGTGGTAGAGGGGAACTGATTAGGTCTGGAATCCAAAAAGAAGCGTAGAGCTTTGAGACCTTCCTGATGGGGGATGGAAGTATATAAGGACTGGACATCCATGGTGAAAATAAAGCGGTGGGGGCCAGGGAACTTAAAATCATCGAAAAGTTTAAGAGCCTGAGAAGTGTCACGAACATAGGTCGGAAGGGATTGAACAAGGGGTGATAAAACCGTGTCGAGGTATGCAGAAACGAGTTCGGTGGGGCAGGAGCAAGCTGAGACAATAGGTCGGCCAGGACAGGCAGATTTGTGGATCTTGGGTAGGAGGTAGAAACGGGAAGTGCGGTGTGTGGGAACTATAAGGTTGGTAGCAGTGGATGGGAGATCCACTGAGCGGATAAAGTCGGTGATGGTGTGGGAGACAATGGCCTGGTGCTGCTTAGTGGGGTTATGATCGAGGGGTAAATAAGAGGAGGTATCCGCGAGTTGTTGCTGTGCCTTGGCAAGGTAGAGGTCAGTACGCCGGACTACAACAGCACCCCCCTTATCGGCGGGTTTAATAATAAGGTTAGGATTAGTGCGGAGGGAGTGGAGAGCAGAGCGTTCCGAACGAGTGAGGTTGGAATGGGGACAAGGTGCGGTGAAGTCGAGACAGTGCTCCCGATGTGACCTTTTATATATTGGCGACACCCGACGCAGACTGGGAGACCGCTTTGCTGAACTTCTACGCTCTGTCCACCAGAGAAAGCAGGATCTCCCAGTGGCCACACATTTTAATCCCACATCCCATTCCCATTCTGATATGTCTATCCACGGCCTCCTCTACTGTAAAGATGAAGCCACACTCAGGCTGGAGGAACAACACCTTATATTCAGTCTGGGTAGCCTCCAACCTGATGGCATGAACATTGACTTCTCTAACTTCCGCTAAGGCCCCAACTCCCCCTCGTACCCCATCTGTTACTTATTTTATTGCACACATTCTTTCTCTTTCTTTTTCAATCTTTTTATTAATTTCAAAATACAGAAACAAAACATAGCAATAATACAAATAGTAGGAGATATATTGTTACACTTAAAAAAAGTAATTGCAAAACCAAGTAGTGGAAATTAACAAAACTCCCAAACATGTAGAACTAACCACGGATAATACAAAGCAAAAAAAACTGGGGGAAAAAAACATGAAAAAAAAACAAAAAAAAAACCCCATCCCCAAAGAAAAACAAAATTAATCAACTAAACTGGAAGACTTGGGCAAGACTAACAACTTAAAAATGGAAAAGAAGAAAACCTTAGTGTCGACGACTCCATTCCCCTCCAACAGCAGTACAGAGAGATAAAACAAGTTTGGAAATGATCAAATTACATCAAATGAAAATGCTGAATGAATGGCCTCCAAGTTTTTTCAAACTTAATGGAAGGGTCATAAACTGCACTTCTAATTTTCTCCAAATTCAAACACGCCATAGTTTGTGAAAACCAATGAAATACAGTAGGAGGGTTGATCTCTTTCCAATTCAACAAAATGGACCTTCTAGCTATTAAAGTAAGAAATGCAATCATCCTTCATGATGAAGAGGTTAAATTATTTAAGTCTATCATTGGTAGTCCAAAGATAGCAGTAATTGGATGAGGTTGTAAGTCTATATTTAGGACCGTTGAAATAATATCAAAAATATCTTTCCAATATTTCTCCAACAAGGGACATGACCAAAACATGTGGGTTAAAGAAGCTATCTCGGAATGACATCTGTCACATATTGGATTAATATAAGAGTAATAATGAGATAGTTTATCTTTGGACATATGAGCCCTGTGCACTACTTTAAACTGTATCAACCTATGCTTAGTACATACAGAGGATGAATTCACCAACTGAAGAATTTTTTCCCATTTTTCAGTCGGTATATTAATCTCAAGTTCTCTTTCCCAGTCAGCTTTAATTTTATTAGAAGCATCAGGACATAGATTCATAATTATATTATATATAATTGCTACTACACTTTTCTGAGAGAGATTTAAATCTAAGATTTTTTCCAAAGTGTCCATTGGATATGGGTGTGGAAAATTAAAAGAGATAGTAATTAAAAAGTGTCTAATCTGTAGATATCTAAAAAAGTGAGATCTGGGTAAGATATATTTATTAGAGAGTTGATCAAAAGACATAAAACAGTTATCCAAGAATAAATCGCGAAAAGATATTATACCTTTGGTTTTCCAATCAAAGTAAGCTTGATCCATCGTGGAAGGTTGAAAAAGAAAATTTGATATAATGGGACTTGCTAGAATAAATTGATTAAACCCAAAAAATCTTCAGAATTGAAACCGTATACATAAAGTATGCTTAACTATTGGGTTGTTCATTTGTTTATATGATTTAAAAGAAGTAAAAGGAAGTAAAGTTCCTAAAACCGAACCCAAGGAAAACCCTTGTAATGAATTAGATTCAAGATTTACCCAATGAGGGTTTAAGGATGCGTCCAAATCTTGTAACCAAAATTTTAAATATCGAATATTAATTGCCCAATAATAGAATCTAAAATTTGGGAGGGTGAGCCCCCCCTCCTTTTTAGATTTCTGTAGATACCTTTTACCTAACCTAGGATTTTTATTCTGCCAAATATATGAGGAAATTTTTGAATCTACGTTATCAAAAAAAGATTTTGGGATAAAAATTGGAACCGCTTGGAATATATACAAAAATTTGGACAAAATGATCATCTTAATAGCATTAATCTGACCAATCAAAGACAAAGAGATTGGGGACCATTTGGTAAATAAAAGTTTAATCTGATCAATTAAAGGTAAAAAAATTAGCTTTAAATAAATCTTTATATTTTTTGGTAATTGTTATCCCTAAGTATATAAATGAATCAGTAACCAGTTTAAATGGTAAACGTCCATAAATAGGTACATGCTTATTTAAAGGGAATAATTCACTCTTACTAAGATTCAATTTGTAACCAGAGAAGTTACTAAATTGAGCTAACAGATCCAAGATAGCAGGAATTGACTTCTCCAGGTTAGAGATGTATAACAACAAATCATCTGCATATAATGATAATTTATGTATTTCGTTTCCACGGGTAATACCAACAATATTTGGCGAGTCACGAATAGCAATTGCTAAAGGTTCAAGAGCAATATTAAATAGTAAAGGACTAAGAGGACACATTCTTTCTCTCACTCTCTTTTTTCTCCCTCTGTCCCTCTGAATATACCTCTTGCCCATCCTCTGGGTCCCCCCCCCCTTGTCTTTCTTCCCGGACCTCCTGTCCCATGATCCTCTCATATCCCTTTTGCCAATCACCTGTCCAGCTCTTGGCTCCATCCCTCCCCCTCCTGTCTTCTCCTATCATTTTGGATCTCCCCCTCCCCCTCCAACTTTCAAATCCCTTACTCACTCTTCCTTCAGTTAGTCCTGACGAAGGGTCTCGGCCTGAAACGTCGACTGCACCTCTTCCTACAGTTGCTGCCTGGCCTGCTGCGTTCACCAGCAACTTTGATGTGTGTTGCTTGAATTTCCAGCATCTGCAGAATTCCTGTTGTTTGCAAACAAAAT
Organism: Mobula birostris; assembly: GCF_030028105.1. Lineage (NCBI taxonomy): Eukaryota > Metazoa > Chordata > Chondrichthyes > Myliobatiformes > Myliobatidae > Mobula > Mobula birostris. The sequence continues at coordinate 69,323,761 of NC_092383.1, forward strand.
ACTACCTAGTGTTTGATTCCTTTGCTACTCACTTTTTAACTTTGAAAATATGCAAAACTTCATGATGCATATGGCTGAAGTAAGTTTTGTTTTGATGATTCAGCCACTGGGAAACTGCACTGGACAGGTCTGTTGGAGATAGATTCTAGAATGGATGACATTTTCTCTTTACCTCATGACTTCCATTGATATTTAAAAAATACAAGCTATGAGTGTGCTTGCTCCACAGATGGCTGCAGCGTGTTGTAACCACAATATTTTGATACCTGCATGTTTTGTATTCACACACTTGAGGCTATCTGGGTAACTGAAAAAGATGTGTGAACATAAAGGTGGGTGCTGGCAGATATAGTTTAAAAATGTGTCACCTCCTCCCCTTATTTTCATTTTTCTTCATAACACCCTTTACTTGTGACTGTGATTTAGAATCAGATTAGTTTTGTGTTAGCAGACCATAATAGGTAAAATAAAACTACAATAGTTACCATGAAATAAATTTCATCAACTTCCTCATTGTAAATGGGCTCCTGGTTTTGGACATCTGGTCAAAACGTAGCATTTACCTAATGCACAATTAATGGGTGAAATCCAATTCAATGGCACGTTGACCATAGTCAATGATGACCCCATTAACATTCATAAGAATTTTTGACCTTTCACCCGGTGGTAACAAAGCTTAATTACTAATTTGGTTTTATAAGGCAACATGTTTGCTGGTGTTGATTTATTTATCTAATTGTTCTTTTTCAAATATTGATATTAGTATTCAGCTTATTTTTATTTATTTGTCACATGTATATCAAAACATTTAGTGAGATGCACCACTTACATCAATAAGCAACACACTTCGAGGATTTTGCATGTGGCAGCCTACAACTATCGCCAGGCTTCCAGTGTCAACCTAGCATACCCACAACCCACTAACCTTATCCCTAACGATATGCCTTTGGAATATGGGAGGAAGCCGGAGCACCTGGAGGAAATTGGTGTGGTCATAGGAGAATGTATGAACTCCTTACAGACTGTAGCCAGAATTGAACCCAGATCAGTGATCACTGGCACTGTACAGCCTTGCACTAACTGCTACTACCTTATTATGCCAGTATAATTATTGTGACAATAAGTCAAAAAACAGTAAGACTCCCAGGCAGATCAAACAAAAACCTTTTCAATGAAATCTGAAAAATAAAAAGTTGAATCATTAAATCGAAGCTTCTCTTATCCTTTGGAATAAATGTGCAAGGTATACAAATTTCTTATTTTTTTGCCTGGATTTAAATTAATAATGTCATGGAGTGAAACAAACTGCATCCTTTGGATTAGGTAAACACCTTAGGAACTTAATGAAAATTAGGTTCCACCAGAGATAAACATAACTATCAGGATGGGATGAATCTCTTGAAAAGAGATGTCAAATGGTGATATAATGTAAGGTGACGGGATGACATAATAGAGGCCATAATAGAGGCCATAATAGAGGCCAAAGTGTTCCATTAAAGTTAGGAACACTTGCCACAGAGGACATACTTCCACATGGAAGAGGGAGCAAAACTCAAGGCCATCAATAGTGTTGCCAACAGTAGCATCTCTTGAGATAATTAAGAAATGATAAAGCTGGTAATTGGGAGTTGTTCTGATAAGGAAAGGCAAGGAGATATTCAAGCAGAACAGGAACCTACTGAATTTTTGGGTCAAATGCCACTTTATAGTCTATGCAATGCTATGTATTACCATGTGCACTAGATGAGCTAGAATGATAGATCATACTAATACCAGCATGTTCTGCAGATACATAAGTATCATGAGGTCTGAATGGGAATTATAAAAGAGAGAACGTGTACATAGTTAGTATAGAAAATAATCACAACCTGCTTTCACTCAACAGAGATAAAAGATAGATCAAAAATCTTTGCAGTGGGCAAGCTGACAGGCAAATTATAATGTTTGTCCTTTTTATAGCCCTTAAAATTCTACAAACAGAGAGATATCTCAGCTTGTCTGCAGAAAATTTACGTCCACAAAAAAATGTTGTCCAAAGAAGCTGCTATTTGACGCTCACATAAAAAAATACGAACAATATTCCATTTATTTCAAATGATGTTAACTGAACTATATGTAAATATTCTGAAACAAAATACAAAACATACTTAACAAGAAAAACGGTCTCACATGTATTGTAGCTCTCTGTGGGTGCAGAATTTCTGTTTGATACCCTGTCATCCTGAGCTTTAAAAAAATTACAATAGTGAAATTCAGAAGTTGATGCTTATGGTTCATAAACACAAAAATACCTTCTCCATTGGAAACTCATAAGGTGGCTAAGAATTTAGTAAGATGCTTTTGGCTTTTTTTCATTTCTGTGACAGAATAAGCTTGCCTTATATACACATTTCATAATTTACTGCCGTGAATTCATTAAATATGTTATTAATTTGCTGGTGCCAATAAAATTATTAGCTTGGAGATAATATTAGTCCCATATTTCCAGCTTGTTGTTCCTTGGGTATGGTTATCCTCACATTTGGATAATTCTATCGATGGGAAATCAGAGCAGCAAACACATTACTGCTCAATTCCAGATGATTTTCCCTCCTTTCAAAATGTGCAAACACTGATTCCACCAGTGCCTGAGATTTTGTAGTCCAGTTTTTATGAATGTCATAAGTATTTTATACAGCAACATAACATGAGTAGCATGCTAGAGCACAATAAAACCTATTGATAACTCCAAGATCACAAGGTAGCTTATCCATCCATCATTCTCATTCTTTAAGTTCAGGGGAAATAATATTTTACTTTCCCATGGTCAGACGTCCATTATGAAGGCACAGAACATGTCAGTTTTTACATTTGCATGAGTGCTATTTCAAAATTTAATTTCCGCTTATGTCCAGATGACAGTCTTCAGTTAAGTATTATAAGTGGCATTATCCTACAAGAAAATGAAAAAGTAATAAATGTTTCTAAGGAATTACACCATCACATAAGCATTTTGAAAACATTCCAAAGGACTAAGTAGATAGTAAACCCAGATGTGATTTACTATCTGTACTGTCTTCTTGCAGCCAATTTTCTTTCCTTAAAAACTCTGTCAAATTCCAAATTCAAGTTCACAATCAAGTTCAAAATTACTGTTGCCATAGGCAGACATGCACCAGGCATAAACACCATGAAAGTGAGCTTTTTACAGCAGCAGCACGGTACATTACAAGATGAGGACAAATATAAATTAACATAAATTATACACATACACAAGATAAACAACAAAACAAGCATAACCACACATTCCTGTCAACTATTTGTAACCTCCTGGAAAATAATGAAGAAGTCATTTTCAGTTTAGAATTTATATGGACAGATTTTGCATTTTGCCTTCCATAATGAACATGAGATATATCATTTTAATCTCATGCGAGCTTCTTTTAAAAATGTATGAACAAAAATCTCTAACAAGTTCATTTAAAAAGTAGGAAAATACTTGGCAAAGGAATACTTGCTTATAAGACCATTTTTTTTCTTGTTTGAAATTTCATCCCAGTCAGAATTCTCAACTAATTGTGCCCCCTACTTCTGCTTCAGCAATGATCTTCTACTGACCACCAAAGGACACCTTGTTCTAACAAGCAGCTGGCCAGTACTAGGGTGTAGTTTAACGATCAGTTAGTCAGTTGGGAATTCTATAATGTCTGGAAGGAGTACGAGAACTCATTTACCTTTAATTTCATCATTTTTGTAAATTCCCAAGGAAAGCTGCAGGCCGGAGAACTATGAGCTTTGTCCTTTCAAGTGCAAATGGATGACTTGCAGTAAGAATAAATTAATGAATTTAATGACTTTCTTTAAATGATGAATTAATTTCAGTGTACTGGATTACAAGAAGCTGCAGAGGATATAGACTCATGGGCATAACCTTCCCCACCATCAAGGATATTTCAGGAAGGTGCCATCGATCCCTAATGATTCTCACCACACAGGATATGTCCTCTTCTCACTAAGACCAACGCGGAAGAGGTAGCCTTAGGTATGCCCAAACTCAATGATTCAGGAACTGCTTAAAGAACAAAGACATATGAAAAATGATCTGGAGTAGGCCACCTGGCCTGTCAAGTTTCTGTGGCATTCTACAAAATCATGGCTGATTTGGCCATGGACTTGGCTCCACCTACCTGTTTCCCCCCAAAACCTTTAATTCTGTTGCTATGTAAAAATCTATCTAAATGTGTCTTAAATATATTTAATAAAGTATCCTCTACCACTTCCTTGGGTGGAGAATTCCACATATTCAGTACTCTGGGAAAATTATTTTCTTCTCATCTCCATCAGAAACCTATTCCACTGAATTTTGAGGCTAAGTCCCCTAGACTTCGTTTCACTTATCAGCACAAGCTACTCCACTGCCTCTATCCTAATTATCCCTTTCATAATTTTATATGTTTCTATAAAATGCCTGTCTCATTCCTTTGAATTTCAATGAGTATAGGCCCAGACGACTCTACCTCTCCTCATAGGCCAACACCCCGATCTCTGGAAACAAACCTGGTGTACGTCCTCTGCGCCACCTCCAAACCCAGAATGCCTTTCCTTAAGTAAGCAGACCAGAACTGCACGAAGTTCTTCAGAAGTGGCCTCAACAGTACCTTATAACTTTACAGCATAACTTCCTGTTTTTAAATTCAACCTTTTCAGCAATAAAGGCCAACATTCTATTTTAAACATGCGATAGTCTGCAGTTACTGGAAATCCAAAGCAAAATGCTGGAGGAGCTCAGCAGATCAGGGCAGCGACCCTTCTTTAGGACTGTTTGCCTTGTAGATAACCTGCAAACCAACCTTTTGCAATTCATGCACAAGCACTCCCAAGTCCCTCTGCACAAAAGCATGCTGCAATATTTCACCATCTAAATAATAATCTAATATTCTATTTTCCTTCCAGAATGTATGACCTTGCATTTATTAATACTGTATTCCATCTGCCAGATCCTTGCCCACTCACTTAACCTATCTTGGTTTCTCTGAAGACTCTCTACATCCTCAGCACAATTTGCATCTCCACTCAATTTAGTGTCATCAGCAAACTTAAATATGCCACACTGAGCCTCTCTTCCACATCATTAATATACATATATTGTAAACAACTGCAGTACTCCACTTACCACTGAACTGCCAACCAAAGAAACATCCACTTATCCCAACTCTCTGCATTCTATTGGTAAATCAATCCTTTATTCATGCTAGTGCATTACTCCAAGGGTTCCCAACCTTTTTTTGTGTCATGGATCAATACCATTAAGTAAGAGGTCCATGGATCCCAGGCTGGGAGCCTTTGCATTACTCTAACTCCATGCATAATTATTTTATGGGTAAGTCTTTTATGTGGCACTTTATCAAATGCCTTCTGGAAATCTAAGCATACAACATGCACCTGTTCCTCTCTACCCACTGCACTAATTATAACCTCAAAGAACTGCAGCAAGTTTGACAAGAAGGACATGTCCTTCTTGAATCCATCTTGTGTCTACCTGATGGAACCACATCTATCCAGGTATCTCGCTGGTTCTTCCTTAATGATGATTTCAAGCATTTCCCACCTTCAGATGTTAAGCCAGCTTGTCTATAGTTACCTGCCTTTTGCCAACATTCTCTTTTAAATAGTGGCCTGACGTTCACTCTCTTCTAGTCTGCCAGGACTTGCTCAGGACACAGAGAATTTTGATAAATTATCACAAACATAGCTACTATAATTCCTGGCATTTCTTTCTGTACCCTGGGATTCCTCCTATCAGGATCAGGGGACTTGGCCATCTTTGGTCTATTAGTTTGCTTATCACAACCACTTTAGTAACAGCAATTAAATGGAGGTCCTTACCAACCCCCCTCACCCCGATCGCATCCATAACATCTCTCTGGCATTTTGGTCATGTCCTCCAACATGAAACAGAATAGTCATTCCACTTTATTCAATAGTAATTCCGCTTACTCATTTTCCAAGGGACCAATTTTGACTTCCACCACATTTTTCTGCTTTATGTAATTATTAAAAAAACTTTTACCATCTGTTTTTATATTTTATTCTAGTTTACTTTCTTAATTTATCTTCCTTTTCCTTATTGCTTGCATATTGGTTTCTTGTTACTTTTTAAAGATTTCCCAATCTTAGGAAAAGATTGGGAAAATTTTGGCTACTATGCTTGGCCACTTCGTGTACATAAGCTTTTAGTCTGATGCCATTTATTTCCTTAATTATCCAAGGTGGGCACAGGGTCAATATTATCTGCAGAAAGTTGTAAACTTAGTCAACTCCATAATGAGCACTCAGCATCCAGGACATCACCGGAGAGCGGTGCATCAAGAAGGCAGCATTCATCATTAAGGACCCCCATCACCAAGGTTACACACACTTCTCATTGCTACCATCAGGGAGGAGGTACAGGAGCCCAAATGCATACACTCAATGATTCAGGAACAACTTCTTTCTCTCTGCCATTCGATTTCTGAATGGACATTGAACCCATGAGCTCTACCTCACTACTTTTTTTGCACTACTTATTTAACAATATATAATATAAATTAAAATATATATAATAAATTACAACCTCTACTTGTATCAGAAATTCAATCAGATTGCCAATTTTACCTGTCTCAGTGCACAGTACCATCTTTAAGATAGCATTTTCCTTTGAAGGTTCACTAACATGCTATTCAAGGAAGCCTTAGCCCTCTGCCGTCAGATATCGGATTTCAAAAATATATTTATTTTTGTAATTTATAAGAGTTTTATGGCTTTGCACTATACCATTGCCGCAGAACAAGTTTCACATCATGTACGTCTGATTCAGACTTAGTGTGAAAATGGGTCGCTCCTTCAAATGTGTCCAATGTGATCATAATTTAGAACAGGTAAAATATTTGTTTCAATTTTCCTTGAAGAAGCACAAACCATATAGGGTCTTGAGAAATGTAGTAAAAATAAAGCCTTATTCAAATTAAAAATCGGAGTGTCATATTTGCCAAAATAGTTGGAAATCCATAATAAAATTTTTTAAAGGTAGAATTTTTGCTAGAAGTGTATGAAAATATTGCATTTGTTGGTATTATTTTGCACCCTTCTTCAGAATTGGAAAGGAAGAGGGAAGATGCCAGAATAAAAAGGTGGGGTTGGTGGAGGGAGGAAGGACTAGCTAGAAGGTGATAGGTGAAGCCAAGTAGGCAGGAAAGGTAAGGGACTGGAGAAAAAGGAATCTGATTGGAGAGGAGTGTGGACCATGGGAGAAAGGGAAGAAGGAGGGTCACTGGGAGTGGGGGATTGGCAGATGAGGAGAAGAGGTAAAGAGGCCTGAGTGGGGAATACAAAAATGAGGAAGGGGGAGGTTAAAAAGGAGAAATAAATGTTCATGCCATTAGGTTGGAGGCTACCCTAGACATGAGCTGTTGTTCCTCAATGTTGTTCCTTCATGAGCTGTTGTTCCTCAGCATGTCAAAAGAGGTGGCCATGGACCGACATGTCAGAACAGGAATGGGGATAGGAATTAAAATGATTGGCCACTGGGAATTCTGCTTTTGGCAGATGTAGTGTAGGTGCTTGACAAAGCAGTAGCCCGATTTACATTGGGTCTCACCAGTGTAGAGGAGGCTGCATCGAGAGCACTGGCTGCAATGGATGGCCCCAACAGCTTCACAGGTGAACTTTGCTTCAGCTGGAAGGACTGTTTGGGGCCCTTAATAGAGGTAACAGAGGATGTGAATGGATAGGTGTCACATTTCTCTCACTTGCAGAATGATATTTATTGGAAGTTTATTTTTTGTGAATTGAGAAGTCTTTGAACAAAATGGGGATAACATGTATGCCATTCCTATCTACTTGCTGCAAGTAGAGTGACATTATTTGAAACCCAGTCCTGCAGATGGTAAAAGGGACAAGTACAACACTCTATATGTAGTCTGTGCAGAATTTGTGGGCTAATAGACACTGCATCATTTAAAAAACACTAATGGCATTACTGTGTTCATTTTATCACAAATTAGGTGCTCAGACACATCTCTCAAATACTTAGATGCACAGTCTCTGCCATAAAGTTGTCCAACCATGGTTAACTGACTTTCAAGCAGGAATGAGAGGTATGTTATCACCGGCCAGAAAATCATGAGTACAACATTGCATCTTTGCACGCTCGGATAGAATACAAATGATGCTTCAAAATGATAGGATAATACTTTTCTGTAAGTCACTCCAGGCATCCTCATTGCTGGATATTTGTAACCGAAAAGTTCCAGCAATACTTACTAGAGCAGCACTTTGGCAATATCACCATTAATTTTCTTTAATAACAATTTTATTTGGTGCCATCCATAAATAACATGCTGTTTACCCATCCACTGACTCACTGGACCTACTGTATATATTTGACCACAATCATTTAGTTGCTGTTCCAGATATGGATTCAACCACTCTACTGTGATTTGTTGCCATAAAAAGTCATTACACCAGGAACACCTGGCTATTTAAAAAACACTTATCCTAAGCTGTGAAGGGATGCCCAATTTGTATAATTTCTCTGTGGCACCAAATAAAACAAAAATAACAGATGTTCATAGCAACACACAGAAAATGCTGGAGGAAATCTGCAGGTCAGGCAGCATCCATGGAAATGAACAGTCGACATTTTGGGCCAAGACCCATCTTCAGGACTGGAAAGGAAGAAGGAAGATGCCAGAATATAAAGGTGGGGTGGGGGGGGCGCTGGGGAAGGAGGATAGCTAGAAAGTGATCAGTGAAGCCAAGTGGATAGGAAAGGGAAAGGGCTGGTGAGGAGAGTGGACTATAGCAGAAAGGGAATGAGAAGGAGGACTAGGGGGAGGTGATAGGCAGGTGAGAAGAGGTAAGAGGCCCGAGTGTGGAATAGGAAAAGGGGAGGGAAATTTTTTTTTACCAGAAGGAGAAATCGATATTCATGGCATTGAGTTGGAGGCTCTCAGATGGTATATAAGATGCTGCTCCACCTCCTGAACAGAGGTTCATTTTGTTTCTGAACTGTGGTTACCCATTTCGTCTGGAGCTCTTCTGAGAACAAAATAATCATCAGCATTTAGATCATTCTCTGAGTGAGTATTCCACGGTATTTGCCCAGAAATTCCTTGTGGCTGATAATATTTTTGTAATAAACTGGAGTTATCAATTTCTACTGACAAAGGTTTGTTCCAATAACTTTACCATTTATTTAGTATACTAATTGGGATGAATTTTCAGGCAAGTGTTTGAATCAGCCATATTGGTATGAAGTCTAATTTTTGTTTAATTTAGGTCTAATCACCTGGAATACTGCCTAGTATTGCACTTCAATATGTTAAATCTGTAGATAAATGGTTGATATAAGCACTTCAAGATAAAATGTCGGTTTAGGTGTTAAAATTGGCAGAGAATGGGAAACAGCTGGTGCTGTTAAGGAAGTATTGTCAGAGGAAGGGCTGGTAAAATGCCGTATGGTTTGGGTCAAAGATTCCTGCTGTTCCTAATCTGTACTAATGTATTAGGTAGACACATCCAAGTGTGGTCTAGTGCCAAAACCATTCTAAGTATGGGATTATGAGTGAGAGAAGCCAAGGATCTTGCAAAGAAGTTAGACAAAATCTGTGATCTGGCTAATCCACAACAGATGATATCCATTACAAATAAATACATGATTGAATACAATAGGAGGAACAATAGATGTTGTAAGTTCCAAATAATTGTAGCGGAAATTGTAACGATGAAAGAGAAGAATATGCAGATGCATTAATGGATTGGATGTCATATGTACAGCAAGCAATGTGAAACGTTGTTTATGTTGTATGTCGGTGAATTTGCAGGGTATTGGCTCCAGTTTTGGATGCCAAAATATAAGTCATGGAAGAACAGCAGGTAAATGCTACATATTAAAATCTGGGATGAAACGTTTGAGTCCTGGGAGAATATTGGAAAAGATGTGGCACTTTAGCCAAGAACTGAATACATTTGAATGCTATTTTGGGTCACAAATCAGTCGTCATTTACCTGAATAAGAAAAAAAACTCAAGAGGAAAAATGATTTGTTTGTGTCCCAGTGTTCCTGTGAAATAATGGGGGTGGCTTTTGTGAGTATATATTATGTCTAACTTAAAACTTGGTGGATACATCAAAGTATTGATTAAAAGTCATCAAAGACAAGGACAACATCATACAAAGTTAAAAAGATTTTCAGTAGAGAAGTAGATGCAAATATTATTGGAGTTAATCCTGACAAACATTGTGATACAAGGCAGACTGCTGCTACGACAGCAGGTAAGGCCCCAACTTTCTTTCGTTGACTAATCACCATGATTGTGGCTTGCAGCCAATGTTATCTGTGGCTGACTCAATAAGAGCCAATGTCACGATATAGAACCAGCCTGCCCTCATTAGAGGCAGCTTTTGCCTCTTCAAAGAACTGTGGTGGCAGCAGATTTTGGTAGACTTATCTCAGCTGTTTGAGTTTGGAGCTAGTTTGAAATGACACCAATTAAGAGGAATTGAGAACTGGAATGCAGCAACATTATACTAACATATTGTTGGAGGATTAAGGCTCCATCTTTCACTGTCGTGTCCTGTAAAATTAAACAATATCAAGAAACCATATTTGTAGTCATCCAGTAACAAACGATTCATATTTATATCCTTTATTAATGTAAGTTATCACAGCCGGGGGGGGGGGGGGCGTGATCGTGGAGATAAGCTCCCACTACCTATAAAGTTCTCTAAATGGCGAGCAACTCTAACAGCCTCTGACAACCGTGTGGCTTAGCTACTAGGCCCAGCAGAACTGTTTCTACAGACAAGAGAGGGGCAAAGGCGGACCACTAGTGCCTCGAAACCAGTTGCTTAGGGCAGGTGGGGCTCGTCAGCCTTGGCAGCAGCCTGCCTAGGGGAAGGAGAACTCTGATTTTAAACCTCCGCTGCCTTGTGGTCATACCCACCCTTGAGACAGGCTTTGGGAGTAAACCCCGGGGAAGAATTCTGGAGCCGGGGTCCCTAAGGCAGTTTGATGTTGTTTACATCCTCATTCTGGTAACCTCTACGACGGCACTGGTGCCAAACTGTATCGATGCTTGCCCTTCCCTTGGACTACATCAGTGACGCGGAGAGGGGGAACCCATTGCATGGGCAACAGCCGGTTCTTCAAATATTTCCGGCCAGGCTTGCGCCCTGGAGAGGACACAGTCCACCAGAGGCGCTAACCCATGATCCCTGGGATTAATGGCTGCCTACTACTGACGCAAGTTAAAATTCTACTCCTTGTGTTCATGGCAATTCTCTAATTGTGCAATCAAGGCAAATTTTATTAGACTGCACAACTGCTGGGAGGTTTTGCCCTCCACAAAGATGTGTGAAATCCACTGATATATCCCCTGTGACTCTTTTGAACATTTATTTAATGTTTAAAAATAATGAGCAGCATGTGCTAAAGTTTCTGGTGAGCTCTGCCACCAGACAAGAACACTGACTCATAAAGCTGCTTGTTTGAGACTTTCGCACAAGTTTCCATCAAAGACAAGGAGTGCTTACATTCTCAGGGGAATAACATACTGGTGAATGTTCATCAACTTGAAAATTAACCCTTATTCTCTCTCTGGACATGCTTCCTGACTTGGGGAGCAGATCCTAGAAAATTTCTCTTTTGTTTTAGATTCCCAGCATTCGGTAATTTGCTTTTCAAGTTGCATTTTCAGTTACAATGTGTTCTCATCCTGTCACAATCGCGGACGTTGCAGCAGAGTCTGGGGGCTCTCGCATGCGGGCAGCTGAAAGAAGGTGGCAGTCATTTTCGTGAGAAAGCCAATTAAGGTTTCTTTGCAATTGTATTTAACCCTCTTCCTTTTGTGTCAGTCTTGTCAAATCTTGATCAAAGCACAGCGACAACACTCCCTGTTTACCTTAGTCCACATTCCATGAAAGGAAATTTGTGTTTTAGATAGACGCTATTGAAAGAGTGGTATTAGGTTACTACTGCTTTCATGGAACTCCTGTCACATTCCAAGAATGAGCCTGGGGCATCACTTTTGTATTGTCTCCAATGTTACTTCATTTTTTTTTGGTAAGGGACCAAATCTATATACTAGATCATAGAACAGTAGAGCACAGGAACAGAGACTTCCACCCACAATATTGTGCCAAACCAATTAAACACTTAATTGAATTATTTCCTACACAGTACCCATATCCCTCCATTCTCTGCACATCATGTGTCTGTATAAAGTCTCTATTATATTTGCCTCCATCGCAACACTCTGCCACCACCTTCCAGGCTCCTTCTACTTTCTGTCTAAAAATCTTGCCCACACATCTCATTGGAACTTACCCCTATCACCTAGCTGCATGTCCTTTAGTGTCAGAAATGTGGAGAAGGATACAGGCTGTACACTTTATTTATTCCTCTTATAATCTTAAAATTCTATCAGCAAACTGATACGCAGTATTGCACCAGCACTATACAATTGCAACAAAACTTCCCTATTTATCTCCAGCCCTTTTGTAATGAAGGCCGAATAGCCATTTTCCTTTCTTAACTACCTGTTGGACTTAACTTCTAACTTTGTTATGATTCATGGTGGAACACCTGGATCTTTCTGTACTTCACTTACAATCAGTCTCTGGTAGTCTCTGTTAGGTACCACCTGTCCCCAAAAAATAGCCACTGGGTGCATGTTTGTGGTCTTCTGCTGCTGTAGCCCTTCAGCCTCAAGCTTGGACATGTTGTGCATTCAGAGCTGCTCTTCTGCATACCACTGTGGTAATGTGTGGCTATATGAGTTACAATCACCTTCCTGTCAGCTTGAGTCAGTCTCTGCTGACCTCTCTCATTAACAATGTATTCTTCTCCCCCCCACACACAAAACGGCCGCACACTTTTTTTTGCACCTTTCTCTGTGAACTCTAGAGACTGTTGTGCATAAAAATCCCAGGAAATCAGCAGTTTTTGAGATACTCAAAGACACCCTGTTTGGCACCAACAACCACTCCATGGTCAAAGTCGCTTAGATCACATTTCTTCCCCATTCTGGTGTTTAATCTGCACAACTACTGAACTTCTTGACCATACCTGCATGCTTTTATGCATAGAGTTGATGCTGCATGATTTGAAATAATAAGGTGTACTGGTGTACCAAAAAAAATAGCCACTAAGTGTAGATAATCATCTGTCCTTGACATTTCTTACTGAAATACATGGTCAGTCAGTGCTCGGTTGAGTCCTCACCTTCATCCAGAGGGGGAGGAAGAATCTTATACTTGTAAGGCTGCTCTGGAACTGTCCTCTGGATCCCTGTACATGCCTCTTTTCTGCAGTCACACTGTCTTGTTCTTGACTATTTCCTCATGTAGAGGAATTTAAGAGCATAGGAGAGGGTAGATTCAAAAGAGGTATGAAAAATTATGAGGGGTATAGATACGGTAAATGTAAGCAGGCCTTTTCCACTGAGGTTGGATGAATCCAGAACTAGAGGTTATGGGTTAAGAGTAAAAGTTGGAATGTTTAAGGGGAATATGAGGGTGGTGACAATATGGAATGTGGAAATGGTGTACGCGGGTTCAATTTCAACATTGAAGAGAACATTGGATGGATACATAGATGGGAGGGTTATAGAACATAGAAACTTACAGCATATTACAGGCCCTTTGGCCCACAATGTTGTGTTGACCATGTAACCTAGACTAGAGACTGCCTAGAATTTCCTAGAGCATAGCCCTCTACTTTTCTAAGCTCCATGTACCTGTCTAAGAGGCTCCTAAAAGACCCTATTGTATCCTCTTCCAACACCACCACCGGCAGTGCATTCCACGCACCCACCACCCTGTGAGAAAAACTTACCCCTGACATCTCCTCGGTACCTATTTCCAAGCACCTTAAAACTATGCCCCCTTGTGTTCATCATTTCAGCCCTGGGAAAAAGCCTCTGGCTATCCATACAATCAATGCCCCCTCATCATCTTATACACCTCTATCAGGTTACCATTCACCCTCCATTGCTCCAAGGAGAAAAGGCCTAGTTCACAACCTATTCTCATTAGGTGTGCTCGCCAATCCAGGAAATATCCTTGTAAATCTCCTTTGCACTCTCCATAGTATCCACACTCTTCTTATGGTGAGGTTACCAGATGACTAGAGGTTATGGAGGGTTATGGTCTGAGTGCAGGTTGATGGAACTATGCAGCATAAAGGTTCTACACAGACTTGATGGGCTGAAGGGCCTGTTTTTGTTCATATTTTTTATGTTGTGTGTAAGGTACAGAGTTGGTGGTATTCTAATCTTGGTTGTAGTTTTTTAAAAGAATTGCCAGTACTGTATTTGTATTGTATATTTTGTTTTAGTTATTTTCATACTGCATACATAATAAGGGTGTGGTCCAAAATTAAACTGAAATTGTAACAGCAGGGACTGTGTTTTTAAATTCCTTTCATCATTTTTATTTCAATACTTTCTTTCTGCATTAAAACAGATAATTAATAATTAAAGAATTCAAGACCAAAAAAGTTTTGTTTTTGTCGTGTGTGTGTGTGTGTGTGTGTGTGTGTGTGTGTGTGTGTGTGTGTGTGTGTGTGTGTGTGTGTGTGTGTATGTGTGTGTGTGTGTGTGTGTGTGTGTGTGTGTGTATAATTTTCCCCAGGCTACAAAGCTTGAGTGGCCACTACTTGCCAACAAAACTCACTTTGTGATTCATGTAAAAGGTTGAAACTTGCTTTTATTTTTTTTAACGTTCCTGTTTACAATTTATGCTCTTATGTCATGACATGAATGCAAATTAACATTAACTTGCATTATGTCAACACAGAATGGAAAGTGTAATGTTAGCCTCCGAAACACCATTATGTCTCTTTAGTGAGCTATATTGTAGCACAATCAAAATAGACTCATACTTTCAGATGTTCACTTCAAGATCAAAGTTTAACACTGTTGTACATCAGCAAAATCTCATTTGAACATACTGCCACCTTTTAAAACTTGTCCTTGTATATGCATTCAGAGTGATTTATTGAAACCACAACCAGCAATGGGCTGGAGACAATGAACATTATGGGGTTCTAACCCTTCCCCTCACATCCCATGTTTCTCTCATCATAAAATCCTTTTGGATTTAGAAGCTGCCAGTTCTGTAACCATGCATTTTCTCCTCTAACTATCTCTTGTTCTTTTCTGCTTTTAGATTCCCTCCAAAAGAAAAAAAACAACAGCAAAACAGGTAGTGAAGGATCAACAGGTAAAAATCCTGGAAATATCACAAAACAGTCCAATAATTAATTCCCTACTGAATCCACCATTTCATTTCCTGACGTTCCATCCAATTTAGAGGATGGCATCAGAGAAGTATTTGATAGTGGTGAGACAACAGGCTCAACTGTCTTGCAATTATGCCTGGAGGAAATGTTAATCTTTTGCTAGTCTCCTGCCCTCAAGTATTATTGCAGAGTGCTCGGAACTGTTTGGTGGATAGAGATTAATGATGACATGATAGATGCATTGGTGACCCTTCAAGAAAGCCCATGTGCACAGGGAAACAGAGGAATCTAGGAACGATCTTGCGTAGGACCCTACTTCAAACTAATCAGTTCTAGAATGGAGTAGAGTGTAATTCCACTATCAAAAGAAAGACACTTGCTCCTGAAAGCTTTAGTCCTCCTCCCTTTCCATCAACCTATCCTGATTCCTATTGCCTTTTCTTATTTCCAGATCATACTATATTCCAAAAAACAATTCCAGTTCATGAACAAAATGTTTGTTCTGAAACCAATACAAATTTTAAGCAGCTGGCATTGTTACTTACTGTAGACTCCCACAACTTTAGAGATCTCACCTCTGACTACTGGTAGAAATCAGTCAACAGCCAATCTGAAAGTAGTTGACGATCCCGTTAAATAGTGCTGGTGTATGTCCAATACTCTACTTGCTGTGTTTTCAATTGTGTAAAGTTTTGAAAGGCGTTTGGGTTGATCCTTAACTTCTAAGTGAAACTCAGTGCTCAGAGATGAAAATATAAGCAGTAAAATGTAATTGCACACTGACTAACAACACGTTCTGTCTCTTTTCAGAGTGTTAGCTGTGCCCTTACCAACTCCTTTAATAATTTTGAATTAGGAGCAAAGTAGATCAGCCTCCCTGACATGAAATAAGATGCATATAAAGACAATTATTTGCACTGCCCTTCAGTGAGCTGGCTTTATGGGTGAAATATAGATAATTTACTCAAAATGGAGTTTCTTTTTGAATAGTCTTTAATCTGTCTTCTAATAAAAATCTATTTCATGCAAATGGCTTACTTGTTACTGGGGATGCTGTTGTGGTTTACAAGTTCCTTATTTAAAACAGTATTTATTAATTAGATAAGTGTCATTATTGAAAAGACTATAGGAATGAAATATTTTGGCATACGTATCTCAGCTTTTCTGGGTTGGTAGTGTAGCAAGGAGGATGCTCAAACTAAACATAGCCAGATTGGTCAAAAAGTCAGAAGACATCAAAGTGTGAGCAACCAAGTGAATATGGGAACAGCTGTTGTAACTGGCCTAGTAAACACTAATCACCCAACTTGGGCCACCCAGAATAAACAAGAAACCTCACACCCTGAGACAGTAAGTAGGAATGTGACTTTTTCTTGAGGAAATAAATCAATTTATCACAAACAGCAGGCGAATCATCTCCTTTTGAAAATTGACTTTGATTGCCAGTGTCAGCTGGAAGTCATTTGTGTTTAGTCAATCAGTTTTTGGCCATTGGTAGCGCCTAATCCAACCTTTTAAGGACATTACTGTTGAAAATAGATATGGAGGTTCCATCTCAAGACCAGAACATTGTTTACCTAGAACACAATGTAAACTGATATCTGTGTTGTTTTTAGCTTGTCCCTGAACTGTAGAAGAAAGTAGGTTTCAATAGTAAGAGAAAAAGCTTGCCAAGTGGTCTATTGCTATCCAAGATGAAGTTTGAATGCCAAATCAGCATAAGCAATAAGTGAGGAATCAGGGTGTTTTCCACTTGTGCTGGCTCCAACTTTCAATAAGATCATGGTAAATAAAATTGATAATTGGTTTATTATCATCACATGTACTACGGTACAGTAAAAAAAACTTGTCTTATTTACTGCTCTTACAGATCCGTTCATTACAACAATATGCTGAGGTAGTACAAGTTAAAATAATAATGTTACAATTGCAGAGCAAGTGCAGTGTAGGTAGACAAGGTACAAAATCACAATGAAGCAGATTGTAAGGTCAAGATTCCATCTTATTGTATTAGGGAAACAATCAATTGTCTTATAACAGTAGGATAGAAGCTTTCCTAGAGACTGGTAATACATGCATTCAGATTTTAGTATCACCAACACAAGAAAGTCTGCAGATGCTGGATATCCAAAGCAACTCATGCAAAATGCTGGAGGAACACAGTAGGGCAGGCTGAAAAAAAAAGAGTAGTTGATATTCGGACCAGATCCTGAAGAAGGCTCTCGGTCTGAAACATTGACCATTTACTATTTTCCATAGATGCTGCCTGACCTGCTGAGTTCCTCCAGCATTCTGTGTGAGTTGCTTTAGGCTTTTGTATCTTCTGCCTGATGGGGGGAGGGGGTGTGGTGGAACAAGAGGGAATGTCAAGGCAGCAAGATGTGTAGAAAGAGTATATGGAGGGGTGGTTGGTTTCCGTGATGCACTGACAATGCAGACACAGGACAACGATATTCTCATCCTGGTTTCCAATCTAATTTCCTGTGACCCCATAGTATCAGTTGCAATATCTGTCTTGCTTTTGTTTACAAGCACTTCTGTGGCTCACCTAGCCTCATTCATCTCCAGCCAGCCATACTCCAAATTTGTACCTGGTACCAGTGGCAACAAAGATGTCAGTACATTGAGTTCCACCCTTACATTCTGGAAACAGTTCAAAATGCCTTTTTCACCCTCCTATTCCATGCCATCTTTCTTTCTCACATTCTGGTACAAGTTTTTCTGTGTACAGAATTGTAATACTGTCATATGTTATTGCTTCATTAGTGCATCTCACTTAACTTTCTCAGTCCATTCTCTTCATTGTGAGACTGTTATTAGATCTGTAAACTTTAATGCATCTTTGCACAAGAACACAGAAATTCTTATTAATAATCCGTAAAACTTGGTTGCTCAATCATAGAGGTTATACTCTTAGCTGCCAAAGCCTTAATGCCTGAGTTTCCAGCTCATCATTCATTCAAGATGGTTCTTTAACACTTACCTTGACCAAACCTTTGGCCCTTTGCTCCAATGTTACATAGCTGGGTGTCATTTTTAAAAAAGTAAAATAAAACAATGCTCATGTGTGGTGCTTTGGAAGAACCTAAAGTCCCTTAATGAGCAGAAACCCTGGTTATTATTTTGCTCTTGAATATTATTGATTGTGACTCAAAAGTCACTTAATTTTGTCTTCAGAGAATAGTACAAGGCAATTATTTTTGTGATCAATTGTGCATTTTGTTCTTTAGATAGCTATATATATAAAAAAACAGTCAAACACAGAAATGGTCCATTAGTGCTTTGGGGTGACAAAGCTCTAAAATAAAACTAATGCCAGCAAGACTTAGTGGATTCAATTATATGTCATGAGGTCTTAACTATCAAGATTTGGTCATATTTACAAATTGCTGCAACATTCACCTTCCAATATTTTGCCTGAAATTATCTGATGATTTTAATTAACTCAACTTGTACTATTTTCTTGATTAATTCACACCTAATTCAATCCTATTGGTTCTCAGATGACTGATATGAATTTGGTAGACTCTGCAGCACGTGGAAAAGGAGATGCTTGACAGGGTGAGCAGTTGGATAATGTAGGAAATCCAGTATACCTTCTATCAATTACTTTTGTTGGGATTCTGGGTGGTCCTCTCCATTTTAGCTGACATATACCAGGGCTTCCTTTTTATTGTTCATTCTCCAGGTTGCTACAAGCAATCACCATTACAACACACCCCAGTTAATAATTTTCTACATGGAATAACATCAGATATTTGATAACATTAAATGATACTGAGGTCAAACTTGCTATAAGAACAAAGTTGGGAGAGAGGATTTGAATGTTGTTATTACATCACTTGTAACAGTTAACAGGTGGTGTAGGAATTGATCATTAGTAGAGTGATGGAGATAAAAAGGGGTCAACAGAAGGTGATGGTGGGAAAATGAGACAATTGAGAAGACAGAAGATTGGAAAGCTGACTGAGAGAGGTTAATGTTCCAAAACACTTCAATGAACAAGTGGGGAATATTATTATTCTTCTTACCTGAAATACTTACTTTGATATCAACATATCCTCAAGTGCTCCCTTTATGGATTGCTGGTTAGGAAATTACTTTCTAAAAGCTGCCAAAGCAGTAGTGATGCACAAAATGCTAGGGGAACAAAGAAGACCAAGCAGCATGGAAAGGAGTAAACACTCGACATTTCAGGCGCCCAGAATAGTCGGCTGTTTGCTCTTTTCCATAGATGCTGCCTGACCTGCTGAGTTCCTCCAGCATTTTGTTTTTCTGTTGCTTTGGATTTCCAGTATCTACAGATTTTTTCATGGCAGTATTGATACATTTACCAAAGTTCACTTTTGCAAAAGTGGGCTCAAAACCAACATTAGAGGGACTCGATATCAGTAGATGATTTATTCACACAGGTAAAGGACAATGAACACAGCAGCAAAGCCCATGTGACCCTCCAGCTAATACTCACAGGCTGCAGGGTTTTTATGCCTATTAAAAGAGAATTGAATGAAGGAGGAGGCTTAATTCAGAGTTCCATCAAAATTTCCGGGAACCAAGCTTAGAAACAGAAGTACAGTTTGTAAATTATCAGAAACTTTGGATCAAATCAGGGCTTTTGCAGAATACACTTCCGTGGAAAGAAATCCAAGTTAGTTTTATGCAAAGCGATAGTGCAGCTATGCCAACCTATTCCCACTGATCAATTAAAAAAAATTACTTTTGTGTTCCAATGGTTTTACTGGAGTGCACACAGAGCATATGCCATCCTATTCCATCTTAAAATGATGGCTGCACTTTCAAAGTCGCACTGACTATATTTGATTTGGCTCTAAGGAACATGGTGTTTGTACAGAAACCAGATGGTAAGCCATTTGTGGGGTCACTTGAGCTTCCTTCATGGCATGCGGCCCAGGTTACGTACTAACCCCATGTTTCATGGACTAAATGATTGTCAATCTAGGGGACAGAAACCCACCAAATCATTTTAACCCTCTTCACAGGGCAGCTGGGCACGGGCACATTATGTGTTTCTGGAAGAATGCTGTCCCTCCAGGAAATTAATCAAGCAGATATGTAAATATTGCCAGATGTGTAGCCAGAAAATTAAATTCAGATCATCTGGATACAAATAAAATTGTCTCTGATCTTAGTAATGGGATTTATAATTGCATTTGATAGTTCTGTTGATTTTTAAAAATTTATGACTTTTAAACATAATAAACATTCATCCAAATTGGAGTCATGGTACTCTTGCAAATGAATTTGCCCCTGTATCTAGTGCTTGTTATTCTCCATCTTGATTTGAGGATAAATTGCCAAATACTCCCAGCCACAGCATAAGAACAGGACTTGAAAATATTGCTGAAGACATTTATAGAACATCTGTGTTAGATGTTTGGAGGAGCCAGTACAGTTCTTAGGAGGTACAATAAAAAATAAAACTGTACCTATTCATGTTAAATTCATGTCATTTAAGGTTTACACTGTTCATTCTAGTTGCATCACTAAAGGATCCCTTGCCATCAAAATACATGATTCAAACTGGAAGTTTTATTTGGGGGTGGTGGGGGCGGGGGGGAGTTCACAGTTGAAAGGAAGAATGCACTTTGCAGTCATAAACAGGAGATTCTGCAGAAAACACACAAAATGCTGGAAGAACTCAGCAGGCCAGGCAGTATCTATGGAAAAGAGTATAGTCGATGTCTTGGGCCGATACCCTTCAGCAGGACTGGGGAAGAATGATGAGGAGTCAGAGTCGGGGGTTGGGGGCGGGGGAATAGATTCTGCAGATGCTGGAAATCCACAGTAAAACACACACAATGCTGGAGTAACTCAGCAAGTCAGGCAGGATCTATGGAGAGGAATGAACAGCCAACAGTTTGGACTGAGACCCTTCATCAGGATTGGAAAGGAAGGTGAAGGAGGGGGTGACAGAGGAGAAGAAAGCCAGAATAGGAAGGTGGAGGGTGGAGGGAAAGAGTATAAGCCCCACGTGATAAGTGAAACCAAGTGAGGGAGGGTGGGGTGGGGGAGGGGGAAAGGATGAAGTAAGAATCTGGGAGGTGATCAGTGGAAGTAAAAGGCTGAAGAAAGATCAGAATAATATTTTTTTAGCTAGGAAGGCACAGCAATCTAGATCAAATGGCTCGTATGCAATAAAAACAGAAACCGCTGGAACATCTCAGAAAACCTGGCAGCATCTGTGAAAAAGGAAAAGGTTAATTTTGCTTTATTTCAGATATTCAGCATTTGCAGTGTTTAAATTTTTGTTTAGCTTATATACAACATTGGACTTTGACCTGGAGGACCTACTGTAGCTAAGACATCTGATCCTTTATAGGTCATCCCACATTGTCAAAAGCTTGATGAGAAAATCATGTGCCTGGGAAAATGAATTCTGGATGTTGTTGCCTTCTCTGTACATGTGTATGATAGATCTTCATTAATCTAGCTTGTGATATCCACCTTTCCTGGATTTCAGTTGCCGCCAAAGCTCTGCCCTACCAGGAGAAATGGACTTTATCCATGGAGTGGTCTTTAGGATTATGGTAATATGCTTCTGCAGTTCACGGTGAGAAATGTTGGTTAGCATTCCAACTCAAGGCTTGATCTGTAATCCATCCAATGAAATTTCAAATCTATCCTTAGCAATATTTTGTTAATGACTTCTCAGGGGAATAGTGAGGCAGGATATGACTGAAGAGTCCTGATGAAGGAAGTCAGCCCGAAATGTTGACTGTTTATTGCCCCCCCAGCATTTTGTGTGTGTTGCTCAGGATATGAATGGAATGGAACATAGATGGAATAGAACAGAAAGAAGACTTTAAGACCAAAAGATTTATGCAGTTCTTGGGAAGCAATCTCATTAGACCGTCCTCTCACTCCTTACTGCCTTGCCATATATTCAGTCTCGGACAAGCCTATCAACTCCATTTTGACTCCTTTTGTCATTAACCTGCATTAAGGAATAATTAATAGTAGCCCGTAAAAATTCCACTGTGTCTTTGCATTGTGTGAAAGAACTGAAGCACCCACAGGAATTTATATAAAGAATAGGAAAACTCTACGCGGCCACAGGAATATACACTGCAGGTACTCCAGTTCTGAGATAGACGCTTTTCAGAGCCGAGTAGATTCTAGTCACTGCAGCGTTCACAGAATACAGAACTCAGGGGTTCTAATGTTGATAACTGATGAAGGCACTTAGTTCATCATCAACAAATATGAGCAACGAAGTCAACAGACACACACACTTCCAGCATCTGCAGACCTTCTCATGTTTATGATTAGCAACAACAGTCCAATGTTTTGAGCCAAAACATTGTCTGTACATTTCCCTCCACAGATGCTGCCTGACGTATTGAGTTCCAGTAGTCACTTGTCTCTTGTTTCAGATTCCTGCACCTGCAGTCTTTAGTGATACCTCTCAGTTCATCAATTTGACCTGGAGAGAGAAAATCTTACACACTATTGGCTGGGGACTGTTTGTCATGCAGATCCCAATTGTTGTTTGCATTGCTGGGAGTGCAAATCAGTAGAGCAATGAAAAATCTTTCTTTTTGTGTAAAAACAATTTGATACAAGGCAGCACAGTTTTAGATTATAAACTGCAAGTTCAAAACAATCACTTACCTAACTACAAACTCAATATAATACAAAATGGACTGGAGAATCTTATTAAAATCCTTACATCTAGCTATGTTCTGTGGTCATAAGAAATGCCAAAGATAACGTGTGTTATCCTGAAATGCAAATAGATCTGGATACCCTAACATTTGATGCACCAATTCAGAAAGCAGACAGTATATTAACGTTTATTGATAAGGAAGCTGAATACCAAAATTGGGAAGTTATGCTTCAGTTACATATGAAATTGGTGAGAAATACTTTTGAATAAATTGACATGTAGTTTATCCCCAAAAGTTTGGCAAATATTAATTTCAAGGGATTATTGTTTAATCTCTCTGAAAAAAAAAGCAATTTCATTGAAATATCATACTGCATATCTAATATGCCAAAGAAAGCTAAAGTGTCACTGATTTCCTTAACTTTCCCAGCACATTTGGCAAATGTACTTAACTTTATCCTGGATACCTTACCTTTCCGCTTGTCCTAGAAACTAGGGATAATAAATTTCTTGATTAAAGTTAGACTTCATGTCTATAAAATCAGTGGATGAAAAGAAGGCAATTGATAATTTCACCTGCTACAGCCTTCAGGAACGATGCAAATGATAACAAAACAAACAAATATACTGAAGCAGATTGCCGCAGCAGTGAATTAATACATTAAAATTATTCTTGATTAACTAATGGACTCCACATAGACCCTTCGACCTTATGAATTAAAAGGAGCTTGACGCACCAGCAAGCTTTTCCAAACAAACTGTTAAAACCTAATCTGCTAAAATAAATCAGATTAACTCATTGTCTTTTGCTTTGGAAATGGCTCCAACACCACTCTGTTGAGGTTCATTATGATTCTTCTTTACACTGCTTTATATTGTTAAAGGACTTCTTTTTCAACCATGATTCTTCCCCCAGCTACGATACCTCCACATACAAATGACAGGAAAATAAGAAGACTGCAGCTCATAGGAATTTGAAATTAAAATTGAAGATGCTGAGAAAGTCAAGCAGAATCTGTGGCAAGGGAAATTGAGTTAATATTTCAATAAGAAGACCCTTTATTTTAAAAAAACTATACTATCAGCCAAGATGAAAGCATCCCATTGTGAAATTAATCAACTGACAAATAAAACCTAATTCTAACTTCCACCAGATGTAATGTCCGTTGGCTATAGGTCACACAATACTTGAAGGTTTTGGATTCTTACTCTGCAACTTGTGAATTAGCATTCCTGAGGTAGTATCCATATGTTTAATTGGTGCTCTTGTCATACATGGGAAAATAAAGCATTGGATCTCTTGTATGCAAATGTTAAAGACACATACAGCTCCACAGCTCTCCTCCCCCCCCCGCCGACTTGGAAGATCAGATCACAACCTGGTTCACCTCATGCCCTCATATAACCCCAAAAGTACAGCAACAGCTAGCTACCACCAAGATAAGAAATGGTCTCTAGAGGCCATTGAGGCCTTGAAGGGCTGCTTTGATGTTACTGACTGGAATGTGCTTTGTGAACAATAAGTGAGGACATCAACTTCTGTGTGGACACTGCAATACCATCAAGGACTGTTTGCTGCTTCCCCAACAACAAACAATGGGTCACCAGTGACCTGCAGACTCTTGTCAACCACAAAAAGAGAGGCTTTAGATCAGGAGACAGGGAGGAATTGAAATGTGCAGAGGGAGCTTAAGGAGGAGATCAGGGTGTCTAAAGAGGAATACACGAGAAAGCTGGAGAAGAAGCTTGGGCACAGTAGCACAAGAGAGGTGTGGAGAAGCATGAAGAACATCACTGGCTTCAATCAGTGTAGCTGTAGAATCTCGGAATGCAGTCGTGAATGGACTAATGATTTAAACCAATACTTCAAAAGGTTTAAGAATTGCCCTGCTGTTCACACCATCTTTAGCACACCATAAAGGTGCTGAAGCATCCAATGCTCCTTCAGCACCAAAGCATCCCCTCCTTCCTCCTTCCCCCTTCCCCACCCACACCACCTGCCCCCCCCAGTTCAACATGCGGATGAACAACACAGGCTACCACTGTCTACATTCCCTCCTTGATCTACACCTCCACATACCAACTGCTATCATCCCAACCTTCACCTCTCCCAGACCCCATATTCCATCAACTCCCCAGTCATCATGGACTCACTTTCACTACTGAGCAGGTGAGAAGGGCTCTGGGAAAAATTAGGCACGGCAAAGCATTGGGACTGGATTTTGCGAACCCTCAGGTTCTGAAGGAGTGTACTGAGCAGCCGTGTGGAATTCTCCAGTGCATTTTCGATCTGAGTCTCAGCCTGGAAAGGGTCCTGACTGTGGGGAAAACGTCATGTGTGGTCTCAGTACCCGAGAAGGCCCAACCAAAAGTTCTGAATGACTATTACCTGATCTTACACGTCATGAAGACCCTAGAGAGACTAGTCCTGGCTCATCTCCAACCCCCGGTCAGATCGGACTTGATCCCCTGCAGTTTGCCTACCAGGAGCATATTGGAGTCGATGATGCTGTCATCTACCTGCTGAACAGAGCCTGCTCCCACTTGGATAAGCAGGGCAGCACTGCAAGTATCATGTTTTTTGATTTCTCAAGTGTCTTCAATACCATACAGCCCTCATTGCTGGGGGTAAAGCTCCATTCAATGCAGATTGGCACTTCCATTGTATCCTGGATAATGGACTAGCTGACTGGCAGACCACAATTTGAGTAGCTTCTGAACTGTGTGTCAGACATGGCTATGAGCAGCACTGGGGCTCCACAGGGGATTGCATTGGCTCCCTTCCTGTCCATCTTGTATACCTTGGACTTCAGATACAACACCGAGTCATGTCATTCTCAGACACTCCACATGCAACTCCTGCAGGTACTCCAGTTCCCTCCCACAACCCAGTGTTGGGAAAGCTGACAAGACATTTGTGTTTATTAATAGGGAAACTGAGTACTAAAAATCAGGAAGCATTGATAAATCAGGAAACTATTTTTTACTGCAGTCGAGTTGGGGATCAATCCGAGCTCTCAGGAGCTGTGTGGCAGCAGCTGCTGCACCATCTTGCCACTTTCTCTTGACGGTAAGAAACATAGCAACCAAACTACTCCTAAAAATTTCTTAAACAGAAAGCCATTACTTATTATTGTCTTGCTGAGGCCAGAAAAGGAAATCATATTGGTGAGGAACCAAAAAAGATATACAGCAAGAGGAAATTCTGTAGTGCAACACTGGGAAATCATCTGTGCCCAGAAGCCCAGGACTTATTTTAATGTTGTTTTAATTGGACTTTAAATCAAGTGTATGTTTCCACCATGAATGAGCATGTACTAAAAGCAGAATAGTTACTAAATTAAACTACACAAAGTAAATCAATATCATTGGCAGTTGCAGTGGTATACGTTTCATCAGGAAAATGTACATACGTACTTGGTTCCTTATGGTTTTGAAAAGCCAGGGGAGGTAGTGGGCTCAAACTCCCAAAACCTATTAAATGCTTCCAATGGCATGCGTTCAAATAGCCTCTGATAACCATGTCCAGCTCCTGGCCTTCATTTGTGGCCTAGCTAATAGGAAATGGTGGAACTATTTCTACTGGCAGGAGAAGGATCAAAGGCAGGTTACTGGCACTTTAAAACCAGTTGTTTCGAGCAGATGGGGCTCGTCAGATGTGGTTGACAGCTCATCTAAGAGGAGAAAAACTCTGATCTCAAACCTCCGTTGCCTTGTGTATATACCCACTCATGGGGTAGGCTTCATGAGTAAACCCAGAGAGAAAAATTCAGAGCTGGAGACCCTAAGGCGGTCCAACATTCAATGCTGACTGGAAGGTCCAGCAAATGCTGCTGGTGCCAAACTGCATCGATTTCTGCTGTTCCTTTGGGTTTGTCAGCTACATGGAGAGGGGGAGCCTGCTGCATGGGCAACAGTTCCCCCCCCCCAATATCGCACTGCTCTGGCTTGCATATCACGTATACAGTTAGGATGCAATAGCTATGGTTGACCCCAACCTACGCAAGGCCTCATGTACAGTACATACTTCTTAGAAAGACCTGGTGTAGGATTGCTGCAAACAATTTTTCCTTTTGCGTTTATTCTCAGCCTGCAAGTGATGATGAGGTGCTGCTGTTAATCTCTTTTCCTTGTTCCCTGAGAAGGTACCGGACCCTGTTTGAACTATTTTAGGGGTTTTAATTCCAATTACTGGATTTATAGCTCGCTTCAAATGAGAGTTTAAAGCCAACTAGGTTATTACAAGAGTTCCCCGCGCCCCCCCCCCAGACTGTATGTCATTAGCAAACCACTATTTGGATACCATTTGTTACTTTATTTCTTTTTGTCACCGTGGTCATTAATGGTTCTGGATGTCATTGTGAATTTTGTATGCCAGTTGTAGGTTGTTGGTATAGCTACTCTTATGTGTTGGTGCACAGCCAAGTGGTTAAGGTGTTCGTCTAGTGATCTGAAGGTCGCTAGTTCGAGCCTTGGCTAAGGCAGCGTGTTGTGTCCTTGAGCAAGGCACTTAACCACACATTGCTCTGTGACAACACTGGTGCCAAACTGCATGGGTCCTAATGTCCTTCCCTTGGACAACATCGGTTGCATGGAGAGGGGAGACTTGCAGCATGGGCAACTGCCATACAACCTTGCCCAGGCTTGCGCCCTGGAAACCTTCCAAGGCGCAAATCCACTGTTTCATCAGACTAACGGATGCCTATATGTATGTATGGCCAAGACAATTATAAATGTCAATTGAGTATCTGGCCTTAAATAGGAGAGAAACAACTCTATTTTAACTCAATATATGAACATCAGTCATTCGCTAGAAAGTCAACTGTGAACCAAGTCTCCTTCCTGACCCTTAGATACTAAGATCAATAGGAATAGATATATATGCCTGTTGCCCACTGGAGGTCATCCAGAGATGAGCCTGATCTGCTTAATGTGTACTTCCTATTATTCAATAAGTTACTGGAATGATGATTCAATCTATTTATTTGAATCATATATAGGATATTAAAGTTCAGTCAAAGCATTGCAATTTTTAAAAAATATTAACACATTTGTCAAGAGATCAAGTTAGAGAGATGTGAGCTATTTGACAAGCCCCCTGAATCTTTGACCAGACATTTCAGGAAAATCTGAATCCAAGGATCCTGATTTCACTCCCGTTTATTTGAGTCAGGGTTAGATCCATAATTCCCAAGTTAGTTCCCATAGATTCTGTTGCTCCCTGGAAATTAATATCCCCCACCCTCCCTAAAAATTATCAATCATCTAAAGATGCCTCAGTGACAAATTTGTCATGATACGTACATGTTCACCTGTGGGAATTTGCTGGCAAAAAGACTCCAAGTGGCTAATTTGAGAATGAGAGCAATCTTATTTATTTGACGCTTAGTGTTGACTAATCCTCAGTGAAACAGATGGCTGCTTTATAAATGAGGATCTTTAATCCTCAGTTAATCTGTCTAAAATGTTTCATTTCCATGTCATCAGATGGCACATGAGAAATATGCACTTGGTTCTTTCTTATATGACACATTATTTCATTGTGGAAATTAATTTGAAAAGGAAGTTAACTCCTGAGGTTAGCTCTTTGGCATTTTGCTGTGTTCATGTGAATGATCTGAGAATCACTTTATACATGGGTGGCCTTTGTATTGTGGGAGATTAAATCACATGGAATGATTCATGCAAAGATCTATAAATCTGAGTTTCACTGAAACTCTTACCTGTGTTCACGGGTGGGTCATAATGACTTCATCAGCACCACACCTTTGCTAACAGTCTGCTGCCAGGTAAAGCACAGGAATTTCACCGTTGTTTCATTTGAGTAATATTTATAAATATTCATTCAAGCAAAAGGGCTGTAAAATATACTTTCTTGCAGGTTAAGAGTTAAAGATATGAATATGGAAGAAATTTTGATCATTTTGTAGATGAAATGCAATGTGCAATGACAAATTCTTCAGTTGATTCACTCATATGAAATTTTAAACCTTTTCTCACCTGCTCATGTCAGCATTTCCCATTTTAGATTTCCAGATCTGCATTTTTCTTGCCAGAAAAAAAATAGTGTAAACGCTTGGTTAAGAAATTGTTAAGTTTGAGGTGTGGGGCCTGGAGTGCACACATACCGACAGTAAAGTAAAGGAATGAATGATGCCAAGAATTTGTTGAATAATTATTTGGTTAATAGAAATCACAGAACTCAGGAAGGGTGGGACAATGAAAGCAAGTTCCAAAACACCAAAGATTCGCTACCCTCCAAGAAGAAATTTTTACTGACCAGCCCCTCTTATTGTAATTGTCTCCTCATTGAAGATTTTCTCACCGGTGAAAATGCCTTGGCATCCTATCCTGATATGCACACTTGAGGATCTTTTAATCTTTCAAAAAATCATCCTCATTTGTTAAAGAGTGCAGGTCAATCAGGCCCCTCGCAATAAGGCAAACCTCTCATCCTGTGTTTGATGATTTATTTTGTATGTGATATGCAAGTTATTATTTTTAATCGTGGTTTTCTATTTCATTTTTGGAACATATGTACATAATTATCCTTCAGAGAACTTGTGATCATATGTAATAAGGTAATAGCAGTGATGCACAGCTTAAATAGGAGCTGAAAGGAACACCAGAAGATTTTAAGCAGGACCTGACTTTCCAGGAGGTTTTGAACAGGATATTTAATCTTTTGAGCACATTGTTGATAATAATTTTATTTGGTTATTTCACATTTTGGGAGGATGGCTGATTTTGATAGTTTAGTCATAAACAAATACATTAGAATTCTGGTTTATTTTTGAATTATTGACATTTCATATTTGATATATTCAGTGCCAAAGAAGAGAACAGCATACAATGCAGATTATTGTGATTAAGGTAAAGGTTAATTCTATAAACCATGCACCATCTGCAGAACCAGTCTACAAAAACTCCTAATTCCAGATAATAAAAATCGCTGAGAGAAAATAAAATGTAACACCCCATTTGAACAGGGAGTTTCATTTGGGTAAATAATATAAAATTAAATGGCATATCATGTGCCCAAACAATATTATTATTTCCCTGGTTTAACATAGTCCCTTTTATGCTTAGGGCCAATAATGTATGTCTCAAGTGCAATTGAACAATTTTACATCCACAAGGATAAAAAAGGGGATATTTGCTGGTTATGGTGTTGTTCATTTGCAGGCATATACCCTCAACAGTGCAGACCTAGTCAATATCTACAATTGGACTGCTAAGTGACAACACAACAGGTCAGGCAGCATCTATGAAAATGAAAAGATGGTTGACATTTCAGGCCTAGACCCATTCAAAGGAAGGGGGAAGACGAAGTGACAAGTAGCATCAGTCTGGCAACGTTGCCTATGTCAAGAGGATGTGTAAACATCTCCGCAAGTCTTAGTGGATCTTCCACCTTCAACGTCCTGGGTGCCACCACTGACCGGAAAATTGATCACAAGGACAAGTGACTGTATCCTATGAAAAGTGATGCACCTCATGATTCACTGAAGTCTTTCACTATTGAAAAACTGCAGGTCAGAAATGCTGTGGAATGATTTGGTCTGGCCTAACTAATTCCAGAAATACTCAAGAAGCCTGGCATCATTTGTGACGTTTTAATTTTTTTATACATTTTAGAGAAACAGCATGGTAATGGACCCTTCCAGTCCAAATAGCCCATTTTGTCCAAGTATACCCAAGTGACCAATTAACCTACTAACCCATACATCATTGACATGTGGAAGGAAACTGAAACACCCAGAAGAAACCCACAAGGTCAGAGAGAGAGCATACAAACTCTTCGGCCACAGTGATGGGGATTGAACCCAGATCACTGGTACTGTGAAGTGTTATGCTAACCACAATGCTACCATGCTTTTCCACATGGTAGCATAACCAACTGGCATAACCATTGGCATCTTATACACCCATTATTTATGTCAGCGTTACAACATGACTACAATGCACACTGTTTACAAGATGCACTGGAGCAACGCGCCAAAGCTTTTAATTTAAAAAAAAACAAGATCTCCCAGTCTTGCAGCCTCTACATCAGGGGTTCCCAACCTTTATCCACAGACCCCTCCCATTAACCAAGGCGTTTGTGGACCCCAGGATGGGAACCCTGGCTCTACACTAAGAAAAATCTAACAAAATGTAAGCCAGCACTAAGAGCAGGAATAAGTCTTCCACACTTCAGCCCTACACTACTATTAATCAAGATTAAAGCTGTTCTTTTACCTCAGGTCCATTTTTCTGCACAATCTCTTTATCCATTGATAGGCAGAAATCTTTCCTGTTTTGAATTGACTCAGTGAATGAACCTCACACACGGTCTTTCAGGGGAGAGAACTCCAAAGATTCACCATATCTGTTTGAGGTGGTTTCTCTACATTTCAGTCCCCAATGGCCCATCTTTCGTTCTGAAACTATGACCTGATTCTGGTGTTGTCAGACAGGTGAAACACCCTCCTTGCATTTATCCGGTAAGGATTTTGTAAGGTTCAATTTGATTTTCTCTCATTCTTGTAAGCTCCAGAGAATGCATGCCCAATCTATTCAATCACTTATCATATAGCAAAATAACGTCCCTCAAACTACTTGGGTGCACATCTTATGCTGCTTTAGATAAGGCCAGCAAAGCTGTGCAATCTCATCAAGATCCTTTACAAACATAGTAAGGCATCTTAACTCAAGTCCTCTAGAAAGGACAACTTAATTATTTGTAAATACAAGAGATTCGAAAGATGCTGGAAATACAGAGTAACATACAAAATCTTGGAAAAACTCAGTAGGTCAAGTAGTGTCTATGGAGAGGTATAAGCAGATGAAGGGTCTCGGCCCGAAATGTTGACTGTTTATTCCTCTTCATAGATGCTGCCTGACCTACTGAGTTCCTCCTGTACTTTATGTGCAATTTACTATTTGCTTTTGTAACTCTGGTGTGTTAGCATTCAGTGACATGTGAACAAAGACACAAAGCCCCTTGGAGTATTAGTACTTCCTAGTCTTCCACAACTTAAAAAGCACGCACTGCTTTTCTTCTATGTACATCAAAGTGTTGATCTCATTTTCCATTCTGTCAAGTTCTTGCCCGATATAGTTTGCCGATATCCTCTTGAAGGCTCTTGATATTCTCCTTATTGCTCACAACTGACTCCAACATTGAAAATAAGCAAACTTGAAAATTGGATATTCAGTCCCATCATTGATTTAAATTGTGAATACTTGAGGCCCAATCATTAAGCCTGACTACCCCCCTAGTCAGAGGTGCTCAACCCAGGAAAGACTCCATCTACTCCCGCTCTTTGTGTTCTGTCCGTTAACCAATTCATCCTTGTCAGTACTTTACCATTGCACTCCGCCACCCACCCCCAATTTAAATGCTCTAACTATTCTGACCATCCTCCTGTGGGAGGCCATTACAGATGCTTCTGAAAATCTAAATACACAAGATCTACTTGTTCTCCCTTATCTAATTTCCATATGCTCAAAATATTTCAAGGGAAATAGTCAAACATGATTTCCAATCTGCAAGTCCACATTGAGTCTATTTCACCTTATTGTTCTTTACCATGAGGGCAGTTATTGCATTCTTCAGTCTAGATTCCAACTCTTTCCCAACTGCTATTGCAGTAAGTCGATAATTCCCTGAGCACCACATGCATGTGAACACAATGACCTGCAAATAACACATCATCCTGATTTGCAAAGTTATTATTGCTCCTTCACTATCGCTGAGTCAAAATCTTAGTACATGGTAAGAGTTCGTTCACATATGGACTGCAAGAGTTCAGAAAGGTGACTCGACATGATCTGCCAAAGGACAATTAGGGGTGAACAATAAATTGTAACCTTGGCAGTAACTCACACATCCTGTGAATAAAGAAAAGCATGACAACTGTGCATAACAGCCTATTGGTACCAATGATATAAATGGTGAAATATACCATTGTAATAATTGGTAAATATTAGTCAAGGCTACAGGTGAGAGAAGCAGAATTCTTCATGTTTTCAAATAACATCATAGGGTGTATTACGTCCTGCTTACAGGACAAATACAATATCTTTCAATGGACATCAGCTCAGGCACTTCCTCCGTATGATAGTGAAATGTTAGTCTTGAGAAGCAATGACAAATCATTACCAATAGACCGGTATCTATTAAATTAAGGTTCATATTAAACAATTTATGAATATAGATATAGATGATATGGAGTACAAACTTGAAGATTTCTGAATAATGTCAATGCCTTTCATCATGGTACTCCAGCAGATAAAGAGCATTAATTCAGTTCTATGATAATGGAAAACAGAGTTAATTATGTAATTGCTATTAATTACATTAAAATTATATTCAAACCATAAAACAATGAAATGTGATGGACTGAACAGATGCATAATGTATTAATTAACAAATCTAACATGAAAAAATTGCCAAGTTTTGCAAAATGTATTTGATTGGATTGCCAGCTTTTTAGTAATGGGAAATAGAAATAAATTAACTTTATACAAATGCTATGCTCAGTAGTCTCATCAGATCTTTTAGCTTACTACAGTTAAATTTAATACATTCATAATGGCAATATTACTGGGCTGAACAATTTACAAATGATTAACTTTCTCACAAGATACACATGATCACCTCCCTCAAAGTGGGGAAGTCTCTTCTTGCATTCAATACCTTGTAAAGTGGCCTTCTGCTCCTGTAGTCCATCCACTTCTAGGTTCAAGATGTTGTGCATTCGGAGACGCACATTTGCACACCACTGTTAAAACACATGTTATTTGAGTTACTCTCACCTTCCTGCCAGCTTGAAACAGTCTGGCCATTCTCCTCTGATGGCTCTTATTAACAAGGTGTTTTCATTCACAGAACTGCCACTAACTAGATGTTTTTCATTTTTTCACAGGGGATCAGCAGTTTCTGAGATACTCAGATTTCCCTGGCACCAAAGAGCATTCCATGGTCAAAGTCACTTAGATCACATTTCTTCCCTATTCTGATATTTGGTCTGAACAACAACTGAACCATTTGAGCACGTTGCATGCTTTTATGCATTGAGCTGCTGCCACATGATTGGGTGGTTAGATGTTTGCATTAACAAGCAGGTGTACAGGTGTACCTAGTAAAGTGGTCACTGAGTTTATGTGGAAGAATTCACGGGTTCATAAGGAAAGAGTACCAGGTGATAATAATCATTAAAGAATGCTGAAATGGCTGACTTCACCTGAAAGATTGACATGCTTGATTACACAGCGGGTAGTTGGCTCATGTATACTGAACTAATGGAACAGGATTTTGAAGCAAATGAAATAGCCAGTGAGAAATGAGCGTCAATTTTGCTGAATGCATTAGGTTTAAAGGCATCCAGTTTGCTTTGAAGTTTGACTCCTCCAACCGAAACCATCAGAAATGAGCTTTTCTACAAATGTAAAAGTGATAGAGGAACACTCAAAACCGAAACCATTGTTGATTGCAGAATGATTTAGGTTTCATAAGCGGAATCAAAAAGAAGGCGAGTCCATTCCAGTGTACATGGCTGAATTGAAGAGATTGTCTGAACATAGTCAGTTCAGTGATGGGCTAAATGATACACTAAGAGATATTTGTGTGGGCACGTGGCCAAGTGGTTAAGGCATTGGACTAGCGACCTGAAGGTCGTGAGTTCGAGCCCCAGCCGAGGGAACGTGTTGTCTCCTTGAGCAAGACAGTTAGTCACACATTGCTCTGCGACAACACTGATGCCAAGCTGTATGGGTCCTAATGCCCATTACAGAGAGAGGAGACTTGCAGCATGGGCAACTGCTGGTCTTCCATACAACCTTGCCCAGGCCTGCGCCCTGGAGAGTGAAGACTTTCCAGGCGCAGATCCATGGTCTCGCAAGAGATCATTTAGTTTGTGGAATCTTAAAAGAACACATTCAAAAATGGTACCTAACAGAAGCACAACTTATATTCAAAAGAGAAATTGAAATTGCTGTTTCAATGGAAACCGCAGACAGGGATGCAATTACCTTGTCGGGAATAAAAAAGTGAATGAGGAAAAAAAATTGCAGTGTGTAACAGAAATGGACCCGGCAAAACAAATGGTGTAACTTTTGTGTCAGGGGATCACATACACCAGACCAATGCAGGTTTAAGGGCAAAACTCACAGAAAATGCAACAAAGTTGGACACATGCAAAAAGCATGTCAGGCAGACTAAAATAAATGGACTGCACAGGGTTCAGGAAAAGATATAAAGTCAAGCTGTAATTTCAAAAAGAGCACTAATCTGCATGCTGTTGATGACAGTGAAACTAATGAGAGTGATGCAGGACAGGTTAGATATGAGAATTGCAAATTTGGAAACTAATAGGAGATGAAGTAATATGGCTTACACTAGAAGTGAACAGCAAATTAGTTTAAATGTAATTGGACACTGTTTCGGCTGTTTCAGTCATTCCATGAAATGAGTTTGAATCCCATTTCAAATATACCCAACTAAAGCCTGCAAATATCCGGCTAAGAACTTACAATGGAGAAAAGGTAACTCCAATTGGAATGACACTTGTAACAATGAAATACAACAACTAGCAAGCCACATTGATCTTGCATGTGGAAGGACCGACATTGTGGGGATGTGATTGGCTGAGACATCTACAAATTGATTTGCGATCCATCCACAATTTGCATGCCACATTGCCTGCAATGGAGCCACCTAAAAGCAAATTAAGAAAGATGCTAGATAAGAGAAGCCGAAATCTGATGTGTCGGTGTTTCAGTGGAGTAAAGGAAATTACAGTGGCATGAGAGAGGAACTGGCCGAAGTTGACTGGAAAGAGACCCTGTGGGAAAGACGGCAGAGCAGCAGTGGCTGGAGTTTATGCGAGAAATGAGGAATGTGCAAGACAGGTATATTTCAAAAAAGAAGAAATTTTCGAGTGGAAAAAGGATGCAACCGTGGTTGACAAGAGAAGTCAAAGCCAAAGTTAAAGCAAAGGAGAGGGCATACAAGGAAGCAAAAATTAGTGGGAAGACAGAGGATTGGGAAGTTTTTAAAACCTTACAAAAGGAAACCAAGAAGGTTATGAAGAGAGAAAAGATTAACTATGAAAGGAAACTAGCAAATAATATCAAAGAGGATACTAAAAGCTTTTTCAAGTATATAAAGAGTAAAAGACAGGTGAGAGTAGATATAGGACCGATAGAAAATGATACTGGAGAAATTGTAATGGGAGATAAGGAGATGGCAGAGGAACTGAACAAGTATTTTGCAACAGTCTTCACTGAGGAAGACAGCAGGATACCAGACACTTAAGGGTGGCAGGGAAGAGAAGTGTGCGCAGTCACAATTACGACAGAGAAAGTACTCAGGAAGCTGAATAGGCTAAAGGTCGATAAATCTCCTGGACCAGATGGAATGCACCCTCGTGTTCTGAAAGAAGTAGCTGTGGAGATTGCGGAGGCATTAGCGATGATCTTTCAAAAGTCAATAGATTCTGGGATGGTTCCGGAAGACTGGAAGATTGTAAATGTCACTCCGCTATTTAAGAAGGGGGCAAGGAAGCAAAAAGGAAATTATAGACCTGTTAGCTTGGCGTCGGTGGTTGGGAAGTTGTTGGAGTCGATTGTCAAGGATGAGGTTACAGAGTACCTGGAGGCATATGACAAGATAGACAGAACTCAGCATGGATTCCTTAAAGGAAAATCCTGCCTGACAAACCTATTACAATTTTTTGAAGAAATTACCAGTAGGCTAGACAAGGGAGATGCAGTGGATGTTGTATATTTGGATTTTCAGAAGGCCTTTGACAAGGTTCCACACATGAGGCTACTTAACAAGATAAGAGCCCATGGAATTACAGGAAAGTTACATACGTGGATAGAGCGTTGGCTGATTGGCAGGAAACAGAGAGTGGGAATAAAGGGATTCTATTCTGGTTGGCTGCCGGTTACCAGTGGTGTTCCACAAGGATCAGTGTTGGGGCCGCTTCTTTTTACATTGTACATCAACGATTTGGATTATGGAATAGATGGCTTTGTGGCTAAGTTTGCTGACGATACGAAGATAGGTGGAGGGGCCGGTAGTGCTGAGGAAATGGAGAGTCTGCAGAGAGACTTGGATAGATTGGAAGAATGGGCAGAGAAGTGGCAAATGAAGTACAATGTTGGAAAGTGTATGGTTATGCACTTTGGCAGAAAAAATAAATGGGCAGACTATTATTTAAATGGGGAAAGAATTCAAAGTTCTGAGATGCAACGGGACTTGGGAGTCCTCGTACAGGATTCCGTTAAAGTTAACCTCCAGGTTGAGTCAGTAGTGAAGAAGGCGAATGCAATGTTGGCATTCATTTCTAGAGGAATAGAGTATAGGAGCAGGGATGTGATGTTGAGGCTCTATAAGGTGCTGGTGAGACCTCACTTGGAGTACTGTGGGCAGTTTTGGTTTCCTTATTTAAGAAAGGATGTGCTGACGTTGGAGAGGGTACAGAGAAGATTCACTAGAATGATTCCGGGAATGAGAGGGTTAACATATGAGGAACGTTTGTCCGCTCTTGGACTGCATTCCTTGGAGTGTAGAAGAATGAGGGGAGACCTCATAGAAACATTTCAAATGTTAAAAGGCATGGACAGAGTGGATATGGCAAAGTTGTTTCCCATGATGGGGGAGTCTAGTACGAGAAGGCATGACTTCAGGATTGAAGGGCGCCCATTCAGAACAGAAATGCGAAGAAATTTTTTTAGTCGGAGGGTGGTGAATCTATGGAATTTGTTGCCACGGGCAGCAGTGGAGGCCAAGTCATTGGGTGTATTTAAGGCAGAGATTGATAGGTATCTGAGTAGCCAGGGCATCAAAAGTTATGGTGAGAAGGTAGGGCAGTGGGACTAAATAGGATAAAATGGATCAGCTCATGATAAAATGGCGGAGCAGACTCGATGGCCCGAATGGCCTACTTCTGCTCCTTTGTCTTATGGTCTTATGGTCTTATAATGCCACAACTGTCTCCATGCGGTACACCATAAACCATTCTCCAACAGAGGGCAAATATGCATTGGTGCTGACCTCTGTGCCTCTGGTTGGAAAGCATATTGGACCAAGGAAGGACCATGCTGCCCTGAGGACGCGTGAAAGTGACAAAAGCCGTGGTCTGATGATTTTTAGCAGTGACATCTGAGAAAGCTCCTGATATGTTAATTACTTGCGAAATGTGACTTAGTTTTAAGCTAGAGTTCAAGGAGCTTCAGGAAAGTTGCAAGCATTTGGCTTTTGTGAGTATGAAGAACCAGAATCTACTCTACATGCATTAAGGTTATTTCATGAATCTCTAGGAGACAAAAACACTGCTTGAAAAGTAGATGCAAAGACCACAGCCCTGCTAGATGAATGGAAGGCCAAAAAGAAAGGAGTCAGTGGAGATATGAAAACAGAGGATTCATCAGATGATGTTGAGGATGAGGAAACCAAGAGGAAAGATCAGATTATAAAGGAAGCAATAGAATGATTAATAAGGGAATACTCCAGTGAACTAAATGGACCTTCTCAAGATCAAGAAGCACAAACTAGAAGAAGAAAAAGAAGGGAGAAAAAAAGAAGAAAAAGAAGAAAAAGATAGAGAGAAAGAATGTGAATGAGAAAATGAATGGTGGGAAAGAGAGAAAGAATGTGAGAAAGAAAAAGAAAGAGATCAAAGTGCTGATGGAGATTATGAAGGAGATTTTGTTGCCAATCGGAACTGCCTGGAATCTGTAAGTGAGGAAATGGAGGATCGTATTGCACAAGGAGGTATTGAGGCCATGGTCTTGAAACTTATTGATTAGTTTTGAGGGGATGATAGTATTGAATACTAAACTGTAGTCATCTTGATGTACGCACCTTTGTTGTCCAAGTGTTCCAGGGTTGAGTGAAGAGCCTATGAAACGGCATCTGCTGCCGATCTGTTGTGCCGGTAGGCAAACTGCAGTGGATCCAATTTGCTTCTTAGTCAGGAATTGATATGTTTCATCATCAACTTCTTAAAACTTCTCATTACTGTTGATGTAAGTACTACGGGATGATAGTCATTGCGGCAGGTTACTACATTCTTCTCAGGCACCGGTATAACTGAAGCTTTTCTGAAGTAGATGGTTACCTCAGGCTGCAGGAGTGAGAGGTTAAAGCTCTCAGTTAACCAAATGGAGCATAGAGTACTTATCAAAAGTCCAAAAGCAGAGTTTCCTGTTCCAATGACTTTAAAATAATTTGGGAGATCAGATATACCTTTACACTTCAAAAATTGGTCATGACAAAGCCTCAGTGGCTGAAGTTACTATTCTGTGGGGGTATTGTGTTTGCTCTCCATGAAGTTCTAAACTCAAATGAAGATCTTAAATTCTATCTAATATGGATAGCTACGGGAGGTCATACTGTAGCCACCTACTCTTCAAAAGCTTCAAAAAAACCCTGTTTCTCCTCCATGGTGAGTTTAGCTGCCATACCCATACATTAAGTGATGGGTCCCCCTCCCTACCAAGGAAGAGATACTTCCAGCCAACAAAGTAGTTTAAATACATTTAACTTATTTTTAGTGATACATGTTTAAATTTAGTTCAAGTTCTTAGAACACTTTCAAAACTTACAGAGGTCTCCTATCTTATAAAAAGGTCTTCAAATTACAAATGATTTCAAAAACACAAAGGATTTTCAAATCAATTTCTATAAGCTGAAAAGACAGACTTATGATTTGCACACAAATGAGACGTCCTTCACAGAAATCAAAGGAAGAGGAATGGATTCTTCTGTCATTCTTCTTGTTGATCCTTGACCATTCCTAACAAGTCTGATTGCTCTTACATTTATACAGTTTTTTTCCTACTTGGTGACTTTACAAACCTGTGATGATTTTAGGATATCTTAGCTGGGAAATTCTCAGATATGGTCTCAAAGCTTCAGGGACAGAGAAAACAGACATCCAACATTAATACAGTGAGGGCTGACCCTCTGATTACACAAAACTCCCAACTATTTATAGGTCAGCTATTTGATGTACACAGTGATAGTTTCAATCTGGTCTGTAAGAAGCTTTCTTGAACTAAATACCTTTGCCAGTGTTGTCTGGTTCGATGCAATCTCAGTTAACGTAACCCCATTGCCTTGTACTGCATATCTTGAGTAGCCAGCCCCGTGCTGTGTGCCAGCAGACCGTCCTCTGTGGATAGTGCTGTTTCTTTGCAAAGCCATCCTTTTATCTTCAGATTGATTATTGCTTGCAATTTGCAGGGCATTATGCACTGAAGACTTGTCCTTGTATTTGAGAAGAAGCTGTGCAAGGAAGTTGGGAGTTTAACTTACTCAAAAACAACTCTTGGATCTCTTCATCGGGATTAACTGAAAGAAGAGATAGTAAGAGATTTTAAAGTGGGGGGGGTGATCCGAAATGATAAGAGAAGACAGGATGGAAGGGGTGGATCTAAGAGCTGGAAAGTTGATTTGCAAAAAGGATACCAAGGCTGAAGAAGGGAGAGGGTCATGGGACGGAAAACCTGGGGAGACAGAGAAGGGGGGAGGGGAGCCTGGAGGGTGGAGAGCAGGCAAGGAGTTATAGTGAGAGGGGGAAAGATAAAAGATAAATAAAAATATATATTAAATAAATAAATAAGGGATGGGGTGTGAAGGGGAGGAGGGGCATTAATGGAAGTTAGAGAAGTCAGTTGTGACGGGGTCCTGAATTACCCCTATGAACTGTGCTTTTGGAAAGAGAGAGGGAGAGGTATCCAACACAGACACCTTGTTAAAAGAGAGAGAGGGGAGAAAACTGCTTTGAGATGGTGTTATGGTTTTTTGGCAGCATGTTTACACTTTTGCAAGGACACTAGCAGCTTCCAAGTTCTTACAGAGAAAGAAGGGTGGAGCTGCTTGATGGACTGTTGGTATTCATCATGGTGAGATAAATAGAAGGTCAGCTTTTAGACTGACAGACACATGGTTTTAAAAACTGAATGAGCTTTGTTGTGCCCACGGAACAAAAGTGGGTTTTGGAGGATTGATCAGGCGGTTCGAGCAGTGGCTCTCGCAGTGTGAAAAGGGTGTGACCGGTGGGGAGTTATTTGTGTGTCCAACCATTGCTTGGGTTGATAATTCCACCACAGAGGAACGGTTCTTCTTGTTGTGGTCACAGTCAGTGACTTCTAAAGGATTTCGGAGGACAATGGGAAGATTAACCGCATCAGCTCACCTGAAGACTCAAATCTTTCCCTCTCTCTCTCTCCATCACTACTCAACTCAATACTACGAACTGAAATGAACTTTACTCACCTTTGTAAGACTATCTATATATCCCTAGACTCGAAGAAGCTTGGTTTTCATATATATAAAATCATTGCTAAACTGTTTGATATATCTGCATTTATATTACTGTATTGCATAGTTACTAATAAATGCCATTAGTTAATAGTAATACTGGACTCCAAAGTGTTTTCCATTTCTGCTGGTTCTTTAACCCGTCACGGAGTACGTGACACAAT
The DNA here is from genome assembly GCF_030028105.1 of Mobula birostris. Taxonomy (NCBI): domain Eukaryota; kingdom Metazoa; phylum Chordata; class Chondrichthyes; order Myliobatiformes; family Myliobatidae; genus Mobula; species Mobula birostris. The sequence continues at coordinate 69,365,136 of NC_092383.1, forward strand.
ATTCATGCCATCAGGTTGGAGGCTACCCAGACGGAATATAAGGTGTTGTTCCTCCAACCTGAGTGTGGCTTCATCTTGACAGTAGAGGAGGCCGTGGATAGACATATCAGAATGTGATTGGGACGTAGAATTAAAATGCGTGGCCACTGGGAGATCTTATCTTCTGTAATGGACAGAGCATAGATGTTCAGCGAAACGGTCTCCCAGCCTGCGTCGGGTCTTGCCAATATATAGAAGGCCGCACTGGGAGCACCGGACGCAGTATATCACCCCAGCCGACTCACAGGTGAAGTGTTGCCTCACCTAGAAGGACTGTCTGCAGCCCTTAATGGTGGTGAGGAAGGAAGTGTAAGGGCATGTGTTGCACTTGTTCCGCTTACAAGGATAAGTGCCGGGAAGGAAATCGGTGGGAAGGGATGGGGGGGACGAATGGACAAGGGAGTTGCGTGGGGGACGATCCCTGTGGAAAGCAGAAAGGAGGGGGAGGGAAAGATGTGCTTGGTGGTGGGATCCCGTTGGAGGTGGCAGAAGTTATGGAGAATTATATGTTGGACCCATAGGCTGGTGGGGTGGTAGGTTAGGACAAGGGGAACCCTATTCCTAGTGGGGTGGCGGGAGGATGGGGTAAGAGCAGATGTGTGTGAAATGGGAGAGATGCGTTTGTGAGCAGAGTTGATGGTGGAGGAAGGGAAGCCCCTTTCTTTAAAAAAAGGAAGACATCTCCTTTGTCCTGGAATGAAAAGCCTCATCCTGAGAGCAGATGCGACAGAGACGGAGGAATTGTGAGAAGGGGATGGCATTTACTATATTTACCATAGGCTGTCTACTATAAGCCTACGGACTCTCACAGCTACCTGGACTATTCCTCTTCCCACCTTGTCTCTTGCAAAAATGCCATCCCCTTCTCGGAATTCCTCCGTCTCCGCTGCATCTGCTCTCAGGATGAGGCTTTTCATTCCAGGACGAGGGAGATGTTTTCCTGTAGGTGGGTGGGAGAGAGAAAGAGAGATTGCTTTGCTTTTTTTTTAACAACCAGCAACAAAAAGCACTTGATATTGTTATTTTGGTTATTTAGAGAGATCCTTGTGAATGATGTAAATAAGTTTTTGAATATCAAAAGCAAGTTGATTAAAGATAATCAAAGATCATCTCTTTTCACATCAAGACAGTTACAAGCTTTTGAAATCAGATGATGAGCTTGACTAAAACCACATTCAACTCGATAAGAGGGGTGAAATCCAATTAGAAACAGGTTTGCTTTTTCCCAGAGCTGCGAAAACTTATTTTGAAGATCGCTAGTTATCCAGAACTTTGCTTGCTGCGTTTGAATTTTGCTTGAGTTGTATCACTCTGCAGCTTAATAAGTCTTTCTTGCAATGTGATGTCAACATTGCACATATTTACCCCAAATGGATCCACTGCCCAGCCTGGGGGTGGTTGTGGGGTGGGGCTCTGTGGGCTGCTCTGCAAGGTGTGAACGGTGATTTGTGGGTGATCAAGCAGGAGCAGAGATAACCATTTTCATGCTGCACACGGATGCACAGGCTAAACCGTTTTGCTGCCTCACTTGCACCAGCTAGTACATTTTCCCATTCATTTTATTCGGGCTTCCAATTATAGTACATATATTCATTTATTTTTTTATTTATATATGTTACTAATACTTCATTAAAATAATAAACTTATCATGGACCATTTAGAAACTCCTGTGGCCCCCAGTCTCTTGTTTTTTACTTGTGGCCTCTAAGAAATCTGGCATGGTTCCCTGGAGGACCATATGGCCTACATTGAGAACCACTGTTTTGGAGGTGTATAAAATCACGAGGCGCAAAGATAATGTGAACATACACAGTCTTTATTCCAGGGAAAGGGAATCACAATCTTATGAGCATAGGCTTCAGGTGAGAGGGGAGAAGATATAAAAGGGATCTGAGTGATAACTTCCTTATTCAGAGAATGCTGTGTATATGGAATAAGCTGCCACAGAAAGAGGTGCAGTCATATACAAAAAAAGATATTTAATAGATATTTTACCAGGTACAGTGATAAGAAATGTGTAGAAGGATATGGGCCAAATGTGGGCAAATGGGATTAGCTGAGATGGGGATCTTGATCTGCATGGACAATCTAGGCCAAAGGAACTGACTCTAGCTTTATGACTCTCTGTATCTATCATTGAATTACTAGATCATGTGAATCGTGCTGCGTCAAAGAGGCATCAGAGTCAGTGTGCGAAGGCAGAAGGCAGTTGTCATCTTAGTCACTTGGCTTGTGATTGCAAGACCCTGTTGGACATTGTTAATATGAAATACTGATTCACTGATTTATTGCCAGACAGCAGGGGAGCTGCACGTCCTCGGTTATTGCAAGGACTAAGCCTCAAGCCGCGGTGTCACCTGTTTACGGCCGCTCAGGAGACATATGCCAGAGTCGCTGTGCTCCACTGGAGGTGGTGTGGCACAGCACCCAACTCCAGCCCGAAGTTGGTGCTGCCCCCAGGGTTTGCTCGGCATAAGTCAAGCTGTGTTGTGTTCGACTGCAGACTGTTGCAACATTCATAGATTCAGAATCTTGGACTATATATTTTTCTTTGTGTGACTGTACTTTACTGATATCTTATGTGTGCTCGCTACCTTTTTTGTGCCTTGTGCTGTGTGTGACTGTTGGTACTGCGTTTTGTACCTTGGCCCCAGAGTAACGTTGTTTCATTTGACTGCATTCATGCGCATGGCCAAGTGGTTAAGGCATCGGTCTAGTGATCTGAAGGTCGCTAGTTCGAGCCTCAGCTGAGGCAGTGTTTTGTGTCCTTGAGTAAGGCACTTAACCACACAGTGCTCTGTGACGACACTGGTGCCAAGCTGTATTGGCCCTAGTGCCCTTCTCTTGCATAACATTGGTGGTATGGAGAGGGGAGACTTGCAGCATGGGCAACTGCCAGTCTTCCATACAACCTTGCCAGGCCTGCACCCTGGAAACCTTCCAAGGTGCAAATCCATGTTCTCACAAGACTAACGGATGCCTATTATATTATTATCATGGGTATTCGTGTATGGCTGAAGGATAATTAAGCCTGAACTTGAACTAGATGGCATGGACATCCTCATCTGTTGAATGATTGGAAATGTTTCTGATCTCTATGTTCACACTTCCACATTGCTAACATTCCACCAGGTTTTCCCAGAAGTATAGCTCATACTTTCAACCTTTGGAAAGTCCATCTTAACCCCTTGTTAACCAATTACATTCTTCTCCTGACTTAAAGCTCTCCTTAAAACCCATCTATTTGACCAAGGTTTTTGATTGCTCCCTTTTACACCTGCTACATTCTTTGGGTCAGCATTATTTCATTTTCTGATTGCTCCTCCATGAATTCTCTTGGGATATTTCTTTCTCAACATTTTAATTTATATGCCATGACAGATTGTACCAACTGCAAAACAGAAATTGCTGGAGGACCTCAGCATTTCAGCAGGCATGTCAAATACTAGAAGATTTTTATTTAAGGTGAGAACGGGAGTATTTAGAGGAAATATGCAGGGCAATTTTTTTTTGTTACACAGAGAGAGACTGGTACCTGGAATGGACTGTAAGGGATAGTGATTAAAGCAGAAATGATAGGGCTGTTTAAGAGACTTTTGATAGTGACATGAATATGTAGGGAACAGAGGGATATAGAACATGTACAGGCAGAAGATATATAGTTTAATTCAGCAATATTTGTCACAAACATTGTGGGCCAAAGGATTTGTTCCTGTGCTGTGCTGTTTCATGTTCTCTGCCTTTTGCTCCACAGGTCAAGCAGTATCTATGGAAGGAAACGGATGGCCAATAATTGGGTCAAGACCCTGTATTAGTCCTGAGTCTTAACAAGAAACTTTGGCTGTCCCCTTGTCTCCAAAAATGTTGTTTGACCTACGGATTTCCTCCAGCAGTTTAACTTCTGCTCCATCCTTTAGCATCTGCAATCTCTTCTGCTTCCAAACTGCCCTGATTGCTGTTTCAACTTAGGTAACAAATGAGGCATTTTAGTTCACAAAACAAAGCACTGACACTCTTGGAATATAACCCAAATTTAATGGCAGAGTATTATTGCTCTTTAGTTATTTTGTGCATTTTGTTTTTCTTGATCTTATACAACAGTCAAGCTAAAATATCATAATGTCACGTGTAGTGTCAACACTCTTCTAAGATTCGTGGAGCTGCTTGATTAAGTTTGGTGTCTGCATAGATCAGATGAGCAGGAAGCAACAGCGCCTCATTCGAACTGAAGGGCTGAACTTGTATGGAACTACCCAGCACTTATCATAATTACCCTTCTGTTTATTGAGAGAAGTTGTAGTTTCTTTTCAGCCCTGTTTACTGAGTCAGTGTGCGAAGCATTATTTGCTGAACCTGTTACACAACACGAGTTTATTACCTTGTTTAGATCCAATCAATACATTGAAGGCACTTGTTTCATTATGCAAAATATCCTTCTAAACACATGATCAAACAACTTTTTTCCCCTCTGGTAAGTACTTCCTGTTGCACTACAAATCACTATAGCAACCAGCTTTAATCAAGTTGTTTACCACATTCTTGACACATTAACCATTACCACAGCAGTATTTTTGCACATGTCACAACATTTCAATAAACTGAGTAGAAAGCATAATATCACTATTCAAAACCAATTACAAAGTCCTTGCTGTCCTTTGCACCTGACTACAGTACCATTGGCTGTTTATGATCAGATCAGATACTTCTCCCATTCCACCTCCCAACTCACTGCTGAAAGAATGCTTTCTACAGAAATCATAAACATAAAACACTCAGTTCAGCTGGAGTGTAAAGCGATGCACAGTAGTGGTGCTAGCAGTGTAGGTATAACCATGGTCTGCTCATGTACGCCCTTTGTGTGTTAAAAGAATAAGCTAACCAGTTGGCTCTGGGATCTAAATATCGAAGGAACAATGCAGTCAAACAGTTCACTAAAGAAGCATTTTATGTTGTTTTTCTACATAACCTTCAAGCTTGTCACAAAATCCTGGTTTAGGGATAAACTTAATGAAACTACTAGCAATCATCTTATAAACATGAGAAAGTCTGCAGATGCTGGAAATCCAAAGCACACACACCGATCGCTGGAAGAACTCTGCAGGTCAGGCAGCACCTATGGAAAAGAGTAAACAGTCAACGGTTCGGGCTGAAATCCTTCTTTAGGACAACTTCTGCAATTATCTTATTGCCATTTTGATGTGTGTATGTGTGTGTGAACTTTTTACAGATGGATACAGTTGATTGTGTGTACTTCGATATTGATCAATACATCATGATTCATGCATGACCTTATCTAAGTGGAATTTAATGCAACTACATCCAGTGTTTGCAGAAAGGTACAATTACCTCTATTTGGCTGACATTTAGAAAACATTTTTCAATGGAAATTACTCTTCCCACTATATCCAAAGCCGTACGAGGATCCATGCATCCATATATTTACTCTATGTCTCAAACAATAAAGAGGTGGCCTACAGGGAAGCAGTCATCTCTCTGACACAGTGGTGTCAAGAAAACAACCTCTCCCTCAATGTCAGAAAAACAAAAGAGCTGGTTATGGATTACAGTAGGAATGGAGGTGGGCTAACCTCAATTGACATCAATGGATCTGGGGCTGAAAGGGTAAACAGCTTTTAGTTCCTCGGCATCCACATCACTGAGAACCAGCTGTGTGGTGAAAAAGGCACAACAGCACCTCTTTCACCTCAGACAGTTGAGGAAGTTTGGTATGGGCCCCCAAATCCTAAGAACTTTCTACAGGGGCACAATTGAGAGCATCCTGACTGACTGCGTCACTACCTGGTATAGGAACTGTACCTCCCTTAATTGCAGGACTCTGCAGAGAGTAGTGCAGACAGCCCAGTGCATCTGTAGAAACATAGAAACGTAGAAACATCGAAATGTAGAAAACCTACAGCACAATACAGGCCCTTCGGCCCACAAAGTTGTGCCGAACATGTCCCTGCCTTAGAAATTACTAGACTTCCCGATAGACCTCTATTTTACTAAGGTTCATGTACCTATCCAAAAGTCTCTTAAAAGACCCTATCGTATCCGCCTCCACCACTGTTGCCGGCAGCCCATTCCATGCACTCACCACTCTCTGAGTAAAAAACTTACCCCTGACATCACCTCTGTACCTACTCCCCAGCACCTTAAACCTGTATCCTCTTGTGGCAACCATTTCAGCCCCGGGAAATAGCCTCTGACTACCCACACGATCAATGCCTCTCATCATCTTATACACCTCTATCAGGTCACCACTCATCCTCCATCGCTCCAAGGAAAAAAGGCCGAGTTCACTCAACCTGTTTTCATAAGGCATGCTCCCCAATCCAGGCAACATCCTTGTAAATCTCCTGTGCACCCTATGTATGGTTTCCGCATCCTTCCAGTAGTGAGGCGACCAGTACTGAGCACAGTACTCCAAGTTGGGTCTAACCAGGGTCCTATATTGCTGCAACATTACCTCTCAGCTCCTAAATTCAATTCTATGGTTAATGAAGGCCAATACACCATATGCCTTCTTATTCACAGCGTCAACCTGCGCAACTGCTCTAAGCGTCCTATGGACTTGGACCCCAAGATCGCTCTGATCCTCCACACTGCCAAGAGTCTTACCATTAATACTACATTCTGCCATCATATTTGATGTACCAAAATGAACCACTTCACTCTTATCTAGGTTGAAATCCATCTACCACTTCTCAGCCCAGTTTTGCATCCTATCAATGTCCCACTATGACCTCTGACAGCCCTCCACACTATGCACAACACCTCCAACCTTTGTGGCATCATATTATACCTCTCCAAATGTTCATAAATCCTTCCTCTCAGGATCTTCTCCATCAACTTACCAACTACTGAAGTCAGACTCACTGGTCTATAATTTCCTGGGTTATCTCTACTCCCTTTCTTGAATAATGGAACAACATACACAACCCTCCAATCCTCCGGAATCTCTCCTGTCCCCATTGATGATTCAAAAATCATCACCAGAGGCTCAGCAATCTCCTCTCTCGCCTTCCACAATAGCCTGGGGTACATCTCATCTGGTCCCGGCGACATATCCAAGTTGATGCTTTCCAAAAGCTCCAGCACATCCTCTTTCTTAATATCTACATGCTCAAGCTTTTCAGTCTGCTGCAAGTCAGCACTACAATCACCAAGATCCTTTTCCATAGTGAATACTGAAGTAAAGTATTCATTAAGTACCACTGCTATCTCCTCTGGTTCCATACACGCTTTCCCACTGACACACTTGATAGGTCCTATTCTTTCACGTCTTATCCTCTTGCTCTTTACATACTTATAGATTAGATTGCCTTGCAGTTTTTCATAATCCTGCCAGCCAAGGCCTTCTCATCCTAATTTCCTTTTTAAGCTCCTTCCTGTTAGCCTTACAATCTTCTAGATCCCTAACATTACCTAACTCTTTAAACCTTTTGTAGTTGTGAACTTTCCATGATTCAGGACATTTACAAGGACAGGTGTGTAAAAAGGGCCCATAGGATCATTCTATTCCAGCTGCTACCATCCAGGAAACGGTACCACAGCATAATAGCCAGGACCAGCAGGCTCCGGGACAGCTTCTTCCACCAGTCCATCAGACTGATTAACTCACACTTATTTGAGTGTACTCTATATTACATTAACTGTTCTATTTATTATAAATTATTATAAATTACTATGATTGCACACTTCACACTTAGACAGAGATGTAACTTAAAGATATTTACTCCTCATGTCTGTGAAGAATGTAAGAAATAAAGTCAATTCAATTCAATTCTTTTGCCTCCTTCGGACATTCAGCTATTCTTAATGCTGACATACTGTAGCTTGTTCAGAATGGATAGGACAGTTTAAAACTGGTCAAAATAAACAAAATCCTGAAAGCACGTACTACCAAGCTCAAGAGTAGCTTGCTGAAGGATCTCGGCCTGAAACATCGACTGTAATTTTTTCCATAGATGCTGTCTGGATTGCTGAGTTCCTCCAGCATTTTGTGTGTGTTTTGCTTGGACTTCAGCATCTACAGATTTTCTCTTGTTGGTAATGGCATCTATCCCACTGTTTTAAGGCTACTAAATGGTTCTGTAATACTTTTGAACTCATAACCTACCTCAATGGACTCTCAATCTCACATTCTACCACAATATGAGGTTGCACTTATTTCCATCTGCACTGCATGTTCTCAGTAACTGCAACACTTCATTCTTCAGTTTGTTATTGTTTTACTTTGTACTACTTCAATGCACTGTTGCAATGAATTGATCTGTATGCCGAGCAGGCAAGACAAGTCTTCACTGTATCTTAGTACATGCAATAACAATAAACCTATTTACCAATTTAGATGAAAGCATCAAGAATGGGTCTCATCATTGTGTTGGATGATTCATGCAAAGCAAGGTAATTGAATCTTTGGCAAGTTAATTAAGTTTTTGATGGACATTAAAGATGTGATATTGTTGACATAAATGGATAGTGAGAGGAGCTTCTCACCAAACAAGTGCAAACATTGATGAGAAGAACCAACAGCAATGCATGTAGTTTCTTATGTGTGTTGCTTTGGATTTCTGTCATCTACAGAATTTCTTGTGTTTATTTAGTTTCTTTTCTGCTTACTGTTAACTGACCAAACTACTTTTTTTAAATCAATTGTTTAACTTCAAAGTATAATAAACATCAGGGAGTCCAACCATACTGCTGAAGAAGTTGTGTACTCAGTAACATAAGTGCTACAGTGCTACAGACCTGAATAATTGGGATAGTGTTGCTCCAAAACTTACAAGATTATTGAATTACTGGGTCAATGGTCAGTTTAAGTAGAGCACAGGCAGATCTGTGCCTCATTGATATGCTGGTGCTGCAGCTGTCTTGGAAGACTGCCTTTTCAGGTCACAAAAACACTAGGCTCTCGTAAGAGAATCACAGCCAGGGATGAAGATATGTAAAAGACAAAGTGTGGGTCTGAAGATCTAAGAGAGTTCCAGTGTTAGTCCGACAGGAAGGGACATCCATTCTGTGTGTCAGGAAGGTTTTGTAAAATGACAAATATTCATAAACACTATCATATTTCATGGCAGATATTCAAGAAAAAATTGTACTCATACTGACACAGACAATGCTATACTTTGTTATAGTCACCATAGGTGTAGCCCAGGTAGACTATCCTTTCTTCAACTTTCTCTGTAGAAGTGAAATAAGCATGTTATATCATCCTTTGGGACCCTGTAAAGAAGCGCATTCCTGACTCAGCTTAAGCAATGCCAAATACCTCATTGATGTCCTTTTTTCCTGTAGAGATGATTATTCCAATCCTCTCCTGGCTAATCTCTCAAAATTTATTCTTTGTAAATTTGTGGGGCTAGACTGTGTTTCTCAAATACAATGATATTTTCTGGAATCCAAATAAATTTAAACTAAAACCTGATCAATAAAAATATTAGTGTCTTCTATGCTGCACAAGGCTGGAAATGGAAAGTCCTACTTAGAGGTCTCAACCTGAAGCATTGACTGCCCATTTCCTTCCACAGAATCTGCTTCCCCCAGAGTTCCTCCAGCAGATTCTTTGTTGCTCCAGATTAATCATCTGCATTCTTTTGTGTCTTCATTTTCTTCATGTTGTTGTTTGCTTTACAATTTGATTATAGTACTGAGGCATATATTGTGTACTGCATCCATACTTACTTCAAGATTCCAATTGGTCTCTAATATATGATGTAGGATACCAATCCGTGTATTAATAGTGAATTATGTAAAACACTTGTGTCTTTTGAATGTCCTCCTGAGGAATCTTTCAAGAACCAGTGGCTGAGTTGTTGGTCTCCTATAGCCAGCCTATAACTGGTGATGTTTCTGGCACATATCATCACATTTACAATAGAAAATCTGACATCATAATCTATAGAATGAAAACCAAATTCAACACAAATTGTTGATAAATTTGGTTGAAAAGGATTTTCATAAGATTGTGATCTTTTTCTCATTATGTGGCTCCAAAATCTGTTGAGAAGATCAGAAATCTTATGGTATTTTAAGGGTAAATTATATCCAATGTGGACCAAAATTCCATCAACATTTGCCATAGTCTGAAAAAACTGTGCTGGAGGCTGGGCACACCCACCAAGTCTAGCCATGACCCCAGATCAAGTTAATCACCATTGTGCCAATATGGGCTGAGGGAGATTCATAAAATTATATTTATTTAGACACTAAAAGAAAAATAGGTATGTTTTGAAAACTCAAAGAGAATTTATTGTTTGAATTATTCAAAAAATGACAGTTGTAATCAATATGACTAACATGCACTGGGGTTTATGAAGTCCATTTCAAGTTATATAACATTGGGTTAATTTACTGGATACGGATTAAAGCTCTTCCTTATAAATAAAACATTTTATCTTGTTCGAAACAAACAAATGTAATAAGGAGTAGTTTTTAATTCTATTTGGGAGCCTTGGTCAATTGCAGGGGTTAACAATGTTATGTTTGTAACTTCAAAAATATTAATATAATTCAAACAAAGACACAGGGGTCTGAAATGCAGGTCTAACTTTGAGTTTACTTTAAGTGAGGTGTGCACGTAACACGTGGTAGTATATGCAATTCACATATTTATACATATAACCCATAATGGATTATTTAAATGAACAAGAATGCCTAATCCACCAATATATACACAAAATTACTCAAATGTAACTGACATACTAAATACACAACGTGTCTCACTGCTTTAGCTATAAACTCCAATTCAATAGAATGAATCTCAACTATGTACACAACATGCTATATAATACAACTACAATATGTAGGTACCTACAGTGAAGTAAATTTTAAATTGACCCACTCAGGCCAAAAGATTTAATCCCTGTGGAGGCTTTCTTACTCTTGAGGAATAACGTCTTTCCTGACAAGGGGTCCCTCTGCTTGGCAGGTGAGACTTGCGGCTGAGAAACTACCTCAGGTTCTGGGATCTTCTCCATGGAGGTTGTAGGGGTTAACTCTGAGACTGCCATAATAACAATTTCAGCAGATCACGCAGCTCATCAGCTGCTGGATTTCACTCAGAAGCTTGATATAAAACTCCTGGACCATGTAGTAAATTGCATGTACCATGGAGGAAGTGCACAATAATGACTAGATCAAGAGGTTTAAACTCATTTAGAGGAGAATCCTAACACATGGGCAAGAGTTGATCCTGTTCTGTAGTTTTCACTAAATATGAATAGCAAATAGCATGCACTGTATTACCATTGTAGCAGGGGCTCACATACACCAGATCAAGTAAATTTTAATGGTGAAGCTTGCAGAAAAAGCAACAATGTAGGACATATACAAAGAGTATGCCAGGCAGACACAAATAAATGGACTGCACAAGGAAGAGAAAAAGATAAATGGACTGCACAAGGAAGAGAAAAAGATAAAAGTCAAGTTGCAGTTTTAAAAAACGCACTAATCTGCATGTTGTTGATGAAAAATCTGATAATGATTAGAGTAACACAGGACTGTGTAACCTTGAGATTTACAATGTGAAACTTACCAATAGACAAGCAATATGGCTTACAGCAGAAGAGTACACAAATTAATTAAAATGTAGTTACATACTGATTCATCTCTTTCAATCATTCAACAAAATGAGTTTGAATGGCATTTCAAAGATACCACACTGAAGTCTGCAGATATTAAACTAAGAACTTATACTGGAGAAGAAATAACTCCTGTGGGAATGACATTCGTAACTGTGAAATTCAGTAACCAACAAGTCACATTGAGTTTGTATTTGGTAAAAACAGGAGGACCAGCTTTGCGGTGGTGTGATTGACTGAAAGAACTATAATTTTATTGGAGATCCTATTCTTGTCACTAATGTTATGTTTTGTAACTTCAAGACATTGGACTAATTTAAACAAAATGAGGGTGTAACTTTAAGTTTACTTTAAGCGTGATAGCGTGATAATGTGTACAATTCACATATTTATACATATAACCCATAATGGATTATTCAAACAAAAAAGAATGCTTAATCAAAAAAAAATATATATATACAAGATTACTCAAATAAACTGAAATATTAAATACACAAAAAGCATATACTGTAACTAGTAATATCATATTCAAATAAATTGAGGAAATGAGAAGGGAAAATGTTGCTTTAAACAAGCCCAAAGTTTGGTACTGTTTGCATACAGTTATTTGTACTGAAAGCAGAAACTCTATCATCACACTTCTGAAAATAAAATTAAAGTTTCTCATTGTATCATATTGGACCCAAGCATATTTAACATTTTGATGAAAGAAAAATTACGTTTTCAAACAACTCTCTTAATTTGAAAGTGCTGAGTTTAGTCATCTCTAAAAGTTCACCAGAAAACATAAACAAGCTAAAGAATTCAGCTCTTGAAGAATGCAGTCTTTTAGGATTATCAGTGTTGCTAAGAATCAAGGCATTCCTTTGCTGAGGTGCTCAATTGCATGTTTCTTAATGAATCACATTGCTGCCCTGAAGAAAAAAATGTTTGTGAAAATGGTTCAGTCAAATTCAAAAAGGTCGATGAGACAGAATTTTATATTTCATTGTTGTCAAATAATGTCATATGTAAGTTACCGAGTTTTTTTTCTGATTTGTTAATTAAAAGGCTAACAAAATACTTTAGCCCAGAATTATCAGTCGCCAATGAGCCATCTCTCTATTTGCCATTCATCTGGCTTGAATATCCAAATATACATTTTACATATTGTATGCTTTAATAACCATTTCCTCAATAAACCTGGCTTTGACTTCATCACAAAGGTCAATAAATGAGTTGCTTGACAGAACTAGGACAGCCACAGATATGATAAAATATATTTGACATCCAACTACGTCAAGTCTTCAAGTGGCTGATAGGCAAAATTGTCAAAAAGGATATCTGAGAGATTCTAAACGCAAACACGAGGAGATCTGCAGATGCTGGAATTTCAAGCAACACACATAAAAGTTGTTTCAGGCCAGGCAGCATCCCTAGGAAGAGGTACAGTCAACATTTCGGGCCGAGACCCTTCGTCAGGACTAACTGAAAGAAGAGCTAGTAAGAGATTTAGAAGTGGGAGGGGGAGGGGGAGATCCAAAATGATAGGAGAAGACAGGAGGGGGAAGGATGGAGCCAAGAGCTGGAGAGTTGATTGGCAAATGGGATACAGAGCTGGAGAAGGGAGAGGATCATGGGATGGGAGGCCTAGGGAGAAAGAAAAGGGGGAGGTGGGGAAAAAGCCCAGAGGATGGGCAAGGGGTGTAGTGAGAGGGACAGAGGGAGAAAAAGGAGAGAGAGAAAAAGAATGTGTGTATATAAATAAATAACAGATGGGGTATGAGGGGGAGGTGGGGCATCAGTGGAAGTTTGAGAAGTCAATGTTCATGTCATCAGGTTGGAAGCTACCCAGACGGAATATAAGGTGTTGTTCCTCCAACCTGAGTGTGGCTTCATCTTTACAGTAGAGGAGGCTGTGGATAGACATATCAGAATGGGAATGGGACGTGGTATTAAAATGTGTGGCCACAAGGAGATCCTGCTTTCTGTGGTGGACTGAACACCTACGCTCTGTCTGCCAGAGAAAGCAGGATCTCCCAGTGGTCACACATTTTAATTCCACATCCCATTCCCATTCTGACATGTCTATCCACGGCCTCCTCTACTGTAAAGATGAAGCCACACTCAGGTTGGAGGAACAACACCTTATATTCCGTCTGGGTAGCCTCCAACCTGATGACATGAACATTGACTTCTCAAACTTCCACTGATGCCCCACCTCCCCCTCATACCCCATCTGTTATTTATTTATATACACACATTCTTTTTCTCTCTCTCCTTTTTCTCCCTCTGTCCTTCTCACTATACCCCTTGCCCATCCTCTGGGCTTTTTCCCCCCTCCCCCTTTTCTTTCTCCCTAGGCCTCCTGTCCCATGATCCTCTCATATCCCTTTTGCCAACCAACTGTTCAGCTCTTGGCTCCATCCCTCCCCCTCCTGTCTTCTCCTATCATTTCGGATCTCTCCCTCCCTCTCTCACTTTCAAATCTCTTACTAGCTCTGCTTTCAGTTAGTCCTGACGAAGGGCCTCGGCCCGAAATGTCGACTGTACCTCTTCCTAGAGGTGCTGCCTGGCCTGCTGCGTTCGCCAGCAACTTTTATGTGTTGTCTGAGAGTTTCTGCCAGGGCAGAAAGCAGAAAGTAGTGTCAGTCGATCTTTAGAGGCCAGTGAATCCTAACCACATCAATTCCAACACACAACTAACCATTAACAACAACTGATGGTCTATCTTGATTTTTGGACGGAATGTTTGTGTGGAGAGATTTGTGCCCATAAATTCTGAACTAACTGCTTGCTCCCTGGCTCTTGTCCAAGCAAAGAAAGGTGTCAAGCCTGCAGCAGAAGATGGAAGAAAGCAGGGGTTGGAGTTAGTGGTCCTAACAGAGGACTTAGCCCTGTCTCTAGCATCTACTGCAACTGCTAGATGTACTATGTTGCATTTTCTTGGGAACTGGAAAGGAACATTCATTTTGGCTCACTTCTCCATGAATTGCAGCATGAATCTTGAGTTAGTCATAAACTGTGAAGAAGGAGACCAGTACAGATAGTTAGTTGAATGGAGCAGGAACCAGCCATTGAAGGAATAATCTTTAATAATGAAGGATTAAAGGTTGATCTGCCACAACCGTATTGATGAAAAAAACGCTAATGGTGAGTTTCAAGTGGATATATTCATAATTGGCTTGTGCTTACCAAACTTTTGATACCAAACTAGTTGCCACTGTGATGTTTTTTTTAGTGTGAAGAGTATTGATGTTCTGGGACTGATTGACTCTAATTATAGCAAAAGCACATTCTGTCATGGCTTTCAGAAGGGAAATCAATAGGCACTGGAGGAAAAATAATTGCTACTGGACATCCTAGGAATGTGGTTGAACGGATACAAGGAGCATTAGGAACTCAAGGGACAAAATAGCCTCCTATGCATTCAATGATTCAATAATTCAAGTTCATATTCAAGTTAATTACCATTCAATCATACACACAAATACAGTCAAAACAAACAGCATTCCTCCGTGGCCAAGGTGCAAAACACAGATCCAAAAATCACACACAGCACATGACACATATAGCACATATAATTAGGATAGCAGAAAAATGTACAGTTACTAAAAATAATATTTAAAAAGTAATAATATAGCCCAAGTTCCCAAGTGCCATCGCCTGTAGATTGGTGGTGTATAGATGTTTTCCTGGAGCCATGTTTCCACAAGAACAGCTTACAACAGTTCCTCATATCATGCAGTGCACCCACAAATGTAGGCAATCCAGTTTGCATTCCTGGGAGCGATACTGGAAGGCAGCCCCAACAAGAGGGGACTAGCCCCCAATAAGGTGAATCAGCGAGGAATCCAATAGCACACAGAGAGCTCCATATTCTACCTAATACACCTGTAATAACTTAAAGGAAACCTGCAATTTAAAAACAAAACTTATGGATCACCTAAAGCTTATATCTCTCTCTTGCAGCTACTGCTCTCTATTGAAATTAATGGAGTCAATGAACCAATGCTTTGTTTAACCTGGTGCAAAATTTAATTCTGCAGTGAAAGAGCTAGGGAATTGAGGTATAAGTGTTACCTGTGTAATGCCCTGCTTAAGATTTTTGCTGCTGATGCTGTAGGGTATTTCATTTAGTAGCTTTCTGTAGAAGCAGTGTGTCTTGCTGATAGTACGTTTGAGTTTCGGGTAAAGATAAGGGGCTGTGTTGTTCAACTTATGAATGTTGTGTCAGTCAATCAGGAGCATGGAACTGGGTGAAGGTTCTAGAGAAAGTTTCATTTTCAGACAATAAAGCAGCAAAGATGTTTTGATGGAGGAAAATGTTTGAGTTCACTAGCAGTCTAGAAACTACTATCATGTTTTTCTCCTGCTAGTTACACATGCAAGTACTTGTTGGTGACTAACACAGACATCAGTGGCATCTTGTCATCTACTCAATGTCATGTTAATTTGCAACACAGCAAGAGCCAGAAGAAAAATAAATTCCCCAGCCTTCCCTCTCAATCTACAGTCTGTTGGAAAAGTTCAGCACTGACACCAGGTTCCTCACAATGTCCTCAGGTTGGAGTTACAATCAGTTTTGGTTCACCATGGGCTGCACATTCTTGCTGAAGGCAAGACTACAGATAGGATTTCTGCAATTGTGCATGAGAATCCTCGGTTTCCTGTGCTGTTGCTACATCTTAGGAAAACCCAACTAAATATTTTTGTAAAATAATACTTAAATTTTGGTTTAGTTTTTTTTTAGTTGTTTGGCTGCATCTTCTAAATAATTTCTTTGATAAATCAAATTGTAAACAGTTTGCAATTTAGAAAGCTAAATAATGGAATTAACTTGTAACTATATACAAAAAAATCCACTTATGGTGGAATCTGCTCAGCAAATGTAAGATAAATTAAATCAGCTATAATCATAAACAGATTTTGTCCTTATTCAATCCAGAATGGTGTGTGTCATTATCAAGTATAGCATTGTTAATCACAACTGATTGAGGAGTTGGTGGTGACCTTCCTTCAAGTGTTGGACATGCTATGATTATGAAATCATTGTTCATCTGGTAAACAGTTGGAGATAGGATAGTGGCTTAAGGAACATTAAAGTGTATCCAGAAACTGAGAAAACTGGCATAAAGTTAACACGTCCATTTTCTTTGAACTGGTAGAGAAACCCCCTCTGATTCGTAAACAGGAGGAATTCTGCAGATGCTGGAAATTCAAGCAACACACATCAA